>NC_138924.1:4845731-5007117 GCF_965231255.1 Vanellus vanellus
ACGAGAAAAGATGAGAACAGTCCAAATTACATTTTAAGATCAAACTGTTCCCTCTCCCTCCCCAGCAATTTACATAGATCTACATTAAATACCGCAAACTGCATCAACAACTATTTCTGATTTCAAAACTCGGATAGCGAGCTACCTTTGCAAGGTGATTTGAAAACTTCAGGACCGTATGTCTGTCTAAAATTGATAGGCCTATAAAGTTTTACTGCCATAGCATCTAAACTTAGTATATCTTTCTTTTTTTAATGCATGGAGCGACCAATCTGTCTTAAAATATTTCATTTAATAGGGTATTTCCACCAAAGGACAGTAACCCATACTGTCTGTAATCTGTCTGCATTAGATCACTTTAAAAGGTATTAAATGAAAATCAAAAGTTAAATGTACCATGGATTTTAAAGGTGTCACAGCATGGAAGAATAAAAATGAAGAGAATGGATTCTGACTTGCAATGAATGAACGGAAATAAATCCAGATCTTCTGTAATGGAAAGCCTGTCCTCCCTCACTGTTCAGCCTCTCCAGTCACTCCCTCGCCACCCTGCTCGCATCAACTACAGCCAGGGAACCCCGCTCAGCCTAACCACGTGCCGGAACTCTGCCCAAGAGCTCATGGGACTGGGGGATTTCTCAAACGGCTCCGGCGTGCCGTGTAGCAGGAGGGTATGTGATCCTGCCATCCCGCAGTTACTCAAGGGCTCGCATGAACTGCGTTGCTTAGAAAAGCATTGCTGACTAGCCCAAATTTTGCCACTCTCACACTTTGCAAGCAGCTTTGCTGCTGCAGAAGAGGAGTACCCGGAGCGGGGAGTCAGCAGATGCAAGTGGCCTCATGCTCGCCGTAATTGACTGGAATTTTGCAGACCTGGGTTTAATCCCCAGCTCCAGCACGGACTCACGGGGTAATTTACAGCAGGTTTCTTCCTTTCTCTCTCTCTGCATTTTATGCTTTTGGCAATTGATCAGAATTAGCCTCCTCCCCTTACCTTTCATCTTTTTAATGGAGGAGAACATATCCTGCGAATGTGCTGCGTCGGATCTGTCAGCGATGGCTTGCGGGGAGCTGAGCGCAGCCTGAGTCTGCAGACCACAGCTCCTTCCCAGGACAGTTGCATTTTACTGTACTGGATAAACATTGACATGGTGGATTTTTTTTTTTACCCCTCAAAGCGGGTTTCTAATTGAGCTGAATCTAGTACAGCTCTCATTAAGGACTGACCATGACTGACAGTTTACATTTACTTGGGTAGCACTTTTTATCAGGCAAAGTCACCTGGGAGCTGCACCAGGAAAAGACACAAGAGTCCCATCTACCCACAGACTATTGCTAGCGATGCTCCTGGGAATTAAACCACAACACAAGGAACAAATGTAATAGTTTAAAAACTGGGGGTCTGCAAGTTCTCAGAAGTGCTTGGGACCTAGGACCTGACAGGTTCCCCACAGAAATTTTACCACTGAGTTTAATAGAAGCAGAAGTGAGCCAAGTGTAGGTCTGCTGGTGGCCCCTTAGTGAACAGTCTCTCTCTCTCGGGGGTGTAAGAGCAGACCCACCATCACCTGAATTACTTCTCTCTGCTCTGCCCACTGAACAACAATCCACATGAGTATCCTATAGTGACACCCATGTCTAGCCCTAGTCCTAAATCCCTTTATGACCATACCACCCTCCTGTTAAACCCCAACTCGGATCTCCTTTCCTTTGAGAAACGCAGCAGGCTAAATATTTCTGACTTCTCCACGATGCTCAAAGTCACCTTTTGTACAGGGCTCTCGCAGCAACAGCCTCAGTGGGAATGGAGGACATTCACCTGCCTGGCAGATACAGCTGATAGCAAACCTGTTTCACAGCAAGTAACCAAGAATCAAAGCATCTACAGTCCTGCTGCTGCTGGTACCGCTGGGAGTAATCCCAATTGCTTATACAGAGATAGGTACCGACTACGTGGGATCCTTAACAGAAGACAGACACAGCACTTGCAAGCTCTGCCTTTCTCAAAATTCACATCTGGAAATGAGCAATTGAGCAAGAACCAGCCCCACGAGACACATCTAAATCAGCCCATCTTAATATTGGGCACATGCTCTTAACTCGCACATTGCCATGCATTCAAATGATTAATGGTTCAATATAAAACTCACATAGCATTGTACAGTGGTACTGTAGCGCATCACCCAGATCGATACACACGCCTTGCCCCAGGAGAAGAACTGGGATTTTTAAACCAAAGAGAATTAGGTCCCTGATTTCTGTTAGATTTCAAAGGGATTTAGAAGCTCTGCTCTCTTTCAGAAACCTCACCAGACTACCTTAGAGACTGTGCACATGCTTGACATGACACCAGATAATGTTTGTGGGCTACAGCATAAACAGGGATTACCGCCTCTGAAAAGGAGGACTTGCTGAAGTGGCTGTGGTTTAAGGAAGGATTTGAAAGGGGAGAGAAGTACAGAGGGAAGCTGTTCTAGACAGTAAGTCATATAAGAGAAGGCTTAAAAACCAAGAGCAGGAGGAAATGAAGGAATCTGAAAAGGAAGGGATTTGGGATAAATGAGAGGAGGAGGAGGAGAAATGTCAGCTAGCAGCAAGATTACACGGAGCAACGTGTGAGCTCCTTCAGCCCTTCTTCATGGGGCGACTGGAGTGATGGGAAAGGAAAGATGCACCAGTGAGCTTCTGGGCCAGCTGCAGAAGGAAAACAGGCAACCACGCAGTCATGGTGGGACTAGAGGGAATTTGGTGAAATTACAACCCAGCTCGCTCAGATGAGAGTTCCCAATCATGGTAACTTGTTACAGGCAACTCCAGCAGACATTAGGGATCAAAATACAGCCAGTGGGCATCTGAGCAGAGAGTGAGCACTGCAGCGCAGAGAGGAGAGGAATGGCGTGGGGAGGAGCAGGAAGCTGAGAGATGGTTCAGCTACACCCTGAAGCGGCGCTGGTGGAGGATAATGGTGTAATGTTCAGTCACCAGACTGAATTAAACAGGACTGGCTCTGTTCGTGGATTTTCCTGCACTAGTTTGCACTGGTTATCACAGATAAGCCACATTAATGCAACTCTGTTACAATGTTGGGAAACCTCAATAATGGAAATTAACTGCTCTGTATGGACAGATGAATGGAAGTTACACAACTGCCGCCCTATTTCCGAGACGCACAGCAATGTTGAGTGGGTGCAATCAAATTTAATAGCTGTTATCAAAATCAAGGAAAGGACCTCCATTCAAAAGGTAACTGGGAGAAAAGCAAGGACTTGGTAGTATTGCACAACCACAACTCTGGACTCACACCAACAACAGTAACTCCAACGCTGGAACAATGTACCATCTTAGTGATTTGACATGCGGCCAAGGGGCTTACAAAATGCCTCCAAACGGTTAATGCAAATCCATATTGCTGGGTCTATTAATGGCCTGTCATTGCCTGTCTACAGATCACTATTTTGTGCCAGTATACTCTAGATTTCCTTAATCAGTTATCCTTAACTGATGTTTCTGGCGCTGGTGGGATTCCATAAGGTCCTACAACAGGAGGACCAATCTCTTTTCTACCCGTTGAATCACCATAATAATGGACTCACCATTCCCGCACCCTCTGGCCTCAGTTTCCTCTGTCATATAACGGGGACAAGGTCTTGTACCTTCACTGTAGCCACAGGACATTTGTGTCAACTGTTTTCAGACCTGGACATGAGTTGATTAACTCAAGCAGAGCTGTTATTTTGATTTTCTTATTGCCTCGATTAAGATTTTAAACTGAATCTTACTATATTTCATGCACATGACAAAATGATCAAAAGCCATTTGCAGCTGGGTTTAAACATGCACTAGACTTTACTGAAACCTGGTGTTTCTGCCCCATTTGCAGAGGTCTTGGCAGGGAGGATAGGAGGAGGACTGCATTTCCCTCGTCTCAGTTCCCTTGTCTGTTAAAGTGAAACTTAAAATACTCCCCTCCATTTTGGATCAATGTCACATAACCTCATTTCCTCAGCTTAAGAAAAAGCCTTAGATTTTATATGTTGCACTAAAATATGTCAGCACCGTTAGGTTAATAAACAGTGCTAAATCAAAACCAGGCCCCAGTTCGTAGATCATGTGAGCTATGTCAAACACGGGGAGTGATACCATAGAAGAGATGTAATGGACAGCCTCCTTAGCCTGGTTTTTATGGCTGTGAAAGAGAAAAACCTGGTGTTCAGTCACTTTTCATTCACCAGAGGCTGTCACACAATCTCTCACAGCTTTTTGGGTTATGTTTATTTTTCCTGGGGTTCCCAAGAGCCCTACCTTCTGATCCCCTTGCAAAACCTCCTGTGTGACTACCTAAAGGACTAACCCCTGAGTTACAGCCAAAACTTGAAGCTTTTACTGCACATTAGACCAGATCCTTACCTGATAAATCAGAATATCCCCCATCAATTTACACCCACAGAGGAAATAATTTTCACAATTCAGAGGAACAAAGGTTTGATTTTCTTCTCCGTGTTGACTTTTCCTATGTGGCGACTCTGTTAAAGCCAAGAAATGTCTCTCCCTCTCATTTGTCAGTAGGACATCCCAGCAGCTTTTAGGGCCATAATTCAGCACCTACGGCCACCCTGGCCTGGCAGCAGCCCCCCCACGCCCGCTGCAACCAGGAGGCCGCACTGCGATTCCTATGGGGCTCCGGGTGAAATTAAAGGAATGAATCCCATCAGGCAATTGCCTCTTCAGAGACCGTCCTCGTTAGCAGTACCTCCTAACCAGCATCCCCAGTTTTGAGGGAAACCAATCAGGAACATACCTTAGAGACTATCACACGTACTCATTCATTCAGAACCCCCGTGCTCCTGATAACCAGCATGAGCAGACATGCACCGAGACCCTCAAGCAGACATATACTGTCCCTCATACCTGAAACATGACTGATTACTGTGTACCTTTAGAGCTCAATAGTGAAAACGCTCCTCTCTCACCCACTGCTGGAAAGAAAGTGTTTTTGGAAAGCTGTTCCTGTCATTTGATAGTGTCCAGTTTTTCCACTGAGAAAAGCAAAAGCTGAAACCCACAAAATGGCTCAGTTTTTCCCTTAGCAAAACCCAGCAAAAGGCTGCTCAGCATATATATATATACACCTAGTGCTGCTGCTTCTGAAATCTCTCACGGATTAACGCAGTGATGCCAGGAAGTGGCCAGAGCAAGGTGCAATCCAAGGCCACCTGAGTGTGGTTTGCAGGGGAATCCTGAGGCCATGGCAGATATCACACACAAGTTTTGATCCAGTTATAAATATTTGCAGTGTTGCAGCATGTCGAGATCCCACCCCATCTCTGGCAGGGAGAGAGGGAGTGCCACTACATTGCAAGGAGTCTTCCCTGTCACTCACAACTGAAAAATAGCCACATAAAAGTTAGTTTAAGTTCGAGCCTTCGGCCTCCACTGTAGTCAATGGAGAGAGAAATCGGCGCCAACGGAGGGCTATTCCTCCCATCCCAAGGCAGCTGTCTGAGACGGGCAGGGTGAATTGATGCTGGAGGTGCCAGTATCTTTCGACAGGGACTATAAAAGGAGCCTAGATGATTATCTTGGACTAGACACCTAAATTTTAGGCAGAGTCAGTTAAGGTGAATCTTTGTTGAATCGAAATCAGTGGTGGTTTCGCCTTTAGTGGGGCCAGGTTTTCACCATGGCAATCTGAGTAAATTAGAAAAGAAAAACAGAAAAGGGAAACACATCTATAAGGGAATGAAATATTTATTTCCCCCTATTCACAGAGAGCAATTAAGATATAAAGAGATTAGGGGAATTCTTCACAGACATGAAGTGGGCTTGTATTGAACAAGAAAGGAGGCTTTGGAGTCTGCATGCACAACTTGAGCTATCAGCCACCCTGCCTCGCTCCCAGGAAAAGCATCATGCAAATTTTAGGAGGAAGGAATTGCGGTAGACATGCCATCTGGGAGGATGATGGACAACAAGCTGACTAGGAATAAATAGCAAAATATAATAAATTCCAAACCATGCCAACAGCAACTGTTGTGCTATGAATTAACAGTGCTATTAAATGTTTACGCACACACTTCTGTCAGCACCTGTCAGCATTTATGCAATACATACGTTGGCAAATCTGTATTACGTTATTTCTTGCAACTGATCTGCATTAATACTGCCCGTGCACATGTTCAAGCAAATTGCTACACTTCTTTTTGACCTATCCATGTGCAAAAGGTGCAGCAGTTCACAGTATTTTATGCCTATGCAGCAAATTAGGGATTTATGTGCTAGGCAGCAGAGCAAGGCTGGGGGATAGGGGGCAGCAGAGGAAAAAGAAAGAGGAGCAGCGAAGAACAAGGGACCTGGAAAGCCCCGGGCCGGGGCAGGAGGATGCCCAAGGAGATGGTGGTGGGCTTAGGGCAAAGCTGGGTTCATCCCAAACCAGGCCAGAAAAGGGGAGTCACACAAAAAGCCGTCCTGACTTGGAAGAAAAGGCTGGGGGGGGCGAGGGGGGAAATCCCCAAAATACAGCCCTAAGCTGCAGCCTCAATAGAGAGGAACAATCATCTGGCCGGGGCTCCTGCTAAAATCGTGCCGCAGAGAACAGAGTTACGCTGCAGCCAGTAAGATGGGCTGCAGTGCGCCCTGCGCCCGGGTACTTAAATTAACTTTTCCCTTTGATTCCTCCTTGTTGCTCTTTCCTCCCTTCCCCCAGCCCGGAGTGCAGTAGCTGGGGTGGAGGAGATAAAAATGTATAATTAAGGGAGTTGCCACTTGCTAAAGCTGCAGACCGCTCGAGCAAAAGACAGGGTTTGTGGTGACAGAGCTAAATCTGGGACCCACCAATTGCTGCTAATGATGAGAGCCTGTGGTTACTGTGCCACCCAGGCAGAATCGATGGAAAGACAAGCTTGTTATTGCAAAAGGAGTGTTTGTGCCCCACCTCTCCTCAGTGCAAGCGGATTTCGGAGGCTTGCAAACACAGAGTGTTTGCAGGGCTTTGGGACAACTGCACAGATGCAGGCAGAGCGATGGGAACCGAAACAAGGTCCAGCATTGCGAGCTGGTGCTTGATCTGACCACTGCCCATGGATATCCTAGCTCCTCGGCCAGGTCTAATCTAAGCACGGGTCTTAGGCCGGGGGACACGTGCTGCAGAGGAGGAGGGAGGCATACAGTGCCTTCCGGGGCTGCTGCAGGACTTGGGAACTGTTCCTGTTCTCTCACTCCCTGTGTTTGTGCATAGAGACCATGAACTTTTGTCTTTTTACCCTCAAATTATTTGAAGTATCAAAAGAAGCAGCCAAAAAAGAGCAGACTTTCAGAGTTGCTCCTCCTGGCCTGATCGAGAGAAATTTTTGTTGAAACTGAAGCCACAGAAGAATCCAAACCCTGGTGTGAGCTGCAGCAAGACGCAGGACATAGGCAGCGTTAGCCGATGCTCCTGGCAGCTGTGTGCCATGTAACATCCCATCAAGCTCACCTTGAACTCTCCAGCTGCAAAGGCCATTTGCACTTAGCACAATCAGAAGGCCCACGGAAATCCAAAAGTGCGTAAGGATGTCATATTGTGATTTTTCTTTGTGAATTAAACAGGATCCAAAGAGAGCAGGGAGTGAAAGGACTTACCCTGGCCATATTTACTGTCAATCACATTCATTCATCAACTATATTCCTATGTCTTTAAAACACGATTTTGATTCAAACTGAAGAAGGGGTTTTATACGTTACATTGGAATTAACATGACAAATGAGTAGCAGGTCATCAAGAATTAGACTTCTCTTAATAACACTAATAAAAAGGGAGATATTTTTAATGCAGTTCCTAGGATTAATAATTGCTGTTCTGATAGAGTCAGAATTTCCAGCGTGAGCCATTCCCTCCATAGCCATAGGTGCAGATGGATGAAACAGCTCAGACAAGCTGAAGTTGATCACATTTTCCATGTAAAAGGGTACAGTAATTACAACTGATGAGGGTGCTGGAGCCAAAACTCTGGGTCTTCATAGGGAAAAAAAACAGATTCATAATCAACAGGGGTAGCCACAGGAGAAGTTTTAAAAACCTAATTTAAAAACACTTAGCAGTAGCATGCTATGCTCCTACAATTACTGAGTACTAGGACATTAGAGGAGAGGTAATAAGTGTCCCTGGAAAGTGCTGCTATACAGGGCGACTCTTCAGCTTTACTGGGATTTCCAGTGCTCACATATCTAAAACTCATGTATTTTCTTCTATTTAAGGAAGGGACAGAGTATTTTAGTGCATCTCCAAGATTAAGTGGAAGAGTGAAGAGGTTGCTGTTTAAGATTCAGTTTTGAGCACTGAAGTCAGCCTGTAGGGGTAACAGCTCTATACCCTATCATGGAGTTAGAACACCCTTGCAAAATAGAAACATTAAGTTTAATAATATGAGTGTGCATTTGTGTCTTTAAATAGCATTTGCTTTGCTGAAAAGGATGCAAAGATCTCGTCTTGCTGAATAGTAAATGGACGGCACTTAAAAGCTGAAATTCCAAGCCCTGTTTGCAGAGCAGCTTTGTACCACAGACTGATTTTTGTTTGTCTAAATGAGTGCTAAGATCCTTGGAAATCTTTATTCCTGGTTGTGAGTTCTGCATGCTTTAAAATATGCCCTTGGTCTCTTCTAACACACTGAAGCCTGAGGAGAAATACCAGTAGGGTTAGAAACCACCACCAGATATATTTTGAGCTTGATTGCCTTGTATTATCTTAACACCCTATTGCTCCAAAACCTCTGAAAACTACATATCTCATCTTTCTATTGTTATTACACCCAAAGGATATGTCTACACCGCAGCGTGGAGGTGCCCATGCCAGCTTTCAACAAGCTCGCTCTGGTAGTGGAAGCGGGCTAGCTGCAGCAGCACCGAGCAGATCTCCTCGGCAGGCCAATTCACCCAGCTCCTCCAGCCCTGGCTGAAGGTGGCTGCAAAAGAAAACAACGTGATCTTGGCTTGACTCTTCCGGCAAGACACAAATGCAACAGGGCAACCACTCCTGATTAGCTTGCTCCCACACCATCTGTTTTCCAGGGCTACAAGGACTTTCTGGCACAGAGATTCCTGTTTGAGGATACGAGCTTGTGTACAACAGTTTACCATAACCAGCAAAGCCGAGCTGACACTCCCTCCCTCAGACACAGCAACAGTTTTGTTTTTTTTTTTTTCCTAGTAACCCTTTGCCTGTTTTGCACGACCGGGTCCACGCCGGGATCACATCGCAGTGGGGCAACTGCTGAGATCTCTGCGTTTGGGGCAAGTTCATTGGCAGAGAGTGGATCATCTCATGGGTGCGAGATGCTCATGGCCAAGCTGACACGGGAAGGAAAAGCTGGTCCCCGAAATCCCAGCAGGTTTCAGGCCACTCTGCGACAGCCCCTGTTCGCTCGACAGTGAGAGGCAGCACTGAAGCCTCCCCAGGCTGCATGGCGAGGGGAGTGAGGAACGGCAGAGCCCGCAGTGCTGCCCAGCCCAAGGCAGGAGGGCTGCACGGCCCCTCTCCGCACTCCTTCCTCCATCTGGCAGCGACGGAGCAGCCCTAACACAATGCAGAAGCCAGGCCAAACCCCATAGCCACTCTGTCTGTCTAACTCTGTCTGGCAGTGGTGCAGTACATTATTACCTTCTGTAATTCCCCCAAGTTATTTAGGGCTGTCTCCTTATTATCTCGATATCTTGGCTCCCATAATAATTACAGACCCAGTTTTACAAGGGCAATTTTTTTTTCTTGATTAGTTTCCAGGATTCTGTTGTTGCATCAAAGCTGTGCTAGTTTTTGTGTATTCCTGACAGATGTCTACTGGGGGAATTACAGAACGGGCATGCAAAGAGGAAACCATCTACGGTGAGATTAAGGAAACAAAGAACAGTCCTGTGAATTAAAAAAAAAAAAAAAGGCATAAAGGCAATTCTCACACACGTGAGCATATGCACACACGGCTGGCCAGATGAACGCACACACACTCTGGCACTTAAATTTCTGTTGTTTCTTCCAGCTTTTGCCCATCCAGAGCATAGCACATCACAGAAGGGCTGTAAGAACATCTTCTCGTCAATGCAAGCGTAAGGAAGAAGAAAACAAAATTTGCCGTATCTAATTTCTTACTATTTCTGCTGAAACTTATTGTCTGTAGCCAAAGCTCTCAAAGCTCTTTATAAAGGAGCTGGTCATTAATTACTCTTTTCACAGAAGGGAAACTTTGGTGAAAAGTAATGAGGTGGCTAGAGCTAACAGCAACTTGGGAACCAGCCGCTGAGCTGTGAATAAAGCAGAGGTCTGCAGAGTCCTTCCGCCTTCACCACAAGCTCACATGAGTATTTGCTCCTCTCTAAACTCAGCCTGTGCCACGAAGTCCGCTGTGCGTCTGCTGCTCCTTCGCTTGCTGCGTGCCTTCAGCTCGCAAGCATTATTTGGCCAAGAATAAACAACAACAACAAAACACCCTGGTTATTTGTACTACAGTGTGTGCCTAAAAAAAAATACTAATTATCTATAACAGAGCAGCGCCTGCAGGCCTCAGGTGAGACTGGCACCCCATTGTGCTAGGTGTTACACAAAACAGATTATAAAACGATGGTCCCTGCCCTGAAGAGCTTGCAGTCTAATTATGCAAGAGAAGTGGGTGGAAACAAGTTCAGAGAGATAGAGTAACTGATTCAATATCTCCCAGAGCAGAGGTAGCTAACAGTTTCCTGGCCTCTGAACTAGTGCCTAAACCACACCAATTCCCTCAAAACACGAGGGTCTTCGTAGTGTCTGCTGGCTTCTGCCTTGAGGCTCCCAAGCAGTTGACAAAGGCAACAGCTTCGTGGCTCTGAAGCAGCCTTGGAAAGCGCCTCTGGTCTCTGTTGCGTACACAGAGAGGTCAGGCACCAAGAGGAGGTGTCCAAGGCTTGACGGTGAGAACAGCCGCGGTGCCACCAGGAGCCATGCCTGCAATCACCACTTTCAGCAGCGAGCGACCCCGCTGCCTGCTCGTCTGCTTCAGCAGAGGGTGCTTGCATGAAAGCATGTTTTTAGCCACTACCAATGGCAGAGGATTGGACTTGTTGGACAAAGAGCTCTGTCTGGAATGGCAAATCCTGTCTACTAAGGGCTGGCGATGAGTAGATCAAACTGTGTGTCAAATAAATCACCCACTCAGTCCAGAACCATACATGAAAATACAATTAGAGATTAGCCCATAGAGTGCATAACTGGCAATACGTCAGCCACAAATCATTTTAAAAGCATGTAGCTGATCTAGCCTCCTTAATTCCTTGAGTTGTTGATTCCAATTATCAGCAGCCAAGTAGCAAAAGGTTTTTTATCCCAGAAGATTTCTTACTTTTGGATACAATAAAAGTCAATTTATTCGATGATTACTAGGACATGGGCAGTTAATAGGTTGCGTCTGTTCTTTCTCCCCTCAGATACTTCAGAGTGGATCCATTAACACATTTACAGACTAGACTTAAACAATAATAGTGCTTCTCCTTCTCTGGGGGTAACCAAACCAACCCACTTTTTGTACAGGGCTCTGGGATGTTTTTTACTATTACAGCTCCAGAGGAATTTACATAATTGGTTATGAATAATTCGTAACTTGTCTAAGAGTCTCCATGTAGCTATCTGATTTACTACAGCTTCCCACTCCAGAACCAGCAGAAGATTTTAATACAGTTTTTAATTGCAAGATCATAATTTAAGCATATCAGTGCCGCCTAATGTAGATGGGACGTGAGACGCGCTCCTCTCCAGGGCCTCCCACTGTACCTGGTATCTAGCTCTGGGAGGACTCGCAAGACCCTGGAAAAGCTGCTGAGATCACCCGCAGGGCAGGGAGCAAACACTACTGTCTTCAGCGCAGACCTCTCTTCCCCTCCTTTACGTGCTTGCCTCCAAATTATTTGCTTTTTTCTGGGAGGAAGGGATGAAAAGCCCTCGTGGTTCAAGCATTAGCCTTCTGCTAGGGATGTCCGAGTTCAGTTGATATCTCTGTGCAGCTTTGTTCACTCCTTTAGTCTGACCATAAGAGCAATAATACATCCCTCTCCTTGGGCAAGGCTGCTGGAACACAGGAAGGGATGGTTGGATACTCTGGGAGCAGTTTATAGGGCAAACAAGTTACCTTTATCAGGGCTGGAGTGCTACTGGGAAGTGACACGCAATGCCAAAGACTTGGATTTTGAAAAAGCAATCTGTGGACTTAAACTGCTTGATGGCAAGTGTTGCTTCTAAGCACTCTCTTTTGGGAATTTGTCCCTGTCATGCAAGCAGGGACAGACATAATAATCTGATTTTGCATAGGTACAAATAAGTCTCTTGCCTGTACAAAAATCAGAGGTCAATGCCAGTGACTGAGACGGCGTTTAGGAGAGTCAGCTTGAAAGCCAGTGAAATAAACCGGGAGAACCCCTGCACGAAAGAGAACTATGGCCTCTGGGTGCGTGCCTTGGCTGGAGTGCTAGTTCCCACCAGGGTTTTACCGTGGTCCAAGTATCCCTCTGGTCTGTGCCCCTCTGGATGTTCTGGTGCCTCGCTGTTGAGGTTCCCGTGGGAGACCTTGATCTGGGTCTGGGCAGGTGCCTTTGCCCAGGAACCTCAACTCGCAGAACTTGCAGGAACTAGCTGTCTTCCAAAACCTCCATCCAGTTTGGAAGAAATCAGCCACCAGATCCAAAGTCACTGAGCACCACAGACTGACTGCACTGGCTCTGTTTCCTAAGAAAACGGCACTAAAAAAAGATTCCACGTTTTCACTCAGTTGGAAGAAAGTATAAAGCACAGGACTGCAACAAACTTTCTCTCATTTTTTCTCCTATATGTTGTTTTTGCTCCAGCAAATGGAATTTAGGTCTGGGTCACTGAATCAAATTGTTTGCTCCCACAGGAAACCTCTTCATGTAGCCAATTTAATTATTAATATTTCTGCTCCCCTCTCCCCCCACCCCCCCCAGTTCAACACAATCATGGGAACACTCCTAAATTTGTTTAACTTAAAGCAACTGCTGATTTTCAGCTAACTCCAACTAGCATTTCATAAGACAAAGGACATGTTGATGTGTCTTACAGAACATTAGTTTAATAAAAGCTGCTATATCTCTTTCTACAAATTTCACTATGCAAAGGGTAAATAATTGCTTAAACTCAATCTTTAGTCAAGAGAGCATAAGCTTCATCAAGGCAAGTCCCCAGTGAGACTTATGCATATGCCTAAATGCTTCCTCTGAATTGGGAACTGAACAACTAATTTGCGTTTGCTATGATAGGTCCTTTACTATATTTTTTTCTCCAGTTACACGTTCTTTTAAAAAAATTAATCCCATCAAACTACTAAAAGAGCCACCTCACTTCCTTCAAGTTTCTTCCCAGCATTTATAAAAAAAATGGTTTATTGTCCTGAAACCAAAACCATTATAGCCTGTCAAAACCTTTCTGTAAGGCGGCAGCTAGCTGAATAATACATTTCACATTAAATTACACAACTGTGTCATCGGGCTAACATTAAAGGTAAGTCATTAATAAAAAGAGAAAATAAAGTGGTCCTTAATTATACAAGACATTAAAAGGCTGAGTGTTTTGCTTCTGCGGCACACTCACTTTGTGAGAATAAACGTTTTAAGACCAGTGTGAACTTTTCTCTGTGGAAATTACAGCTCAAAGATAATCCCTTACACCCGCTAATGCAGCTCATTGCTGTGAGACGTGTCCTTATGCACCTTCTGACTTTTTGGTGCTAGCCCTACAGATGAAGCCAGTTTGCAAACCCTTGGCTCGCACACACAGCTTTTGCTTTTGTTTCGTTATTTATGGGGGACATTTTCAAAAGACTCAGGTGAAAGCACTTAATAACTAAACCCCATTGATTTTCTGTAAAAATAGGGCATCTTGGTGCTTTTGACAAACATCTGAATACACTTTGGAAATCAGAGCCTAACAGTATAAAGCCAAAGGAGCATAGAGGGAATCCAGGCAACAAAACCTCAGTGCTCGGGGCCAGCCGGAGCCGTCACAAGGCCGGTGGCAGGGGGAGAGGGACGCTTGCAAGCCCATGGCCACTTCTGCATCAGCAGAGGCCGAGAGGCACGCTGCCCCTCCTGCGCCCCGGTAAATCCACACCTGGAAATCCCTGCAGCCCTGCTTCAGTAACTGAAATCACACAGGGACAGTGCGTCTTCTGCAAATCTCCATGTGTAATACTTTCTTTACCTTGGAACTAAAAGCAGAAACTCCTTGGAGCCTGAACTCCTATAGGAAAACCACAGAATTAAAGCTTTTGGGGACTGTCACCATTTTTGCCTGCAAAGTACCTTTTCCCAGCAGAACAGCAATCCTCTCTTTTCTTTACATTACTCCCTGGCTCCTCCTTTACCCTCCAGCTTCCAGAAACACAAAGCTACCTTTTGGAGAATATGAATCCTCTAGCATTCCTCATCAACTGAGCCAGCCTTGCCTTGCGGCACGGGACTGAGAGAGGCACTTTTTTCGGTGGCTGGCTGGGAACCCCCGAGGTACACCTGCAAGCCGGAGCTAACTAAGGAGCGAGCTTTCTAGCGGGAGCCATAACATAATTCTGTCCATGGTTTGATGCAGAGCAAGCCATGCACAGCACTCATCGGATGTCCAGTCACAATCTGGTAGCTGTGGAGCGATAACAAGGAGTGTGCTAAAGTAAAAGCTTACAAAGAGAAGGGTTAAGGGTGCACAGGAATATCCGTAACACGTCTGTACTAACAATAACTCTTCTCTGCCCACAGACCCAGGGTTAAGTGGAGCAACTTTGTATTAGCCTGCTCTTGAGGACTTGAGTCAGGTAGGCTGTGGATCCTTCCCCTGGGAGGGGGTGGAGTCAGAGTTCTCCAACAGAAACAAATTAGAAGGAAAATTTCCAAAGAAACATGAGAGGCTGTGAAAAGTGTTGGTTTGAGTGGAAAATTTTTGCCCTATTTTTCCTGAAAAACTAAATGCCTAAAACCAGCAGTATTTTGGCTAAACCCCTGAGTTTTTCAGTATTTGAATTTCTGAACTGTGAAGAAAGAACTTTTCTTGGGAACTGTAGATCAAAAAAAATCCCCCCGAAATGAATTTCCTTTTAGTTTTCATTTAAATTGTCTGCTTAATTATGGTACTAATTCTAGCTTTTTTCTTTTTTTAAAGAAACAAACTATTCAGCACTGCAGTTATACAAAGATTCAGAAGACCTCTGTGTTGTGGATACAGCCTTTCATCAAGTAGACTAAAGTTTTCCACAAAGCTTCAATGCTGGGGAGCCATCATCTAAGGCTTTGCCTCACGTAGCCAAATTGGCCAGGAATTAGTTTGTAAAGAAAACATCAGGGATTTAACCATATGCATGTCCCAAATCACGCATCTACAATCTAATCAACTGGGTTTCTTTCTGAAAATGCCAATAGAATATTTGCTACATATTAAAGGCTGCTAATAAAATTTACAAGATAAAATGAGATTCTTCCCATGGAGCACAGTATCTGCCCCCACTTTGCACTTTCCTTGCGTCAGCAGTGCGGTAGAACAAGACGCACAGGGTATATTGAAATTAGTTTGCAAACTGGACGGGTGTTTTAGTGATTTCCTCGTGCAAAGGCACCCTCTCTCTAGTGCCTACTAAATCATCCTTGCCAAACATTATTTACCCCTGAAGCTAACACAAATACTTTGAAGAGCAAGTCTTAGCATACCAAGTGTTAAATATTTCACATATGCAGGGGTAGCCTTCACATTAAAAGATGTCTACTTTACCTCGGGGTAATTAACACATTTGAACTGTCCTGGGGTTAAAAAAAAGGCATAAAACCAAACCAAAACAGAAAAAAACCCTCAACACCCAGTAAAGAGCAGACACCTGAAGTTAACCATTAAGTACATTCATCAGTGTTAACCCCAGGAGAAGATAAAGGGCTGGTTCTGGTGGATGGATGTCCCTCACGGTAAAAGTCTGGGGTTCCTCTTATTGTGTATGAGCATTGCTGAAGTCAGAAACGGGCACCCTTACGTAAAGAGCAGAAAGAAAAAAAGAAGAATAAAAGTAAGAACCTTAAGGGGTGCGGTCCCCTTCCCCGTCCCCCCCTGTACAAAACAGGAACAGACGCACACCCTAACGGGGTGAGGAGCGATGAGCAGGACCCGCCACAGCGGGGGGACAACAGAGCAGCACCTTCATCCGTTCCTTTTCCAGTGGCATGCCGTGAAAACTAGCTTGTGCCAACTCATCTCACGTGCTGAGTTATTTCGCCTGCCCGCCTCCCTCGGCAGCACGCTTCCTGTTTCTCAGGAGCAATCCACTGGGTGAAAGGAGCACATTTTTTAGGGAGTCCCCTGCTAAAATACCAACAGCATGTTCTGGCTGCCTTTCAGATCAACTTCCTTTCCACTCCTCACCCCCAGCCTTTGAAACATTAAGGAATGATTCACTTGCAGACACATTTGTATTTCCATTACTATTAAACATGTATTCCTGTCTGTCCGTGGAGCAGTACGGGAATTGCTGCAAGTGCACACACACCCCAAGACACCCACACACCTTTTCTAGGAGGCACATGGACTGGATGGGGAGCAGAGGGTTGAGGACTGCGGCAATTACTCAGAATAACAAGCTGTGAGCCTTGGGCTTTCAAGTGGAGCAACTCTGCATTGGCACAGCATTTTCCATCCTGGCTGAGAAGGAAATCAGTTGAGAAACCAAATAAGTCATTGAGGTCCTGTCCGTACAGCCGGAACATGGCTCTCAGGGCAGGACTTCCTCCAGGTAGATGAGGATCTCCTAGAGTCTCCCATGCTGCTGGGTCTGCCAAGCAGCTTTGGAGCCCACAGTGGTGCCGAGCGATCGGCGGGGCATCGCTGGAGCCTCGGTGACAAGCGGCTGATCAATGGAGCAGCACTACCGCCTGTATCGCTGCCAGGCAATTACTGGAGCTGCACTCGGCAGTATTACTGCAAGCTGCTCTATGGAGCGGCGCTGGTATTTGTATTGCTGCCATTTCATCAGCGAAGTGGCACTGGAGTCTGTCTCCCTGACAGCTGATCAATGAGAAGGAATATAATAATCATAATGTGGTGTTTTACAGGATATGGGCCTTTAACCCAAGGACCTCAAATTCCTTTTCAAATGTTCATTAAGCCACAAATTCCACACGCATGGAGACGGTCACAAATACCCAGATCACCAAGGTACTGCAAACTCATCTTTGTTCTTGTTGTATAGATGAGTGATCTGAGATACCATGGACAGGTTAAGTGTCCTGGTTTAATTCCCAGTGATAATAAAGGTAGGTTGAAAGTAGGTCCTCAATACAGAAAGGCTAAAACAGAATGGGTTCTCCAAAAAGCTTTCCAGAAAACCCAGCTAGAAATATCACAATGAAAGCCAAGACATGCTGAAAACAAAAACACACCTGACACCAGGCTTGCAGGTCACTGTTCTTAAGTCCTGAGAAATCAATGACAGACTTCAGCATACAAAACAGAAATGTGGAATGCCTTGGTGAATGCCAGCACCACCACGGTCTCACCTTCTCTCTGTTCCCTCACCACAAAAGTATCCTTCAACTTCAAAAGTGGAATGACATTCAGGTGTCTATACTCCCCATGCTCTCATCTAATCTCAAATCCCACACATGGATTCAGGGTTAGCCTCAGCACATTGAGATGGCGCTGCACCCCCCAAATCTTTCATGGTGCTTTTTCCAGCAAGTCTGTCGAAGAGCTCGGCTAAGCTATTATTTTCCTGAGCTTCCAATTCAGTATCACCCTGCCTAAGCAAGCTGCTCAGCTCAACAATCCTTGTTTCAAAGTTATAGAGGCCAAGCCTAGCTAATCTTTCTTTATAATTCATTCCCCAAATCCCTGAATAACTTCAGTTGCCCTACACTGCCCCTTCTGCATTCTCAAACGTGCAGCACGCTTCCCATAATAAGGTAACTAAAACCGCACACAATAGCCTACGTGTTTTATTTCACGTTCCCCACTGATTAATGCTGAATGCTTCCATACAGTATATCCACATGCTTTACACTTAATGCTTCAATATATATAGTGCAATAACCTCGTTGCTTTTATTTTACAGCTGCCAATTTGCGCAGATGGCCATAGTGTGTTAGTCACCACCAACACTCCCCTCCTCCTCCTCCTCCCAACAGCCCTGTTCTCGGTCAGCATTTCACATGGCATTTCCTTTCAAGGTAGCTATGGCTATTTTTGGCCCGAGAGTTCCTGGTATATTAAACGCAATGAGCCACATCCTCACCTGGTGTAAATCTGCACAGCCCTAATTCGGTCAGTGGAGCTGTGCCAATTCACATGAGTGGAAAGAGTCCCATAAATCAGTTATCAGAGCAATACATTAAGGCAGCTTATTTAAACTGCTTCTGCTTTGTTTTTTATTTATTTATAGACAACTCACAGCATGTAAGGATGATGGTCCTGCACCGCAAAGCATCAGCTGAGAGTAACAGACACACAGACAGTTCAGCTCACTTCACGATCACACTACCACAGTCAAGCACTACTCGGATATTAGTGAAAAAACTTCTCTGTGAGGTCTCCTTTTGCCTGAACAGCAATTTGTTTCAAGCCCAGAATGGGCAAAGACCATTTTTATGTGTAAGCAAAACAAAAGTGTAGCTAAAATTGACCATTGCCACACCTCCCCATCCTGAACCGTTTCCTGGCTGTGACATCCTCTATTTTCTGTCCAAAAGCCAATTTTTAACCAGTCTTTACCCTGACTTTTCAGGGCAGCCTGTTTCATACAAAGTCTTCCCAAATGCTTGCTCATCTGGCTCAGCAGCAGCTCCACATACAGGGGCGACAGCCCAGAGACACTGGAGAGGAGCAAGGCACAAGGGAAAAAAACCAACCCATTAGACTCTTGCCTCAGTTCCTTAATGTTTTGAGGTGAATGATTTAGGCTGTAAGAAAAAGCCTCCTGACAACAAGATCTATTAGTGTACGGAATAATCTTCCAAGGGAAGTGATGGAAACATTGCCGCTTGGCACACAGCTAGTGTTTGTCCAGACTAGTTTTTAAATATACAATCCTGAGTTGGCAGAGGAAAAGTCTAGTCGAGGTAGTTGCTCTTATCTATCTCCATATTCCAGGATAAATCAGGTCATCTCCTTTGTTCTAGTCTAAAAATTGAGGAATGCACTTAAAACAATTCATGCAGTTTTAATCAGCTATGATCTCCCTTTTATGATCCACATGGGTTGTATCTTATTAAATTAGATATATCTAGCTGTTTCTTTTTAATCATCAAGTTTTTCTAATATAAGGCAGCGGCACTGTCTAGCACAGCTGGCACGAACTGGGGCTGTGAACACCTTCAGCTCTCTCTTTGGCTATGCCCCAGGCTCACAGACAAGTAAATAAACCTCTCACTTAAATAAAATAAAATATAATAAAATAAAATAATTTCCTAATTTGTTTTTGTCACTCAGCCTGGGACCGACTTTCAGAGGTCAGGAGCGTTCACAGCTCTGGTCAGAGTCACTAGTTGAGGGGAGCTGGGGTAAATTTGTGAAAGAGAAGGGCTCAGAGGTATTTAGATAGCACAGTGCTTTGGGTGTTATAAAAACATGAAAATGCACCCATACTGCAGGATGAATTAAGACTGAAAAGCACTGCATCCTGAAACAGAGATTGGGAATTTCAACCTTAGTGTTATTCTGCAAGGGTAAATAATAGCTATAATGCTCAAAACCAGACAGCTAGACCAAGTCCTGCAGTCCCCTGATTGACAGCTAGAGAATTTTGCTTTCAGAAAGACCAGCAGTGTCATGTTGTGTCATCCCCCATTCCCCCCCACCCCGCCTCCCCCCCAAGAAAATAAAAATAAAAAGGAACATGTGATATTAGCAAATTCCTCTCTGCTGGAATGTGAGGTCTTCCTTCCGGTACTCCCAGTCCAGCATCCCTCCCTCCCTCCCTCCGCTCAGGGATCACACACACGATGTCAGTAAAGGCAATGACTGGAGGTCCCTTCAATGTGTTCGTGCATCAGCCTGCCGGATAGAAAATGGCAGATTTCTGCTCTTTTCCCTCCCAAGGACTTTGCATGTGATCCTAGGCACGACAAATGACCATAAGACCAAAAAAAGATGCTGACGTGTGCATAGATATGATTTTCTTTGTTTTGTACAGCAACCAGCACTGCTCCTGAACAAGGCTTCTCGGGAAGGATTTGTACCCATCAGTACAAACAAACCTCAATATAATAGATCACCAACTCTTTTGGCTGCCCTTAAAAAATTTGCCCCCAACAGAGGAAACTTCAGGTAGGAGGCTCTACGAGATTTTGTCCATTTCTTATACTCTTTAAATTATTCCTTGAATTCACTGGAAAGAACTTTTTCAGCAACACAAAATTGTTTGAGAAGCAATAAATACACATTCAGATGAATGTAAAAAATGATGTATAAGATACAGAGCAGCCACTCCAGCAAGCATAAATTTAGCCGTATTTTTCTTTCCGAGGCCTCTGTATCAGATCTTATCTCCTGCAGGAGACTAGTTCTCTTTCCCTCAACTCCCAAACACTCATCTATTGTTCTGAAAATTAAAAGCCTGACAGCAGAACAGGATGTCCTTTTAAGAACGTCTGATACTAGAAAGTCACAGTAACTCTGGTATTGCTTAAGATTCAAACTACTGTTAGTTCAGAGTCTGCACCGTTACTCAGCATGTTGTACAGAACAGAGTAAGTGTGCTAAGTTTGGTCAAATTGTGACTACAGAGGGTGTAGCAGGTTGGAATACAGGCAAGATGCAATGGACTTAGTAGAGGGCACAGACGCATTTGGGGCCACTGAATAGTCTCCTCAAGCAGGAATGAAGAATCGACAATTACAAAATAACTACTCAAGAAAACATGTGTTATCTACTCCTAATGTTGGTATGGCTTTGTGAGCTTCTTATAGATATGATAGCAATGGACTTCAAACATATTAAAGCAGATGAAAGTCTTTTGGTTATTATTGATTCTACTCCATAGCTGCTTCTTTGCAAAATAACTTAATTCCTAACATGACATTCAAAAGCACAAATCTACTGCTCTCACTACTGAAGAAGTACTCAGTGGTGTTTGCAAGCATTGCCTAGTCATATTTTTGTATCTGGAGCACTATTACATTTAGCAAAGTAGATTTACCCCTAAAGGTATACATATGGATCTTAAAGTTCTCTGGAAAGCCAAAGCTATTGGGGGCTTCCTGAACTACTTGTTATCGCTTTGAAGCATCTGGCTCGTGGTCAGCTGTTTCATGTTACTAACTTCTACATTTGTTTCTGAAGAAATTAGCACAGCTTCCTTCAGTGCTACATTCTGCAGCGGTTTTGGTTTTGATTGTAACATCTCGTTGTTCATCTTGAAATCAAAGTCATTTATGGAAGCTGCAGAATTTTAATGTTCCTCAGACTCAAAAGCATTTGTTTAACCACCACCAGACAAGGAGATGAATAAGAGAGACTGTCTGCTCTTGATTTAGTGGGACCAGATTTTTAGAAGAGCTCAGCAACCAGTGTATGTCTTCAATACATTAACTTCTTTGGACAGCCTGGGTATTTATTACAGTGCTTAAACAAGAACAACTCTCGTGAAAACCATGACCTTAGTGAACTGGACAGTTAATACACACTATACTTTCCTATATTTCCATCTGAAAGAGAGGATTTATTCATAACTTCAACCTGCAATTTAAAAGGAGCTTTTGATTCTCATTATTTCTGCATCTGTTTTACTGTTCACCCAAAAGGCCTGTCTACACGATTATTGAGCTATGAACTGCGTTTAAGAATCACCGCCTAGTACAAAATGATATGCAGGACAAAAACAAAGAGACAGTATCTTCTTAGGTTACTTTTGTTTAAGCCCTACACAGAGAACGGAATAGATTAAAGCAGTGGGAAAATAAGAGATCGAGTCTTGTGATGTGGCATAGGGTGCTCCTTCCAGCCAACCGCACTTCATTTTTCTCCACTGATGCTTCCAAGTGGTTTTCTAGGATACCCCTGAGCAGAACTCATTGTAATAACTGGAGGAAATAAATTAATGGAGAATTACCGCAAGGTTCATCTAAGAGAAGTTTTGATAAACAACACTTCCAGGCTGAGATATTCAGTGCAGCCTGAGGAATGTGGACTTTCCCACTGCCGTTGAACTGAATGGGAATCTGTACCTCTGAGTCAAGCTGGGAAGCGGCTGCCACAACCACCAAAAGCAATTTTGGATTTCAGGTGCAACCAGAGATCAAGAAGTACCCTTAAACTGAAAAATTCTGACAAGGAAAAAGGTGAAACAAAAAGTGACCTATCCAGCTGGCATCACTGCCAGACTTAGTCTCAGCAAACTCTCAACTGAGTTGCAATCTCTGTGGTCCCAGTTTCAGTCAAGAAAATTGCACAATCTTCAGATGGAGGAGGCAGAAAAACAAACAGTGGAATCACAGCCCAAATGCTGCCACAGACAGAGAGATGTCATACACGCATGCAAGCCAGAATGGAAGTTTATAAGAATGTGGGCAAATTAAATATTATCGTATTGCTTCTGCCTAGATTCTCCCCAGGCAGAGTCCCCCCCTTAGCAAAGAAACAATGCTCAGGGGTGAGCTATCCAAGTCCTTTCCAGACCAAGATTTAGGCAAACCTTAATCGGTGCATGGGCTTTAGGCTAGCTCTCTGTATGGACAAAGTGTTTTCCACTTGAAATGGTTTTGAAACCACTGCCGGCACCTGTGCAGCCACAGGTACATCAGGTACTTCTGTACCTTTAAAAAGCAACACACACACCTGGCACTCTAAACCCAGATTCTACCTCATTTGTACCCATGGGATGCTGGTGAAGTCATCTTGATTGCATAGGATAAACGAAGGTTGAAGTTGGCCTGTTTAAGTTAGGATCTTTTTTTTTTTTTTTTTTTTTAAACCTGTATATTCTTCCTATTGCTAAATCTTTTACAGAGGCTACTAAGGCAGAGTGCTGCTGAGCTAATCCTCTTTGACTCCCTGCCATCCTGGCAGGTACAGCAAAGCCTAAGGTAAAGTGGAGCATCAAAAGGAAAATTAATGTCTTCTAACAGCAATTAGAGGAAATTATTTAGATATAAATCTTGTTTTATATCTTCTCATACTTGTTTTTCAATCTTTCCCCTTTGATTTTTTTTTCCTTTCAGGCTTTTCAGAAAGAAACATTTAAAATCCCTCCTGTAAACCAGTGGCATAATTAGCTGCATGTTACACCTGGTATTTTACTCTTCTACAGAGTAATTCCTTTGAGCTTTCTTTTTTACTAAGCCCCGAGGTCTCCTGAAACTGAATCTACTTGTTCTCTCATCTGCTGGCTGACAGGAGTTTGAGGGGAACCAAAACCCGGGCAGGGACTGCAGGGTGCCCTCCCACCGCCTGCCAGACCCTCCCCCCCGGCCACCGCAGCAGGTGACCAGCGGTGCCAGGCGTGCCCAGGGCCTCCGATGGCAGGCAAACGCACCTCCCGGTCGCCCGCACTTGGCCTGCGCCATGAAGCAATGCATGTAACCTAATTGTACTCTGATAACATCAAACAAAGTCTCTCTGATCCAGCACCTGGCAAGCCGCCATCCTATCTGGGGTCCAATCTGACAAGCTCGCCGATTGATCAAATCATTATCTGGTAGTGTAGGTGTATCGTCTAACACGAGCCAAATTCCTTCAGCCACTTCTTCTCTTGTCTAGAGAGGATACAAGGCTCCAGCAGGCTCCTTCCCCCCCCGGTACACGACTGATGGCTTCAGCAGCACCTTTTACAGACGTAGAGAGTGGCTCACGTTCACCCAAGGGAGGCTATGCTTTTTGCTTCCCAAGCGCAGAAGAGTTACTTTGCCCATACTGTTATCATAGAAAACTTGCAAAAACAAGAAAGAAAAAGTTAGCTCTTCTCACTGGCACAGCACAACAATCCATTTCCAGAGACAGCGAGGCACATCTAAAACTGCTGAGCCTTCCAGTTTTGCCATGTCCTCTAAGCTGAACTCGAGTTGCACAAAAAGTGGCACTAAAACTTTTGGGCTCCCTTTCCACCTCCTTGTTAGTTGTCGTGGCATGACCTGCTGGTAAAAATCTCAATTTTTGCACCTCTGCAAAACTGACGTCCACATGCAGCCTCTCCCCTGACCTAGGCAAAAGGATGTGCCTTCTCCTGAAAACATATCCCTCTCACCGCTCACAAAGGACTAGACCTCACCTTCACTCTTCCCTCATATAGCATCAGGCTTTTTAAACTCTTTGCAGACAATTTGGGGACAAGTTGTCCCTCTCAGCAGGAAGACCCAGTTGCTACCATTTTTGAGAAGGCTGAATTAGCCATTTGTCTGGAGCTGAACACCACCACCTAAATCCAGCAAGACCAGAAGACCAAAAGATACCCAAGTTATACAGGAGCAAGGCGCACACAGACTGCAGATCCTAGCAGGCAACCCTTCATTTTGAGCAGCTTTGCTTTTGTTCCCATCCCAAGAGGCTGAGTAGAGCGTGATGGGGTCCAAAGTCTCAGACGGGCATTTCTCAGACAAAAAAGGGTGGCAGTCAGCCACACTGCAAAACTCTACAGGCACCGCTTGTCATTAAGCTCACGGTGAAGCCATTCAGTTTCTGGCATATCCCTCTCATCTAATCAGTCCCAAAGGAATGAAGATGACATAGGTGGATGTTTTTCCTAACAGCCCTTTTCCTCCTGTTGTAATCTTCAATCTCCGAGTTAAAGAAAAGGCCTGGCAGGGGCAGGAGACTGTATCCTCATTTTAGCACCACCAATTCGGGTCAGCATTTCATCTGGCCACCTCATGGCACTTCCCGGAGTCCTATTTCAAAGTAAGCTATCCAAGGTAATTTATTTGGTTTATATGCTTTATTTTAGCCACATAAATCATAAAACAAAGTCCATAGGGAACAGGCACTCTATACTTATCATAATATGTAACTTAGTTCCCCAGAGACTGAGTATGTACAGAACAGCTAATAAATGGTTCAAAAAAAAACTGGGTCATTAAATCTTGTTTTATATCTTCTTGTTTCCATCAAAGTATGCAGGAGTGGAAATTCTCTTTCTAAGACAAGCTCCTACTTTTCAGCCAACTGGGAATAGAGCCAGCTGAAAAGAGAGAACCCCACATACAGCACTGACAGCTGTGCACAAAATTCATGAGCTCAAGAGACAGACTGCTGCAGAGACAGGTGTCCGAGATCTAAGTTTAGCTTGAAAGATTAAAACAGCATCTACAAAGAATGCATTTATTCTAATCCTCTCTGTGCTAGAAACTACACATGCATCACTGATGTACGCATCCTGGAAACATTTGAGATATGTCTTTCTTCTGCAGGATTTCATCCTATTGTGTTCAGGGATAAAATAGGTTAGTGTTAAGACCACAGAAATGCACAAACCCAGCAGAGAGAGATGTTCCTGCTGTTTGAGGAAGGGTTGCAAGCGGTCAGGGTCTACGGTTACAGAGGAGGTAGGATTCAGGCTTGCGCGGCAATGCCCACCCTGGCAGCAAGCAACCCCACCCCAGATGTTCTCAACACAATGAGGATGTCTTATGTAAATAAGAGCTGGGAGGCAGATCAGGTGTGGTTCCTGCGAGACAAATGCGCTTGGGAATTATGTATGATTCCATGTTTAGCTACCCTGGTCTAAATCCAGAGTAATTCTTTTGATCTTAAAGCAGCACTCCTCTAAATATACATTAAATGGAAGAACGTATCCACTATTCCTCAGAAGAGCCAAAGGTACAGGAGGACTCTGCCTTTGCACCTCCCCAATGTAGCTATAGGTTTGAGAGAGGCTCTCATCCCCTCACTGGTGTAACTGGGTGAAGAATCAATTTCCTTGTAACAAACCACAGATACAGCAGAGCAGATTTTGATGCCTTAAGCTTTTAGTCTCTAAATTAGAGACAGTCTGGGAAAGCAGGAGACCCAGTTTTTAGATTCACAAGGAACAAAGGATGAATCACGCAGTTATTTAGTATCATGTGATATAGGGAGTTGCATGTATAATTGTCTATCAATACAGGTAGAAATTATCATATGTTAATACAAAGAGAATTTGATAATCTGGAGGACATCAAAGGGATGAAGTCAACAAGACAGGCTTAATAAACTTTACCTCCTTCTCACAATAAAACAAGGGGCGGGTGCTCACCTTTGGAAAGCTGCAGAGCAAAATTCCTGGGTTGATAACAAAAGATTTACAGATTCTTTCCCCTCTGTGATACAGAACATATTGAACCATAATACTGGAATTTCTAGAACAATTCTCACTCCCACAGAAACAAAAATAACAGGGCAGGATATTTTAAGAGGGCAGAGTCACTGTTTAACCACAGAAATGCTCTATATATCTAATTTCCACAGATTCAATAAAATTCCCCGGTTTTGTTCAGGGAATGGAATTTTAGTGTCATGAAAATTTGCAAATACTTGTTTAATTCAGCACTTTCACAGGGTGGCAACGTATCATTTCTAAGATCTCATGGCAAAGCTGCTCCTAAGGCTATCACAGAGATTACTTAGTTGGCGCCAACCGGCACAAAATTATAATACGTGGCTGGAACTGCCACGCAATTCTTGCAAGCAGAAGTAATCTCTGTCCTTGCATCATCAGCTCTACCAAGCAGGAGGTCATGTGATGGGTGCTCCAGACAACGTGGGGGAGGACAGAAGTAGGGAGGATGTTTTTAATTTATGTATTTAACATACCTGTAATGGGCACCTGAGAACCGAAGCCGCAGCGTAAGTTTTCTGCAGCCTCTGGGAAAACCTCTTTGGGGAATTGGCTGGATGGAGAGGGGATGCAGAGGAGAGGAACGGGGTTCAACTGCAGCCAGTAGACAAACCTACCTATGGCTGGTCACAACCACACACAACCGCCAAGTTTATAATTTTGAACATTCCCACGGAATGCAGAAAGACCTCTTCTCACTGAGAAAACCTCTTCTCATCACTTGAGATTTGGTCACGTTCTCCCACCACTCCAGCATCCCAGACAGCCAGTAAACAATAACAAGTATTGCCCCTGCAAAACACCTGTGGTAGGGGAGCACCGGCTGTCCCAGCTGTGCAGAGAGGGACACAGGGTGCACACACTAAGCATCTTGCCTCAGACTTCGCCAGTACAAGTGTGGCAGACTTCCAGCATGCAGTGCTTTCACAGCAGGATCAGCTTTCCATGCTGAAGAATGGTTTGGAGGGGGGAACTCCATGGGCTGTACGTCAAAGCTTCCTCCTAGGGCTTTCCCACAAGCAGATGGCAAACTGACTCCCAGTTAGCAACTCATCACAAAATGAAAAACATCTTCCCCTTCCCTTCTCATTTGGGGCAGGCTCATGTGTTAACTGTTTAGCTTTGTTTACAGGCTCATTGGGGTTGGGCCTTTGGTTTTTTTCAGATTCTTGCCCTCATACAATAGCAGACACCAAGAAAAAAAGAATAATAATGATAAAAAAAAAAAAACCCAAACAAAAAAAACCAGTCCAACACTGAAAATCACAATCATTGCTTGGGTTTCTGACAACCCAAGCATTTTGGCTTTGTTGAGATTCCTCAGTAATTCACAGCTGCTTCTTCCCTCTCCCCGGCGCCCCTGGGATCCCAGGCGCTCACAGCCCCACCACAGCTTCAGGACATAACAGACCCAGGAGGGGTCCCACACCTCAAAGCAGTAAGGCCCTCCAAGAAGTGGTTTCCTCAGAAGTACGAGATTAAAACTTAAGGGGAAGGAGCACTAACATTTATTTGAAAGGGAGACAACCAGCCCGGGTAGCGAATCTAACAACTTTGTCCCAGAGTTCAACTCCAAGAGTGGCTCCACATCAAGAACAAATGGTTGTTTCTTCCTTCCAGGGCTGAGGACACCATTACCACCCTGCTCCACCCATCCCATGTCAACACAGGAAACGCAGACCCAATCCAGCCACCAGACTCATTCTTTTCCCCTCCTACTCAGTAGCATATTACAAGGCCACGAAATTAAAAGGAATGCTCTTTAATTCTTCAGCTTTCAACCCTTCCCTTCCCAAGCACTGCTTCTTTATAGATTTCAAACCAGTTCGACAATAAACGGTTCTTTTGGTGTATGTGTGGGTTTTTGAGCAATATTTAACAACTAAATTAGATGTACGCGTAAAATATACACAAGGGTGTCCAGATATTAGGTGGGGTGTTATTATATAAAGGTAAGAACAAAGGCCATTTATATTACAGTAGGCAAAACCAGCATACAGATTTGTGCACAGGTATACTGTTTATAAGTGAACTAATAGCTCAGGCATTTTATGCAGCATTATTCATGACTTTCATATTAAGCCATCCGTATTCTTTTAAATTCCATTTTATGTTACCCATATTATTTTTAATCCATGCCATTTACGAGGCCTTAGTGGAAGAGGTCTGCAGTTATGTTGTGGTGAAACCTCTGTAGCGTGGCCACAGCCGTGTGTGGTGCAGGACTGCTCCATTATGCTAAGCAGCCAGCCGTAAGCGTATGCTCTAAGTACGAGATCATCATCGCTTCAGACAAAGCATAGTGCAGCGTTAGCTCAGTGTCCTCATTGTTTGTCTATGCTCCTTGCAAGTAAGAAGTCGCTCACTGGCCAGAGGCCAGCGCTCTTCAAACCAATCTGCAAATGGCCTAATCAGAGCTGCGATCTGTTCTGTATACTCAATTTGTTGAGTCACATCAATTTGTTGCGTTTCCTCTCCCATTAGAAATACATGCAAGTGCCATTCTCTAAACATATTAACTCTCTTCAGGCTATTTTGTTGTGTAAACAGGAAGACAAGTGGCTAGGCATTGCAGTCAAGAAACTGATGTTCACTGTGGCCTAAATTCTGTACAACTTCACTGGTTTTGTTGCACTAATTTTATGTATCTTTTGTTTGATGATACCATTTTGTGAATTATGCTGTGCCCTTTTTCCTAGGCGACTGCAGCTTAATTGCAGTTAGAAAATAAAACAGTACACTGTGCAGGGGAAGGACGCGCTTCAGTTAAGTAGAAAAAGTTGCACTTTTTTCAGCCATGTTCAAAGACCCACCCAATACCTAGAACGCCAATGGGATTAACCTTGAGGTTGCCAAAGCCCCAATTTACCAGTGGTCCCACCACGATCCTGGGATCTTTATTCAGTTAGATTCAAGATTTTCCCATCACTGCCAGTTCTCCAACCCTGTGCTGCCCATTTCTGGAGCCAGCACAGGCTCAGGGTACAGAAGCCAAGCCACAACAACCCACCATTCCCACTTCTCACCACTCCTCCCCAGCCCTGCTTTTCTCTACTGCCCACGGGGAGAGGCAAGCTGGCCTCCAAACAAGCCCTAGGAGGGCCCAACTTGCAAATTAGGAGGGCAATATAACTGGTTTTGCTGCAGGCTGCCAGAAACAACACAGACTGGTTAAGGTAACTTCAAGGTCAACATGAAGTACTGCTGTAGACATACCGTTTCTCCTGAATTTCCTACCAGTATCTTCTGTCAGCCTCTCCCCATCACTTCTGTGAAGTACAGTCATCTTGATTGCTGTTGTCCATCCCAGAACTGGCTCGTTTTGGATAAGGCTCTGTACACTGTTTGTGAAGCAAACCATAAAATAGGATTATTCATAGGCTGCTGCTTTGCAGGATGTTTTCCATGCCACCATGCACAGCTTGTACAAAGGTAAAGATTTTCAGCTTTCTTCCCTCTGTATGGTAAAAACCGAAGGCCAATATTTGTTCCTTTTTGTGTTACAAGATCACACCCAGGCTGCCAATCATCTGGCCAAGAGGGTTATGCAAGAGTCAGGTTTACTGTAAAGTTGTACAAATTTTATAGCACCACAAACACTTTAACTACCATGATGCTTAAAACTCAAGAGCGTTTGGAGAACAAGGAGAGTTATTCAAGCTCCACACCATTTTGGCTGCATGTTTTCCAGGTGTATGATTTCACCACATGGAAAAACACGGCCATTGCCAAAGTGAACTCATAAAAAGCTTTGATGAGTAAAGTTTGGATAAGCACAAATCATTTGAACCGACAGTTGGTCCAATTCTCAAAGGGGTTTGGCAGACATAATATAATTCGTGGTTTCACACACAGGCCATTTTTCCCCTCCCTCTCCCCCCCCTTCCCCAGTCTTCACAAATTCGGAAGACGTTGTTCTAGAAGGTGCACTGGGTTGGGTTTGCTGTGTTTTTCTTTTCCCCCGAAGGGTTAGGCACCACACTATTGCAACTCAAAGCCATTTGGGACTGTGAGTAAGCTAGCAAACAGGTTTTCCAGAACTGTGTTTAGATAGTTGCATGATCTGCCTAATAGACATTTAAAAAAAAAAAAGAAAAGAAAAAAAGAAAAGAAAAAATTAAACTCTAGGTCTCTCACCACCCATTTGCTAGCAGGCAGGTAATATAAGGCAAACGCTTTAACAATCTCTTCCTCTGACACATTTGGACATGTTATTTCAAGATGCGTGGCGTCATTTCAGTCTGTGCCATGAGATAACACAGTATTTACATCTCTGGGCTGGGAGCAATACAGCTTTTAGACATTATTGACATAATATTTTCTTTGATAAACAATCTATCAGGAAATTGTCAGATTCATAACTGAGGTAATGCTAGGGACTAAGCAATCCTACACAGTCCAAGTGGCAACTAGAAATAACATGAGAGCATAAACACGATGAAGATGACTCCTGTTCCAAAGGGCTTTTGTTAAGCCCTGCTATAGAAAAAAACGTTCATTTACAGCTCATGCAGTCTCTTCTCTATCCAAATGGGTAGATCAGACAGACAGCGGAGGTCTTCCTGATTAACCTCTCCATAAGCAAGAACAAAACTTGCTTGCTCCTCCACAACGGGAGCACAACTCTCATTCCTTTAAAGAGAAAATTTCAAATTTACCAGTTATTAGTAAGCTTTGGATACTTGGATGTATTTGAGCTGTAAGAATCCTGTGTTTTGCACTCCACAATGCAAATGAGGAATGGGTAGAGATCAGACATTTAATTTCTATAGCATGATTTATAGTTCGCAGTAGACTATATGCATTTCATCTTCAACAAGTTGCTATGTCGTCTGACACTTGGGTGAACGGACTTACAGCAAATAAGTAGGACTTTTTACCCATTTTTCATTGTATGAAAATTTTCACAGTTCCGAATAATTTGTGAACTGATGCGTGCCATTTGTAACTTCCTAACATACACACCAAACCTAAAATACTCAAATTGCCTAAGAAGAGCGGTCACATGAGGTGCCTCTGTCCCTTGCTCAGACATATAAAAGAGAATCAGCTGCAGCTCCACAGCACAGATTTTTGATATTCACTCTCCATGCAAGCTTTGCCATATTTCCTTATAAGCTCTTCCAATGAATGCTCCTGAAAATTCAGGCCTGCAAATTCACTGGATGAAACAATCAGTGTAAGCACTTGCAAAGTGAGATGCAAGCTGAATCACCTTTTTGTTTGCTTTTTAAAAATTTTTAGTATTTGCACAATTTGTCATAACCCTCCCCTTCTTTACCCTTATATATAAGTCACATTTCCTTCTACAGGAACTCCATAGATGTGACAGAATTTGAAGTACGCACAACAATCTCAAAACATCACCATCTTCTCACATCTGCCTACAGCGAGGGCGAGTTTTCCAAGGCAACCATATATATATTGGTGTTACAACTGCCCTTCTCTTTCCAAACGCCCATATCACTTGGGCAGTTCGGGGCCTCAATCGTGCACGTTAACCCCGTGCCACAGCTGGCAAGGTTGCAAATGAACCAGGCCTTCCCCTCCTTTCCATCGGGCTTAACACTGACATACTCCCCTTGACTTCAATCAAGCCCCTAAGTCGTAACATGCTTCCATGTTCAGCTTCTTGGTTTGTTTTTAAGTGATCAAGCTCACACAAGCCTAACGATTCCCTTCAGTTTTACAAGCATATTCATGTTTGCTGTCAAACGCATGAGTTAGTTTTCTGCAGGCTATTGCAAGAGAGCAACCATTAATTACTGCAACTGCACAAAATGCCTTTTTATTTAGAAACGTATTTCAAAATGTTTTCAGTGATTATACCATCACTCTCCCGAACTAGGTAGTCGCTGGTAAACAGTTTATCTACTCTGAATTTGTAGAAGGTTGGTGTTTTCCTACAGAATATTTCCTCTGCCCTTCCCTTTCCCCTACGTGTGAACTGATTTTTACCTTTTTTTTTTTTATTCTTCTGTGCCTTTAGGGGCTTAATGGAAGATTTCCAAACACACGGAAGTGTCTTAAAGGGTAACAGAAATGCACATTTGCTCATTACTGAAGCTTTACAACACAATTTGTTGCAGCGGCGAGAAGCTCAAAAATATGGCTTCCAGTGAGAGCCCTTGGGAAAGGCGCTTCCCTTCATGGACTCATGATGGCACCAGAGCTGATTGCTCAGAAGTTTGGTTTGCAGTCAGATACCTCACGGCTGCAGCTCCAGAAAAGTCTCAACGTTATTAAATGCTACTTAACATGATGCACGTTTTTGATAGTCCAACTTTTATTTAGCCGTCTAAATTGAGTTTTGAACTCCTTCCACAAGAGGTTCTACCTCTCTCAGAGGAGACCCCAACCCTCCAGCTTTTGAACAAAAGAAAAAGTATTTCAGGGAACAGAAATGCAAGTTGCAGATTCCTTTATAAAGTGAAATTAATATATATTATTATATGTAATATCTATTTTTAAAATTGCATTCAAATATAATATATAAATACACGTTATATAATATTTTAATATATATTAGAGAAAAATTCTACAGTCCCTCAGGAAGTTATCCTTTCCAATGAGTCCCATGCTCACACTCACGCCAGCTATTTCTTTGGACATCAGTGAGGACTGTCAATAGGACTTTTCCCAACATGGTAAACAATTGCAGGCCGAATCCTTGAATGACACCAGATTTCAGATTTAGAAACTACATAAAATGGTATTTCTATAATTAGCTATTAATCAAGCACCAGCAAGTAAACATTTAAACAGCTGAGACCAGATCCCCTTTTTAGAAAATTGCTTCCAGTGACAATTAGTATTGTAAACTTTTCCTATTGTCCTTTTGCAAGAAAATATTGCTCTTATTGACAACAACTAAAGAAAATTTCACCTTTTCATCCCCTGGTTATTCACAGGCAATAAAGGACCCTTTATTTTAGTAAAAAAACAAACAAACAAACAAAAACACCAAAAAAACCCACAACCAAAAAAGAGGCTCAAAACTCTCCTGTTTTGAGTTCAAAGACTGGTTGCTGGGCAACTGGGACCCCATTCCCACCACCGCTTAGAAGATGAAGATTGAAGACAGCCTGGAAATGGTGGCTTTGGCATGTCAGGTCTCCTAGGTACTCTGCTGCCCCAGGTATTTCTAAACACACACTACTTCATTTATGCAAATGTCTCGCTCCAGTAACTTACAGAAGTTCACGGCTTTTATGGACACCTCAAAGATGTACTACCACCACAGAAGTCATAACAACACCTTACGTAGCAACAGGCTAAGCAAAACAGCTAACTCCATTCAACACATGCTATCGCTAACACTCTCTATGAAAATAACCCTCTACCTTTGGCTCACCAAAGGGTTTGAAGCAACATCACACTGTACGGTTTCTTTATTTAACTTTTTGTTGGTTTGTGTGAAATCCTCAACCCTTACAGTGCACGTACTGGCTTCCTGGGTTTCCTTTCCATCCAGTTATTTGTCTTTTTATTTGTGAATGAAAGTATCCTCAGGCAGAAGGTGTTGTCCAGATTAGAAGCAGGCAGTTTCTCAGCTGAAACTTTTATCCCTGCCCAAAGAAAACAGGCATACTTGGGTCAACAAAAACATTGCAAATTTACGTTGGATTTGTCACTTCAGCTGAAAAAACAAAAGTCATCAGCCTGAAAGTGCTTACACATTTTCAAACTGAAATTCATAAATTAATTTCAATTAACAAGAAAAGATTACGGGCACTTTAATGAAAGGAAGCATTATGTATCGAGTCAAACAAAATATTTTATTCAACCTGAACCGATTCCTTTCTTTGGTCCTTTGACCATCATCCTCTCCTGAATCTGGGGGGCTTTTTTGTTTTTTAAGAAATATTCTCCTTGCAGCTTTTTGGAGCAGACTGTTCAGCTCGTTTTGTTCCCTGTGGCATTTCAACTCCTTCCTGCTTCTTCCCGGACAAGTTATACCTACCAGTATCGAGACCTACTGTTACTTAGAAACCAGAGGAATTCTTGCTGGTGAGAAAACTCTCCGCTTTGCTCGTAAGATCAGGGACAATCCAACAGGTTTTAAGTCTGGGTAATACAGCGCTGCTGTGGAAGGTGGATTTTGCCCTGTCCTGTCAGGACAGGAACCTGTGATCATGCACCCTCCTCGGCCAAGAACTTTTTGACTCATTGCATCCAAGGAAGTGTTCCTTCACTTTAAAAAAAAAAAAAAAGAAAAAAAAGAAAAAAAAAAAAAGAAAGGGTCAGATCCCCCTTAGCCACTGTCACCCAAGGGTCAGAAACTACTTAAAATATATAGATGGATCTGAAGGAGTGTAATGGTCTGTAATGACAGATACAGAGACCCTCCAGCCGGATGTCACAAAAATTAGAGCAGGCACTGTATAAGGAGATGTGGGAAGAGGGATCCCTTCACTGATTCTTCAACCAGATATCTAGCTAATTACCTGCCAGATGGATGCTAACGTGCTCAGAGGAGCTTGTTGCATTGAGAGGGGGTGTTTAACATACCCTCCCCAAATACCCGGGACTGATTAGTTGCTGTCCCCTGCCAAGGCTTCACCTTTGATTGCACATGAATGCTCAGGCTGAAGATGCCCAGCTGTCAGCTAAGACGTGATACAGATCCATTGGCCATTTCAGCAACGCTCAGGGATGTTTCTGCTCAGTGATTTGCTCTCTTCGCAGCAAGGGACCGGCCAGTCTGCTCAGCTGGGCTCTCTGGCTTAGTCAGGGCCCTCTCACAACTGCAGCCCTTGCATACTGAACCTTCGCATTCTCCTGCACAACCATAAAACCCAGGCTCTCCTGGTTGGCAGAGACTCCAGACTTGGATACACAACAGAGCAGGACATGTGCTTGAGGAGGTTTGGCGCACAATGAGTCAAGGAGGGAGAGGGTAGATTGCTAATGTCCATTCACAAGCCTTTTCAGCTTGTAACCCATGAGAAAAACACAGGGCATTGTTTCCTCCCAATGCTTCTCCCTACCTCCCCACGTAGCTACTGCCTCTCCAGCAGAACAGGTTGGGATGGCTTCCTTGGAAAGAGCTGGGAGATGCAAGTCCCCTTTCTGCATACTGTGGCGACTATCTTTGAAAGAAAACAAGCCCCATTTCTGAACCATTAAATACACAGACTTTTAAAGATGTTCAGAACCAGATGAACAGTTTCTTTAAGGTTTGTGATCTTAGGGGTGTATGTCCCAGAAACAGACACTACAACAGAGACTTCGCAGTGTGGAAGGTGTGATCAGACCAGCCACGGTGTAATGACCCAGGTGGGAGCATAACAGGAGGACAAAGGAATGTTTGCATGTCCAGCACAGTTTGGAACAAGATAACTTGCAAATCTCACCTGTGTAGCCCTACTCAAGAAAGCATCTTCATCAGGGAGGGAAAAAAAAAACCAAACACAAAACCAAAAAACCCAAGACAGAGAGAAATCCTTATACAAGAAATATCTCTGGGGCTCATTCTTACCACTTCCTCTGGTCCTCCTTCTAACCAACCCATTATCTCACAGCCACTGCTGCCGTGCGAGGCTGCATTACACCCCGGCTTGTGGGACTACAAGAGACCACACGTGGACAAGAAAACAAAGCCTCCTCATCTTAATAAGCACCTCACCCTCTCACCAAGACATGGTTTGGACTGGCAAATTTTGTCCTGTTAAACTGAGCAACATCACAAATTACAGTGTGCAAGCACTAATTGAGACCACACCCTGGAAGAGTGACGGCAGTTGATGTGCAGCAGCGTGACAGAGCCGGACAGTGGCAACACCACAGCAATTCCCATCACACAAAAGCTGCAGATCGGAGTTTAACTCGTCTAACCAGCCCCTCTACATCGCATCAAGGACAAATCTACCACCACCCTGGAATTTGTGCTCTCTGGTCTGCGTTCCCGGGTTGCCAGCATTTAGTGTGTCTCTCGGGCAGAGCCAGCAAAAGCTCTTGTAAAATTGGTATTGGTCTGCACGCGTAGGCCTAAGGTGGTAATTCACCTGGATAGTCTGCAAACGGGAGGTTTGAGGACTGGTGTGGTGGAATGAAATTCACTTCATTGGAATCTGCAGGTGATCAAATTCAGATTCCTGCGCAGAGTCTGCATGGACCTGGGGAAATCAGTGGAATCACTGAGGAATCAGGACAGAATTTGATTGAAGATGATAAATATCATTATTTCTGGAAGCAGCAAGTTTTCCTGGAATTCTAGGTAAAGTCTAACCTTACAAATGGGTGTTGTGGGACACAGAAGACACAGGAAAAGCAACATGGAAAAACTAGCTTGGACTCTCTCTCTTAGGGATACGATACAATACCCAGAAATACACAGGTGGGTAATAGCCCTACTACAGGACAAAAACTATTCCAGCCACACCTCATCGTTCACCCTCCTTTAACAACATATTGCTGACTAAACAGAGAAATTTAAACACCAGCGACCTGTGTAGGGGCCACTCTGGCTCAGTGGCTCCTGATGTACTGTTGACCCAGAGGTAAACTAATTAACCCCTTTCCTTTTAAAGTGTTCTCAAATGCCACTTGGCCACGTCACTCTGCACCGAGGAACTCTGAAGCGGACTAATTACACTGGCAAATCTTTGATTGAAAATTAAACTAAAATGACGTAGACTGCAAGAGGTTACCTCCCTCCTGATACCAGAGGCCGGATTCAGGACTCTGGGGCAGCTCCCCTTTAAAGTCAGTATAATTCTGCAAGTCCAGGAAGTAAGGTAATGAGGACAAAATAAGCTTATTTTTGGCACACGGGCTAGATTCATGTTGCTAGCAGTCCCCCTCCGATGCTGATGCAGCCCAAACGTGGCTGATGAGCCTGTTACAGCCTTGACTAGCTCAGATGTGGGCAGGAGGGGGGAAGATGCCAGCGTTATTCTCCATTGGCGACAACAGCCCAGAGGCACAGCTCAGTGAGAATTTTAAGTAGCTAAAATGCTAAGCATCGAAGTGAGATTCTGTCCCAAAACTTCCTGTGGGTTACATTTGCACCTCAGTTTCTCTACCTGTAAAATAATAATTACCCAACACACCAGTTCTTGTAGGACTTAATTAGCACTTGTCAACCTCTTAGAGCTCCTCAAGGGAAGAGGAGCTATGCACCACAAAGTACTAATTAATGGAAGAATCCTTTGGAACAAAGTATACGATTCTGTTGTTGTCAGATCTAATAGAGTCATAAAAAAACAGGGCTGGAAGGGATATCAAGAAGTAACCTAGGCTGCTCCCCTGCCCTGAGGCATGATCAAGTATATCTAAATCACTCTTGATAGATGAATACCCCTAAATCTTGGGATGCTCAAGCTGCGGATTAAAATAGATAAAGATGGACTCATATTACATGTACATTGTACTTTTTGGCTCTCCTGAATGCGGACAAACATTCCCTCACGTGTGGCACACGGGGCCTCTCAAGTGCTCTCTGCACTGGCCTGAAAGAGACTTCACTGCACCCGCAGTGAAAGTGCATGCCGAGAGCTACCGATCTTTCCAACTCATTATTATTACAGCTCATGCAATAAAAGGCCCCATTGTAGTATACAATCCCCAAATCTCAAAATTGGAATTAATGAGACACACAAAACATGAAAAAGACCTCCAAATCAGGAATGAAGCAGAGAGGTGTTAAAGGATATGCTCACGGTTATGCAGGGCTTCAACGAGAATCAGAAATTTGGTGCAGATCACCCAAGTCTCACACATGACAGAATTGCAAGACTTCCCTTCCATAATACCTTCGTATCATTTTTGTTATGTTTTTCCCCACTTCTCTCCTTCCTTTCCAACCCCAAGGGTCCAAAGCACAGTTTGGCCTAACATATAATTCAGATGTGGCTACTGATGCATTGCACAGACTTCAGTTAAAAAAAAAAAAAAGGAAATTTTAAACTTAAGTTAGACAGGTCAGGCCTGGAATATTAGCTACACAAAGATTTTCAGAGGTTTTTTTTTTTTAAATGCTTTAATTGTAAAAATGTGTCAGTTCAAGTAGTCTTTCCAAGACATACATGCAAAGTACAGTAGGAGATACCTTTTATTTGATTAACTTCATACAGGAAAGCTTTTGAAACTTATACTTTCTTCATCAGACTAGTGGATAAAAGCTAAGCCAGGCAACTGATACAGCACTTCAGAAGTTTATTAAATTAACCAATTAAACTGAGGCAGTATACAATATACAGAGGCCAAGGCAAACAATAGAAGGTGGAACGCACTCCTGGGGCTGAGATGATAGTGTTGTGTCAGCATTTCCATTATGAAGCTACTTCAGAGTTACTGTGGGAGGTGTGCAATAAAAAAAAAAAAAAAAAAAAAAAAGCTTAAACCACTGAATTCAGTCATTCTAAGGGATTCCCAAACATGCCCAGGCGGATGGAAGAACAAGGCACAAACCAGTTTTTCACTAATTTTGTCACTTGAATTAGAAAGCAGGTTTGGCCTGGAGAAACAGGTTGGCACATTAGACGGGAGGCAAAGAGAGGCTGGTTCTGCGGAGCTGCACAGCGCCCAGCATAAGGGAGCCCTGTTCTTGGTTGCCTCAACATTTGACTGTAAGGAAGATGATTAATCAAGTACAGCGTGTTTGCACGTTTGTGCGGGCTGAGACACAGAGCTTACTCAGTAACAGAAGGTCTTTGCGGTAATGGCTGACATCTTGTATAGCATCTTACCCTCGATTACAGCATCCCTACATGGCAATGTAACACAAATTGGAAAACCAGACAAATCTCAAATACAGCAAAGCTGTTTGTAGGCAAAGGCAGAGTTGAACCACAGAAGCGTACCCGACTTAAAAGATTTGTCATCTCCTCAGTGCTAAAACAAGAATCAATGTGAATACTTTTCACAATAGGGAGAAATCAAGTGTGAGCTGAACTCCCCCAAAATTTTGGGTGCTCAGCATCAGATTCAGATCCAAATTTTGAAGATTGCTCCTTCCGTGTACAAACAGTGCAGATTCTTTGGTTAACAGAGATTCAGTGGTTTCACGTTACATTTTGCAGCACATAAAAACCTTTTCATGAGGTGCAAACCTTTTCACGCAGCCCCAGAACAACTTATTGAAGGGAAGGGGGGGGGGGGGGGGGGGAGAGACCAATAATGGAAACAGTGACACAACATTTACTGTAACAGCACAATCAGCAGCAACTATAATTCTCCTTCAGAAAGTTACACCCAAGATGCTTTCTTTGGCCTGTATACCTTGCGTATTGCCTCGGTCTAACTGGTTAATTTAATAAGGTTCAGAAATATTTAGTTGCCTGGCTCAAAAATTTGGACACGATTTAAAACCGGGTAGCCTGGTTTGTGACCACAAGTTGTTCTTGGGATGGCCTGTCCACAGTTCAGTATAGCATCCCAGCTCTGCTCCGTGCTAAGGGCCGTTCTGCTGTGCTCCATTTCCTCTCTGGAAACCTCACAAATCCAGCTCAGTTCCCAGCATCGCAGAGCAGCCACATGGCTCTGGATATGAAAGCAGCTGGACAAATGAAGGTTAAATTGAATTAGCTGAACCCACGTAGCATTCCAGCTCTGCGACAGAGGTTAAGAGAGGCTGGGCAGTGCTGGGAAAGCACATGGGTGTTTTAGGAGAGAGAGGATGCCATGGAGGGTAAGGACTAGCCTGGGACCTGGGAGACCACCGCTATTCCTGCCTTTGCCAGTGACGTACCGCATGACCCTGAAGATGCCGCTCCACTTCATGTGTTTTTCTTTCCCCTCTTGCCCTTTTTCTGCTTTGATTATAAAGTTTTCCAAGTGCTTGCATCATCCTGTTTGTAAAAAAATATGCATTTGCATAACATCTTGCACAGCAAGGCCCTGATCACAGCTGGGGCTTCTAGACACAAGAGTTATAAAGAAAAATATTACCCGCAATGGACATTTAAACACATTGAATTTGCTATTTTGTAACCAATATTTCTTCATTAAAGATTCTACTCTGTTGTTTTGCCAAACAACAGAGGATAGAGGAAGGTCCTGTGCGGAAAATGTTGGCTGATGCTATTCCTTGCAGGGAGAACCCGAGGGGCATCTTGGAGATGGAAAAGGGATGGACTATTTTGTAGGCTAACAGTGAAAATCTAGAACAGCTGCATAGCTCTGACAACCTGCAAAGACAGTTTTCTAACCCAAGCTCCAGTATCACTAGCTGTCTTCACAAGATGTTGGTGCCTTCAAATGCAAATTCCTTGGTTCAGCCTCACGTGGACACACAACTCAGTCCTATTCTAATAAAAGACCGTGATCAAGAAAACGCCTTTTGGACCATTCCTAGAGTTAACATACGTAGTATGTCTCCCTTTATACTCATCTCCAAAATGGTGATTAGCAAATGAAGAGAAAGAAGAGAAAAGAAATTAAGACAAGTAGTGACCAATTGTCCACACCCCAGGTTTGCAGCTAACAACTGTCTAACCAGAAAGCTTCAAAAGAGGCATCCGAGCCAGCAATAGCATTAGCAGGAGCTGAGCTGGAGCCTCAAGTTCTGGCAGTAGCAGTGGCAGTGCCCCAAGAACAATACTTAGAAGGAGTAAGGCCAGTGGCAGCAGCCCCTCGGGCTGTCCAACAGCGAGGATCCCCATCTCTCTCACTGGGGAAAGCGCAATACTTCTGGGTGCACCCAGAAGTCTGGCGTTGCAAACTGGAGGAGGGAGGAAAACTGGAGGAGGGATCAAGCTGTAACCTTGATCCCCTTCCAAAGCACCACAGATCTCCTAAAAAGCAGAGGCAGGAGAACGAGAGCGGCACTACATGCTGTTTAACAGCAGGAAAGAAACAGCATCAGCAAAGATGTTGCTTTCCCACACCCATTCCCAAAACTTGGGTTTTTGACATTTGTCTTGTAAACTTAACATGCAAACTGGGTTTGAACAAGGTGATTTCACCCAGCCCAAGAAACAGCAATAGTTATGCAAGTTATCATCATCTACCTTGTAATTCCTGTGGGTCTTGAAGAATCCTTCTGCAAAGCTCCCACTTGTACTGTGCCAAGAATCCTAACAAAGTGCCAGGAATAATCCAAAGAGAACGAGATGGGCAAGTGCAAAGCAACTTGGCTTGTTCAAGAGTTCATTAAGCCAGTGACAGACTTGGGTTTTCTTAATCTTCACCTGGTGTCCTACATCCCCACCTTTGATCATCAGTACACCCTGTGGAACACTGCCAGACAGCACAATTCAGCCAAGAGAGTTGGTACTGACCAGCCCCCACAGAGCTCAATGGAAATTCTGCCACAATTTCTGCAAATCTTGCCATTTAGGTTCTTGCCAGCCAAAGCTGTCACAGTTCCTACACAAATGCCATAGCACAACCGCAGCATTAATAGCACTGACTCTTTGGAGAGCTGGAGTTATAACACATAATGCTGTGTACAACATTATACAGGTACTCCAGCCGTCTGGAATAAACCCTTTCATGCTGAACATTCCTTCTCTACTTGCTCCAGCTGAAGTTGAATGGTCTCTTCTTGATCTCAGTACCTGGGTTTGTTTTGTTGTTTGTTTGTTTGGTTTTTTTTTTTTCCTTTTTCTGTTTTGAAATTCTTAAAATTTGGGACAGGCTTGAGAGGTGGGCCTGTGCAAGCCTCATGAAGCTCAACAACACCAAGTGCAAGGTCCTGCATGTGGGCCAGGACAATCCCATGCACAAATACAGGCTGGATGGAGAATGGATTGAGAGCAGCCCTGAGAAGGACTTGGGAGTGTTGGTTGATGAGAAACTCAACATGAGCCCACAACGTGCACTCGCAGCCCAGAAGGCCAACCGTATCCTGGGCTGCATCAAAAGAAACGTGTCCAGCAGGGCAAGGGAGGCGATTCTGCCCCTCTGCTCCACTCTCGTGAGACCCCACCTAGAATATTGTGTCCAGCTCTGGAGCCCTCAACATAAGAGGAACATGAACATTTTGGAGCAGGTCCAGAGGAAGCCACAAAGATGATCAGAGTGCTGGAGCACCTCTCCTGTAGAGGACAGGCTGAGAGAGTCGGGGGTGTTCAGCCTGGAGAAGAGAAGACTCCAGGGAGACCTTACAGCAGCCTTCCAGTATCTGAAGGCAGCCTACAAAAAGGCTGGAGAAGGACTTTTTACAAGGGCATGTAGTGATAGAACGAGGGAGAATGGCTTCAAACTGGAAGAGAGTAGATTTAGATTGGGTATTAGGAAAAAAAAAAAAAAAAAAAAAAAAAATCACTCCGAGGGTGGTGAGACACTGGAACAAATTGCCCAGGGAAGTTGTGGAAGCTCTATCCCTGGAGGTGTTCAAGGCCAGGCTGGACGGGGCTTTGAGCAACCTGGACTAGTAGGAGGTGTCCCTGCCCATAGCTGGGGGATTGAAAGGAGATGATCTTTAAGGTCCCTTCCAACTTAAACCATTCTATGATTCTGTGAAAATTAAAATGCAAGGGTTTGCCCTTTTAAAGGGGAGAAGAGACTGGAATGAGTAAAATACCCTTTCCTTCTAATGATCTGCTGTACAGCCAGCTGGGTCAGAGTCGGATATGATGTCAGATTCCTGGTGCTTTAACACAACAGAGCTGTTTCTCCTAAGTATTTCTCTAACTAAGCAGAACTCAAAGGTTTCCTTCTCCAGCAAACACCTGAGCAGAAATGACTCACCCACTGTGTTGGCAACTGGCACAGATCTCTCAGCTCTAGTGCCAAGCGTACTTATATTGTTGAAATACCAAGAGGGGAATTTTCCTTCTGAGGCTTCCAAAAAGGTTTGTCCATCTACATTTTGCATAAAAAGTAGCCTTATGCCTAGTAGTCGGGGTAAAGTGTGTTTGTAAGACCAGTCATACAGTAATTTTTTCAAGCTCATGAAACATTATAATGCATCTATCTCTAATCAAATCACTTTTTATTTTTTCTGCCTGACTTCCTTCAAAAATAATGCATATATGATCACGGTGTGCATGAGCATGCATCTCTAATAACTTTTGAATGAGTTGCTGCTTTCAGCTCAATTTGATAGAGAGACAGGAGTTTCAGAGCTGTCACATTGCTACAAGTTTCATGAAAATAAGCAACTGGATAAAAAAGAGAGTTCTAGAGACTGGAAAGCTGCAGCATGAGTTCACCCAATGCTGGGCACCAGAAAATGACATTGTAAAGGCACTGACACGTGGAATAGCCTCCATGGAAGGTTACAATCAGCTAAGAGAGAGACAGCCATGGTACACCAAGTACTACCTGAATATTTATTTTGAAGGACATTGTAACAAAAGTCACCAGTCAAAAAATGAATGGCCTTCAAGATACAGCACTCAGAAGAGCAGGCAAGACAGCTAAATACTTTAAAGGGATCCTACAAGCAAAAGTAGTATTCATTTTAACTAAATCCTGGGTTGGACACTCCTCTTACACCCATATAATCATTAATTTCAGAAGAGTGACTTCTGATATACCCCACGGTAAGCCCTAGATCATACAAATCCACCCTTTATTGCCTGAGTAGTGCCATTTAAAATCAATAGGATTACTCATAGTGGTAAAGTTAAGCACCTGTGAAAGTGTTTGCAAGATTGAGGCCTAAGGCCTGGTCTAGGCACAGCTTTTGTACTTGAAGAACTGGTTCACTTAAAGGTTTGTTTTGTTTTTGGTTTTATTTTTAAAGAAAACAACAGAATAATTAAAGCCATACAACCACTTTAAAGTGGACACGTTTTTATTACTATAACGGGAACTTCCAACAGCACAGCCATTCCCAGGTCAGCTACGCTGCTCTGGCTACCCTCACGCTGTGGGGAGTTGTGCCAATGCTGTTAAGGGCAGCCCCAACTTTTGCACCTTGAGCAGCAAAATGAGGAGATGCCAGCCCACAAAGTCTACTCAAAGCTCTGCAGGTAATTCACCCACTGAAAGCACTGGATGGAACAAGCCACGTGGGCAAACCCATGTTCGGAGAACGTTTGGTCTGGAGTGTGTTAAAAAGTAGGATTATCCTCCCCTACCCCCCCAATAATTTTCTTCCTATACCGTGCATGTGCACTAACATTGGGGGGAGGGAAACAAACAAACAAACGAACCCCCCCCAAAACAACACACACCTAAAAAACTTTCAGAGCTCAGAATTTCATGTGTACAGAATTAAGGAAGGTGGAAAAGGACAGGATCACCTCACAAGGCAAAAGGAGTGGCCATTCGAAGGAAAACACCCCAGATTTTAGGAGATGCTAGGAGGAAGAGGGGGTGGAACAGTGAACTAACATGCTTGGATTGCTAAGAGGTTAAAAAAATTGTCACACTTTCAAAGAAGAAGAAAAAGACAAAAGACATTAAGAGTAAACAGGAAATTTGGGAAATCTATTTCACTCAAAGTAGCAAACATCTGGAACAAATTGTCAAGAACTGAAGACCATCAAAGCAAAGTATTAATGAGGTTAAGAGGCAGCTAGACTGGAGGAGGAGACTGAAGAATACAGTGACAAAGGAGAGAGGTGGAGCCGAGATAAACCTAGAGGCAACAGACTCATTAGCCTAAAGGGCTTTGTTTCTCTCTCTGTCCAACACTTCCTTATCTTCCCATTGCTCCAGGGATAAAATGGTTTGGTTTTTTTTCTGCTACTTTTTGGGTTATGGAAAGGAAAGGGTACTTTTTTTTTTCCCCTAGGAATTCCACGCTGAGAATCTGTGACATAGTGCTTCATTGTTGAGCCTTCAGATTTCTAAGTTTAACTCAGAAAAGTACAAAAAACCTGAATACACACTACTCCTTCCACCAGGCTGAGCTTTCTGGAGTCCTCATTCCTCCCTTTCACACTTCAAATTAAGAATAATTCTTACTTTTGTTACAGAATGTTTCTTAAAGAAGAAAAACCTCATCCCTTTAATCAAAAGGATTTAGTAAACATCTCCGTGGATTCAAGAGCCGTTTTTTAAAAAGACTCATTTGTTTAAAAGTAATTCAAACCAGGCTAAACAACACCTTTAAAGATGACAAAAAACAGTAGACATAAACGAATAAGGAGTCTAAGAAGGAAATACTTAGCATGACTTATCCCTTAATATCCAGATCCCTCTCTAGAAGGGATAATCAGAAAGCTATGTTGGCCCTTATTCAAAAGAAGAGAACGGTCTTCCATCTCTGCCTGCAGTGTTATTAACTATATTGGTTACATTCATGGTCATTAACATCCTTTAAAAGATGATCTTGTGATTTCATTTTCCACCTCCCATTATTGAGCAATGGAATATTCATAAAACAGTAGACAGAAACAACTCAGAAGAAAAAGAAAAGAAAGCCTCCAAGTTCCCCTCTCTGCCAGTTAAATTAAACTAAACTGAGGATTCAACATGAAATTGATTCAGGAGTGGCAGTATATATGCACACACACTAAAAAGCACACTGGGGGGGATACAGAATAATAAAACATGCGCTTGCCTGTCCTCTGCTCTAATAACTGCATGCAACTTCAGCCAAGCCTGACAGAGTGGGAGAGGTTTCAAAGATATGAAGTTCCTGTGGGTTTCACAGTATAGGCAGCTGGGGAAAGGATGAAGATGCGCTAAAGAGCCCCACTGAAGTAAAGTGCTTATTAGACATAAGAGAATCCACACCAGCCTTCATTACTGGTCTAATAGCACAGGGCCCGCTTGTGCTGTTTGTTATCAGCCCAGCACCCACATCTAAGGAGTCAGAGCTTTATTGGGAACATCTGCTCTTGTCTTTGCAAAAGGCAGCTGAAGTTCTGCTTCAACCTCAACCGCTTCTCCACTAGCTGTTCCCAAATCCCTCTCTGCACCCTTCTGGCCCAAGAGGAGCCATCGGGGCTATCATGGGCTACCCTGCGCTGGTGGGGGCACAAGGAGGGCTGACGGGCACTGGCTCACAGAGCCCCACAGCACTGGGGGTTTCTTTTTAACCCAAAGTAGAAGAAAATTACTTGCAAGGAACAATGAGTTAGACCAGAAGAGTTTTGAATGACTGGATGCATTCAAGTTACCCAAATCCATCGGTGTATTTAGCTCCCAACTCAAGGAGTGGTCATGAGAGGAGGGTTGTCTCCTTCAGGAGCCAGTTCAGACCTAGGTTCTCCCCCCAGAGGTCTGAAGTGTCCTCTGGGCCATCCCTCACTAGGCTGACTATAAAGAAAGCACCAAAACCCCCTATTCCTCACTTCAGCTCTTCAACCAGATGCCATGAATACCCCCAGCAGTTAAACTGGCCACAGCCTCGTGTTTTTCTCTCCATTCTAACATGGAGGACCACTGACAGAGAGGCTTCGAGGCACTCCGCTCTATTTTTCTCCACCGTTTTTACCTTGCCATTAAAACATAACTAGTGGGAGCCATCTGGAAAAAACAGGATTAGAAGTTTTCTCTGTCGGCCAGGTATGCAGACAGGCAAGTGGGCCGGACCCTGCCGGTGAGCGCACACTGCCCAGCGCCTCCGTCCCCGGGCCTTAACCGACACGGGCCTGATGCGTGCAGGCACAAAACACAGCAGATCTTTAATACTAAAAGCAGGAGATTGTTTTCTCAGTGACTGAGGGGTGCTTTAATGAGCACACTGTGTTGTAGTGGCTGGAAAAAGGTGATAAGCTTTATATGTTATATGAAAAGCCAGGGGGTTACTTTATATAATCAAACACAGCTGACTAAACAGGGCACTGAAAGTCATTCACAGCCAAGGTGAGACAAAACAAAACAAGAAAAGCCCCACAACCTTCCCCTCCCGCCTCCCCCAAAGAACCGGTTCCCCAGGCACAAACCCAGGGTTGATATGAGGCCTCAAACACCCTCATTAATATGCTGCTCGGAAAAAAACAGACTTACCTTGGTGTGCCGAGGCCTCGCCTCCATGCTGGCTGTGCCGGAGCCAGGACGGGAAAGCCAGGGCTGCGGAGACACAGAGCAGCACCCAAGGCTGAGCCCAGCAGGCTCTCCTCCTGCCCTTCCTCAGGAGGTGGATCATGGGGGCAGAGTGGAGCCCGTTAGCATTAATCCCCCACACCTGTGGGGCTGGAGGAGCTCTCAGGGCCGCCCTCCCAGCCCCACACAGGTGTGGGAAGGTTCCAGGTGTCAGCCATGCTCGGGGGAAGGGCCCTGATGAGCAGACCCCAGCCCATGGGGAAGGCAAAACCCCGCTGGTGTTTGCAGCGTGGGGCCACCACTTTCCACCAGTATAGCCATGGCTGAGGGAAAGCTTGGCTGCTGGTGCCCAGCCGCCTGCACGGCCAGCAGCCATGCTGCGAGGGGCTCGGGCGTTTGGCCACTCCAGCTAACGCGCTTGTGTGTTTGACCCAGGAACAAAACTGAACTCCATCTTTTCCAGGAAAAATAAGGCAGTGTTTCAGTGTTACCTGCATGCTGCTGTTTGTGCTGACTTGGGTAATACCAATTTAAAAAGAAATCACTAATATTTCCTTAAGGCTTTTCGCAATTCCAGACAAAATATGAATACTTATACTGCTTCAGCACTTGATTCACATCAGTATTATTTTTCCAAGCATTAAATTCTGTCACAGCCTTTACACCCTCAGCCTGGTTGGGAGTGCAGAGATCCCTGCTGAAACTAGCTAATTCCTGTTCTACAAATAACTTTCTGGCTGCTATTTAAACTGCATCCTTTTTACATGCGATAGCTTAAAGGCAGTAGCTTACCAGTAAATTCATAGAGATTTATCTTTTTCTGGCCTGTTAAAGGAAACCCCCAACTCCACTTGCACTGTTAATGAGCTTTATACTCACAGCTGTGGTTGTACTTGCAGCTTCCAAAACTTAAAGGGACAAGGCAGGAGAAGTGAGGTTACCTGCCATCCTCTCCAGTTTTCTGCAAAGCAACTTCTTTTTGAACCATGTGAGCCTGTGACAGCCTGAGCAACACTGTTTTTTTGGTGTGGGTAGGTCCATGCAGGAGGCCAAACCCCATATACAGCAGGAATCAAAAGGCTTTCAGCAGCACCCTGCAGGTCAGCGAGAGGAGAACCAGCTTCGCCCCTTCCCCAGCGCCCAGTGGGATGTGGTTTATCTGTGTGGTGCAGGTATAGGCAAACTGGCTGCTGCTTGGTGAGCAGCACTCACAGCTATCCAAATAACCTTGCTTCGTCTCCAGAGGTGACTTTTTTTAATGCTTTCCAGTAATAAAAAAGAGAAGTTGTAACAGCGTAGCAAATACCTGACCAAGACTATCAGGACATTTGCTAGGAGTCAGCTTGCAGGATCAGCATCGGGAACAGCGATGTAGCCAAGGCTACTGGCCAACAGAAGATATGGCTTATCCCAACTCTGTACCTACTTGCTCTGTGACTTCAGCCAAGATGGTTCTTACCTCACTTTTTTCTTTCAGTCCTCTGGCTGTTTGAATCTCCCTTCACTTGCGTATGTAAGGTCTCTTACCCTGTGAAAGGGCAGCTACTGTCTTCTAATCATTGAAACGAGAAATTCCTGCCTGGCCTAGCATCTGAGCTCTGTATTCCTGCTGAAGCAGCTGACCAAACACTGAGATTGCTAGTATATTTTGAAAAAAAAAATTATGTTCCTTAGGTCAAAAGACACATTAAGCAATCATTTAAACTGAAAGGGACAGTAACAAATGGCAACATTTCCCCAGGTGAGGACTCAAGGAGGTATTGCCCTGCTTGACCTTAAATACCTGAGTTAGCATTTCTAGGCCCCTGCACTATAATCAGCAGATGCTTGCAGAGGCAGAATCAGAGGAGAGGTGATCTTAAGAGCCCTGAAATGCCTATTCAAGGACCTCTCTCCCTTCAATCACTGAAGAGAAGTCCTGCAGAGATAAGCCTCCTTGAATATACACTAGATTTAAGTGGCCAAAGTTAAGTCAATACACATGAGAATCCCCCAAGTTATCTAACTCTAACAAAAAATTCCAGGTTTGCGTGTCAGAAAGCTATTATTTCAAATACTATGCCCCCATGTGCTTCAAGGATCCTAAGTCTGGCTCCTTTAACACGAAACCCCTCCTATGTCTTCTGAAGTCTTGAGTTTGGAAAAGGGCACAATAGCATGTTGAAAGACAAGGGACATCAGACACTGCAGCTGTACAGAGGGTTCTGCCCAGCATCAACATGCCCAGAAGCGTTCATTCGCAAGTGGTGAACCCCAGCCATGTAATCAGAGCTGTGGGAGTTGGAGTCTTTTCTGGTGCAAGCCATGGGCATGCCTTTAGGAATCCAAGTGGATTTGCTCTCGTGTATAAACCAGCTTTGCTGAAGTTGGTTTTCCCCTATTCGTAGTGGGAAATCCATTCTCATTGGGTATAAGCACTATCACAGAATGACTTAGAGAGATACGGCTGGCTGTGGTTCATGGATAACATCTTGCTGATGGCCACATGAATTTAAACAGACTGATGGGGAAATGAAGCAAGGCCCACAGGTGAGAAACTTTTTCTGTGTAATTGTCTACAGGCAGGTTAAAGACCAGTGAACTAGCGTACAGTTAAAAAACATGTCCAACATGAATTATCACTGCTAAAGTCAGAAAGCATTTCAAGGATGACAAGGGAGAAGGAAGAGGAGGAGGAGAAGACTATCTTAGGGTCAGATATTGTTCAACATTAACAATTTGAAGGGCAAAACAGAACACACAAAATCTGTGGGTTATGGAGAGTAAGCTAAAGCAACTTATGTGGAGTTTGGAGGACAGGGATAGAATTCAGAACGGCTTTAAATGGAAGGGGAGATAGAAAATCAATGAGAAGGAATTAAAGATCAGTTCAGATCATTACATGTTAGAAGAAAGGCACCAGTAAAATTCGGAGAGTAAATGGTTAGGCTGTAGTTCCTCAGGAAAGGATCTGAGGTTCAAAGTGCAGCACAAGTTGATCATATGTCAACCCAGTAAAAGACAAGTGTCATTGAGGCTGTACTAACAACGCTGCTGTATGTAATGTCACAGCATCACAGATTTATTGAAGCTGGAAGGCACCTCTGGAGATAGTCGAGACCAAACCTCCCGCTCAGAGCAGCATTGGCTAGAGCAAGTTTCCCAGAACCATATCCAGTTGGGTTTGGGGTATCTCCAGTGATGGAAACTCCACGACCTATCTGGGCAACCCCTTCCAATATTTGACCACCATCACAGTGAAAAAGTTTAAATGTAATTTCCTGCGTCTCAATTTGTGCCCATGGCCTTTCATCCTGTCAATGGACATCACTGAGAAGAATATGGATTTGTTGTACTCAGTCCCATCATCCAGGTCATTTGTCAAAATGTTAAACAGTATTGGTATTGTATTTTCACACAGAAAACTCATACTTCAGACAATCTGCACTGTTTTAACATCAGGGAAAATCCAAGGTCTGTCCTTAGATAACTCATGCTGGCACATTACCAAGGTAACAGAGGCAGAGGGGAATCAGAGCTCAGGAAGTTTCTGGGATAGATTGAGCAGGCTACAGGGGGATCAGAAGCAAGCAGTTAGTAAGAGAGAGGACTGGAATAAACTTTTACCCACATTGCCTAGAAACATGCATAACCTTCACTGCTGCTGAATCACGGGGGTTTTTTGCTTTGTTTGTTTTTTTACAGATAACCAACCCCTGCAATAATTATTCCATTCTGGCTGGTGCTGGAATTTTGCGTCCAAGTTGGCATACCATGTTTTAAGAAAAATATGCACAAATTTAAGGTAATCGTAAAGAGAGCAAGAAGAAATAGAAGTGTAGAAAAGATTGCTGAGAGGAAAAGTTGGAAAAAGAATGTTGAAAAAAAGAAAACTAAACAGTCTTCCAGTGTGCTAATGTTCATTACAAAGAGGATGCAAAGGATGAAATTGGCTTAATTTGCAGACAGAAAGATTTAGGTTAGATGGTGGGGGGAAAAAATGCATAAAAGTAAGGCTAGCTTTGGACTTGAGACTACCTCGAAAGTTTAGACAGGTCAAAAAAACATTTCTAACAACGACCCTGCCTCCAAGCAGAACAACAAGCTGGGGGAAGCTCATGAGAACCCTCCTCTGCCTTTTCTGACAGTGTGTTTCAAAGGCTGCTCTATCCATTCACAAGGTTTCAGAAAGGTTTACAGGATTAAATGTTTAAGAGTTAATAAAGCACATTATCAATTCTACATTGTTTCTTTCTTTCTTTTTCCATCCAAATAGTAATTGTTTGTGAAAGAGCTGACACTAAAGAGCAACTGCCAGGGTTCATCTAAGTTCAGTTCCCATCTGATCATTTTAATGATGCTTGGTGAGAATCTGTTTTTGTGGAATTAACCTCATCTCTTTGTTGCCTTCAGTTATTTGGATCTGCATCCAAAACCCATAAGCACAGCTCTACGTCCCCAAATGAAAAAGGAGATTGAAATGAAATTGGGATTGATAAAGAGTCTTAAAACAAGCCTATAATATTTTCATTATATTTATCTGAATATTTGTCCTTCCCCTTATAGAAGTGGAGGGTTACAGCTCCGAATTCTCTTGCATGATGGTCCAAGAGCCCAAGGTGCAGAAGTCCAAATGAACAACAAGCTTGGTGGTGTAGCCCAACCCAAAGATATCTTCAAGCAGTCTGTAATAGGCACGTCTGCTGCACTGCCCTTCAAGTGCAGTAATTCTGGGGCAAGAGACAGGAAAAAGGGGAGAATGGATTTTGAACAAAGAGAAAAGTACACCAATGAGGAAGGAGCAGCAGAACTGCAAAAAAACTGAAAGCAAATAGGTAGGGTCACGTGGAACTTGGGGATTTATATAGCCCACAAACCACTTCTGAGAGTCCTGAGAGTTCTGGGTGTTTGAGAGCACTCAGGTGGTGCATGAACGGTTGGCAGCTGCTGGAGGACCTCACAGCCTGCACCCTGGTTTGGTCCCCATCAGGAACTGGAGGGAATCTGGACTGAATTTCAAGCAGAGCTTCTGGTTCAGCTTCCTCCAAAAAAGCTACCTAGGTTGCTTAAGGCAAGTAGGGGCAATCAAGTGATTTGCTTCTAAAATGCACTGCTCCAAAACAAATTGCTCATCTAGACAAAGCCTAGCTCAACCTAATCTGCACTAGGGTGGTCCTATTTTGCATCCTCCACACAACTCCATGCTCCTGCCCCATCTGCAACTGTTAGGGAGCTGCTACTCCTTAAGGAATGGGGAGCCTGCAGCAGGGCATGGTAACATGGCCAGCAGAAAAGTGGCCTCACCAATATCCAAACAAGGCAAGCCCAAAGACGGCAGTCAGGTTCAAGAGCCCAGATCATCAGGCAAGTCTGTCATGATGAGGCAGGTCCAAGATCAAGCTGAAAAGTCAAGCTGCAGGTCAGGGTTACATCCAGTGGCAGTTCCTAGAGTCAGCGATTGCTAGGCAGGTCCATACTGAGAGGGAAGGCCCAAGGAGTAGCATAGGTCCAGGAGTGTAGCTCAAGAAAGGTTTGAAGGCCCCGAGCTGAGCTTAAATGGGCCTCTTGGGCCCATAAACAGCAGACGTGGGTAGATGTTCCAGGTAAGACTTGTCAAGGCCATTAAAGCCCATTAGGGCCCTCACAGTTGCAGACAGGCAAGAAAAGTTAGAGAGCTGATGTGGCTGAAGAGCAGGGAGGTTTCTTCTTAGTCAGTACCTGATGCGTGTGTATGAGCTCTAGTGCTGACCTGAGGGAAGAAGGGAGGGTGTGCAGCTAGGGGAAGAGGAGAATGTGGAACTGCTCAGACTAGACTTCCATCAGCCTAAGATGCCACAGAGCTGCCCTTGAAGAAGTCATGTAACTAGGCAGTAACAGATGAAAAAGGACCCATCAAAGTGTGTGTGCTTTGATGGAAAAATGTGACCTCATCTTTCAAGAGCATTATCCTCAAAGTTTTTGCCTACCAGGTTGCATGAGGAAAAATAAACCTCTCTAAATTGAAGGCTAAAGGTAAGCCTGTATGCCATTTTATCTAGTCTTCAGTCTCATTCTGAAATCTTTAAACAGTGCAAAAACCATAAGCAATGTCTGACATCTGATGCCTGAGTGACTTCAGCTCATATTAATGGAACAATCAGTACTCCTTTGGTTGGGTATCCAATTTTGTGGAGCTCATACAAAGTAGTATTAGACTTTGCACGTGTGTTTGCACCATACAAGAGTATTTTCCAGACCCACCACTCAAGCAATTTCCAATTGAAGTCTGTAAATGAAACATCCGTTTTGCAGCCCTCTCCCATAAGCAGCTCCATTCTTTGCTGAGAAGTGCTGTCACTTGTTTGCGTCTGCATAAAAGCCTAAAGCAGAAGCTCATAAATCATCTTTTCTACTGTGCCACCAAAAATCTTCTACCTCCATGACCTCCCATTGCCTGTCTACAACCCCATCCCATAAGCAGTGGTCATACACCTATGAAGAAAAGCACATTCTGGGAAGAAAAAAGCCGTTGTATAAGAACTGTGCTTGTACAGGAAAGCTCAGCTTCTGGAGAATAAGCCATGAGGTGGAAAAAGAGATCGTGTGGACTCTTGCATTGCATGAAATTTTACTAGTCCCCAAAGCCCAGTTAAGCTGCACGCCTTGTTGGGAGGGACGGGTCTGGGTGACCATGTGATTGTTCCAAATGTTACAGGAACATATGGCAAGAAGTGCTAAAGCCCTCTCCACATCTTCAGCACGATTCATGCAAGAAAGGGCTGAATTTTGCTTTTAGCTGTGTCTACTAATATTTTTAAGAGAGATAATTACTGGTAGATACAATTGGGAATCGCCTACTTACACTAGAAGAACATTGCTGTTACAGGAATATGCTCAGTGCTTCTGGACATAGCAGCACAGGGTGAGATTAATTATATCAACTTTGTGTCTGCTAAGAGCCTTCTCATTCCAGTTGTTCTATATTACTGAAGTGCACTGAGTGCAGGGTTTTGCTGGAACAACAAAAAATGCAGGTGGGGATGCATGTCACATCCCCAAGGCATGCAGACGCTAAAGCTTTGTAATGTAATTTCTGCCCCTCCTGATGAGGGCAGGATTTGACACCTTGCCCTCAAGTTCTTTTTCTACAAAGACTAAGATGGAAACAGAAAAGTGGCTTGTTACTTCTTCTCAATGTCTGTGGGACTGTGGTGCCAACAACACTGATGCAAAAGGAAACCATTTTCATTAGTTGTTAAAACAGCAGAAGCTTGTTTTACTTTGGCTGCAACATCCTTCTGACTCCCACGCAGGAAGCATTCATGCAATATTCCACATAGGCAGAATAAGTCCAATTCCTAGAAGTCCAAATACGAGAAACTGTAGCCCATTTTAGAAACTATGCTGATCTTGGATTATAAAAGTGAGAAGTAGTCTGCTTTCATGTGTAACCTTGGGCTACAGTTTCTGAGTTCTTTTCTTGCCTTTGTCCCTAGACTTTCAACGATCTTTGGCAAAACACATCCTTCCACTGTGTGCCTCACCTGTAAAATAAGGCTACTGATCACTGGGTGCAAGACTAGGTGTTATTGTTATTTCATGGACAACCTCCTACACGTAATAAAGGCACTTCTGAAAGGGGAAATTCGTTATTACTGGTTTCTAAGCATGCCTAGGTAAATTTTACTATGAGAAAAATAGCCACTATTCCACTATTTCTGTGCTTTTGCACCAAAGCAAATGAGTCAAGTGGCTTATGAAACTGGCCACATCACTGAGATGGAGAGGGCATATTGCATATTCACAAGAGGTTAAGATTGTTTTATTTACACTTTCATTGCTAGGGGCTGTGAAATGGAACAGAATTCTATTTACCAAATACTCTTCCTGGTGCAATAAGTTAGAGGATTTCTCAATTAACACATGGAGCTTATGTATAAAACACAAGAGGTTAAGCAACACTGCAGTGCCCAATGGACCATCTGGTGAACATTAGGATTGTCAATAAATCACGAAAGCACCAGTTCATCAAGAAAATTCCATTTCAAACCACTGACAGAAAAGAAAAGGATGGGAAAAAACTCACAAAATTGGTATTTTCATCTTTTATAAAAACAGGAGCATTAAATAACTTTAATCTAATTTCAATTGTTTTATTGGTTCTCTTCTGATGACCACATGGCTTCACATACTGAATGTTTAGCTCTTTGTCTCACACACAAAACCATTATGAAATAACTTGGTGCTCCATGACAGGAGAAGCTCATCTCTCCTCTTAGTCTTTCTCCTCACCATGGGTGATAACGTAACAGAGGTTCTTATAGTCAAGATTACCAGAGACATCTGGAGGGAAAGCAGCAAACATCTGGTTGATCTGCCAAGCAAACAGGAGATAAGTGTTACAAACATAGGACTGTGGGACAGCAACATGTACTGCTTTTCATTTCCAACCCAGTTCAGCTCCATTCTGCTTTGATCCATTAACCACTATGGAAAATATTTCCTTAGCTTCAGTAAAATTGAAAGAGGAATTAGGACACAACTAATTAATACAGTCCTGCTAGAATCCCAAGAAGTTCCCTGTCAAAAAGAGCTCCAGATAAGCCCTGGCCAAATAATGTACTACAGTCTGCACTCCATTCTGTTCATGCCATGAACTGATTCCACTCAATCTCCTCTTCTGAAAATAAAGTCCCTCTAAATTCCTCCCAGCCAGCAGAATCCATGTTCAGTCTCACACAAACCACAAAGTCAGTACCTCATTTCAGAACTCATTTCAGATTTCAAACAAAATAACTTCCACAGAAATGGAAAACAGATCACGGTCCCCACCCAAACCCACTTGAACTCTAGTAAATTCATTGCCCAGCTCACCATAGGAAATAACAGCAAGAGATAGGCCACGCTTACACTTGGATGGAAGTCCAAAGAATCTGTTTGACTTTGATTTAGCCATGGAGCTATTCAGAAGAGATGCTTTGAATTGTTCCTAATTGCTAGAGCTGGCATCAACCTTCTCTAAGTCAGGATTTCAGCTGAATTCATGTATTTAAAGAGGGGCAAATACTTATTGCTGAATAGTAGCTGGAGATAGATTCCTATTTTGAGTAAAGAAGAAGGACCTTACCTCTTCTTGACTGAACCGGTCTGCCTGTGTCATAAGCATTTCTTTGATGCTGTTCAAATAAAACGAAATAACGTGATTAAAAGGTGATAATGGCACATGACAATTCAGATGGCAAGGTCCCTCCTGAAGTTGCATGAAAGAAAATCTGTGTGACCGCATATATTAGAGCTGTTAATCCTTACATGATATTGCAAGAGATTTTCTGTGGGCACCCATCAGTGTCAATGCCTCGCTCTGCCAACTTATTTTGCTTTTGCGACATTTTATAGAGGTTTAAAATTGTTTAAGGTTATTAATCTAATTGAAATACAGCAATTTTGTATGCTTATCTTAACCTAAAATGGTAGGTTTTCTCACTTGCTGTTTAAAGTTTGGATCACTTAACAAAACCAAAAGAGAATATTTTCTGTAAAATCTGAGGATGAAAGGAACAGAGCATGAAATGAGAAAGAGGACTTGAAAGAGGACTCCAACAGCTCTCCCGAATCATCATCTGAGAATCCCTTTATTTGCATGCAGTCATTCCCAGAGGAGACTGTGAAACTGCATGAGACCTGTTGTATTTCACGGTACAATGTCTTGATCTGGAGTTACAGCACTGTAACAAGGAGCTTATCCCACACACAATCTGCATCCTATGCAATTACATCAAAGAGAATATTTTGGGGACAGACTCTCAGCTGATTTACCCTCTGTTTTCAAACCTATTGTGGGAAGTCAGTTGAGCATGTAATTTTTTTACCTAAGTGTATAGGTGACTAGAACTGCTGTTGCTAGTCTAACCCCTTTAGATAAAATGTCATTATGTTTCACCCAGTTACTCATGTGCTGAGGTCAGTACATGCACAATTTGCTAGAACATCCACCAGTATGAACTCAGTTATATCACATAAACATCCCTTTCACTTGCACTAATAATGTCCCCTTCCTGTAGAATTCCTGTATTAATCTCAAAGAGTTTGCATTCACACTGAAGAGGCAGAGTTGTCTCCTTTTGTTACTACCAAAGGTATTTATACATTGTCAGGATTCTTTATAGATCGGTAAAACAGACTATGAACCTGTGATAACAGCTGAGCAGTCTGTTGTACAAAAACAAAAGTTGAAACAAGTATAGACATCTGTTTTAGTTTGTAGATTTTTTAAAAAATGCTGCTTTTTTGAAGAATTTGTTGTGGGGAGAGCAATAGCTCTTCTGGAAACAGCCCTTTCTGCTTTTTAAAGTGAATATTTAAAACTAACTATTTATAATAGCAGTCATGGCTGCACAGGAACACTTCTATGTGAGCAAAATTCACCTACTGTGGATGCAGATGTTCAGGCAAAATAGTAAAACTTCCCTTTCTCCTCCCATACACTGTGCATCTCAAGTGAAAAAAGTGTAGTTTTGATGGCAAAGCTACAACTGTACTTCGTCATATCTCTGACACACATCTTTTTTTCCAGTAAAAGGCTACAACAAAGACATGTCCCAATTTGCATAAGAGGCATATACGCTTCTGAATCTCTTTCTTGTTGATGTGAAGTGCTCACTTGGAAGGACAGAAAGGGAAAACCGAAAAAAGAAGTTTCTGGGTAATGAATAATGATCTTACCCACAAGAACAAGAGTGAAAATATCCATGCAAGTTTTGGGAAACACTCTGAAGTCACAGACAGAGCTTAAGCTATTGTATATATTTTTCCTGCATTACTTTACCATTCTCCTTACTTAGCAAAGTCTTTCTTCATCTCTTTCATATTGCTGTTTCTGTTTTCTTACCCTGTCTGTTTGTTATGTGACTGCATTTTTTGAAGTGGAATTCTCAAGTGAGCAGTGGGTGCAAGACTAGAGAGATCATTCTCATCAGTATAAATTGATTATTGGATATGTGTGCACTGGGGCAAACGGCATTAACAGATGTAAATAGGAAGTGTGATACAGGAAGGAGCTTGGTGAATGGAAGGAAGCACTTACAGCAATTTTCTCAGATGTCACAAATAAACTTCATCACAAACAGGTCTGAATTAAAAAGAGATCTGGGCACTGTGTGTCTTCTATTCACATGCTTAAAGTATTTAGGGGAAAATAAAAGATCAAATATCTAATTATAATCTTCTGATGCACAGCCCAGTAGGCTCTGGCATACTCATAAGGAAGAAGGACCGAGTTAAGGATCTATGCACATTTTCCATTATTTATTTTATAAGGAAATGAACACTCACAATTTCCAAAGCTAAAGATTATGCACTTTTTTCTTTGTGTATCTTGTTTTCTTTTTCAAAGACTATTTGTGTCTCAAAAAAAAAAAAAAATCAAAAAGAATATCCATTTGCCTTGACGTAGGAGTCTAAATGTTATCTCTTATCCTGGCTGACATCAGTTCCTTCTACAGTTACAAATGCTTTGTGCATTCTTACATTTTCAAAACCTTTTTTAAAATTGTCTGTTAAATCTCTGGGACATTTTCATTTTCCATTGGGATTGCCCTTTCTATAGTGCTCTCTCGGAGAAAACCAGGTGAGTCGAAATGAGCAGTGCTCTACAACTATGATGAGAAACATCACTAGCTCGGCCAAACTAACCTCCAAGGGTCCAGAATGCACGTAAACTCCCTGGGTCCATTTTCATCTGGTACAAATCTGAAAAGTTTTGTTGGCATCAGCATTAGACACAGTTGATTTTGGCCTGACTCACTTTGTCCAATGAATGGCATTTAAGGCTGAATCATCTAACCTTTCCAAAAGCTATGCCAATTTACACCAGCTGAGAATCTGACCTAAAGCATTTTCCCTTTTCGACATCATGCTATAGGAAGGGTTTTATGTGTGGTATAATGATGCAGACAAACAAAGTCTGTCATTGAATTTGGAAGTAAGTTATAAACTCCTGGAGCTTCTGGAAAGGTTAGAAGACTCCATCCCAGCTACCATCAGATGGACTAAGTGAGTCATTTCCAGACTAGAGGTGAAAACACGCAGAGGGTAGAGACATAAAAATCCCCAGAAGGATGTTAACTCCATGAACATAAAAAGAAGTTCTGATTAAAAGGTCAACATGGCTGGCTTTGGAGGGAAACATTCCAGGATTTTTTTAATATGGAGAAATATTATTTATTAACATTAACTGTCATATTGAAATGGCTGTATGAGCCAACATAAAAATTATTTCAAAACCTTCAAATGTCTAAATTTTGGAAGCATATGAATAGAAGTTAAACCTCAAAGACATTCACGGAATTGATTTAATGGTTTGTTCTGTAATGATCAACATTACCCTCGGGTCTAATAAGTAAACATTATGCTCTGTTGTGGTGATGAACTAAAACAATTGTCTAATGTTAGCAGTGCAGTGGGGGTGGGGATAAGGTTGACCTTTTCCATCAAGGAAAAATAAAAGTATTTCTCTCTCATCTTAATCTTGGAGTGTGATACTGCATTCCTAATTTGCCCCAAACTCCAACTGCCTTCCAGCATCCAAGGAATGTAGAGCTGGAAACAGGGTGGCAAGCTGCAGATTTTGTATGCAGTATATTGTTACAGATAGTGGTGGGAAATATAACGTTTCACGGGTTTTGTATTATCAGAAGGTTGTATTTCATGGTTGTGATTTCACTACCGTGTGATCTGGCCTATTTGGCAACAGGCTACATTTTATTCTGATTGTTTGAGTCCCTTCTGATGTATCTCTCTGACTGTTCTTCCCAAGCTGTTTGGATAATGTTAACCCCAAAACAATCAGGATGACTGCTAACCCTCTGTTCCTTCTGATTGATTGCGACACCCCCTTGTGTTTTAATAAATTTAGAAGTTCTTTAGTGAAAAGACTGTCTCTCTGCTTTTATTTTGCATATTGCTTACCATAATAGGACTCTCATGCCCACTGGGCATTACCACTGTCACAGAAAAGCATGTTGGTAACGGAAGGAAATATTGTACGTGAATTTTGTATTTTCAAGTATCTTTCATGATACATCAATAATGTCATAGAAAACTTCACCTCAGATGTTCTGGTAACAGGTTTAGTTTTCATTTATCATATCACAATATTAGCAGAATTCCTTGATGCAAATAAAATTTTGTAACTCACAATTCCTTAAAAAACTTCCTATACATTTTTTGCTTTATAATTTCTACCTGAAATGGCTGCGGCAGTAAAAGTATAGACCCCAAATTTACCAAGGAATCGAAGCATATGCATAAATCTAGGCACATAAAGCATTTCACTGGAGCCATAGATCAGACCTCCTCATCCACTGCCCTGATTTGACATCATTTATCTTATTTACCTGAAGACCTGCTTATGCCATTCTGGCAGTGCAATGAGGATTCACATTTGTGCAATTAGCACTTAAAGTCCTTTTACCCTGCTTTGTTAGTGTAACAGGTTATGAATACAAATTAGATACTGCCTCCTTATTTAAAAAATAGCTATATTGGCAATATTTGCCATATTATAAATAGTATTATTTGGTTTGTCTCCCACCATATCTAGTGGAAATTTATAGCAAATTGTTGTCTATAAGCAGAAGGTTCAAACAGTAAACACATAACAAGGAAAATGTCCTCACTAAAACCATGTCCCGGAGTTAATTAAATTGATCACTTTTTTAAAAAGGGGACTAGCTTTCCCATTCAGTCAAGCACTCTGAGAATTAGGCACCAGACGTTCATTTTAATTTTACATATGGAGTTAATCTACAAAGAGTCATGTGTTGATTTATATCCAGACCTTCAAAAAAGGCTATCTAATGGCCTACATGTGATTCTATTTCCATTGCCTCTTGCAATGTCTGAAGACAATAACATCTCTTTTTGGTATACAAACACATTCATACAATAGTCCAGACTTTTAACTCTGGCTTACAAAGCTAAATGTTTCTCTGCCTGACAGTTCCTCTGTCTCTTAAAATACTGTGAAAAATATAGCTTTTAAGCAGTTCTTTAAACCTGTGCAATTATTATTATTATTGTTATTATTATTATTTTTTCTAAAAGATTTGAAATAAACTTACTAGTCTGCCTTTATGTGGCCTTTTCCTTCTGGGTCGAAAATCTTAAAAGCATTCAGAATGGTTTCTTCTGGGTCCGTGCCTAAAATTAATGAAATATAATTTAGAAGCCTGGATGTATTTCTATAGCTGCCGAATACTTGCTAAGTAATTGTATTGACTTGAAAACAGTGCAAAATGGAGAATTCTGCAGTTGTACGTTTGAAGACAAAGGTTCCTTAAGTCGGCAGCATTTGTCATGTCAGATAAACAATAGAGGTGAATAGTTCAATGCTCAGAAGCTTAAAAATAATAACTCATATCTATTCTATGTCTGCAGGAGAGAAAACTTCCAGGAACTGGTCTCCAATATCAGTACCCAGAGGATTAGTGGCTTTCAGAAATGAAAATATAACAAACTGTTTCCATCACTGGCTTCCTTTAATCTTGTACTGTACGTTCCTTGTAAAAACACTTCTTGATGTTACTTGTTCTTCACTATATAGAGAAGAGGTTATTTCCCTCACTAAAGGAAATGAAGCTCATCATAAAATCAGAATGTCAATGGAATGCAATGGAAACAGGATGATCAATGTAATATGGTGATTTGCACTTATGTTCTGTAGTGCACTTCCACTTAAGTATCTCTTCATTAAGTGTTACTTATAGAAACAGGATGGTTTAAAGCACTAGACTGTGGCTCCAAGATTTTGCTTCTGCTCTTAGCTGGGCCACAGACTTTTGGTATGACTTTAATTTCCTTGCTCCTCTGTTCCCAGCAGTAAAATGATAGTAATAGTCTTCCTTTTCTTCCATCCTTTATCTATCCCATCTATTTAGACTGGAAAAAATTTGGGTCAGGGACTAGCTTTCACAGTGCCTTAATCTTGGCTGGGGTTTCTGACTGTACTGTAATACTGCAGATTCTGAGGGTACTCACTTACAGTCAGTTTCAACCCACACCAAAGGATACGCTATATACTCTGACTATTCTCCAGTATTTCAAAATATTACAGTAGTCTATATAATATAAATTATTATTAATAACTGTAGGAAACCAGATTTACCAGCAGGTGGACTGACCCACGGACAAATGAAGTTACTTGGGATGCTGAAATGTTGAAAGTGTGATTAAAAAAAGGTAATAACATGAAGAATTGCAGTTTCAAAGTTTGTTTCGCAGTTTGGCAGAGAGAGAACCAGAATAGAACCCAGTCACGGTTCCCTGCTCTAATGACTGCATACACTACTGATGCCTACTTAGTTTTCTTTGTTTAAAAGGTTTCACAAGGATTAGTAGTAGTATCCTAGTGGATATAACAGTGAATAAATCTAAGGCTATATGGCCTCCTTCTTGCCACACACCGGTCGTGTATTTTTTTGCCAAGCTGAAGGCAATGCATTCAAACTGCAGTTAATATATGATCAATACAAAGAGCAGTGGTATTTAATGAGTGTTTTGATTGTCCCATGAAGAGAAACATCTTCCAGCTCCAAGGAAAGGTCTGCATTTTAAGTAGTCACCACTGTGTGGGGGATTTTGTTTCCTTACTGTGTTTTACATCTTCTACTCTGTCATACCCTTGGACTTTGGCTTTGAAGAGAAGCAATGCAGCAGGCATTCTTTATTGATTAGCTGGTAAATAAAGTGGTTTCTTTGATGTGCGGCATCTCTGTTTTCTGTACAAATTGTATTATTCTGACTCCCTGTAGAAACAGCTCCATGTGGTTGGCATTAACATAAACCGAGTTTTGTTAGCTGTTCATCTGGCATCATAATCTCAATATACAAAGCTAAAGCTCGTCCCGAAAATCCCAGCTTCCCCTTTATGACAGAAATCAATTATAGCACAACAAATTTTACTTAGAAAGCACCTTTCACCAAATTCTCTGAGTGGTACTTAGCTAATAAAGAGTGTTGCAAAATTGCCATATCCACTTCCTCTAGCCCTTTCTCCCTTTCTAATTGCACTACAAAGGCTCTTCATCCCAATTAGTTTTGATTGGGAATGTGCAGTCTTTTGGCTCTGCTTCCTTTGCATGACAAACCCAACCAGAAGGGCATGACAAGCACAGCTGTGATTTTCCCTTCACCAAATGGAAATTAAAAAAACCCTCCTCCTCTGCTAGTAGCCAACAGGAAACCTGCAGACAAGAGGGGTATGCTTTACCATTCACCTTCCTGTGCTGGCTCTGGTTTTAGGCCACACAATCGGCAGGGCCAGACTCTTTGCCAGCTTCAGCAATCGTAAGAGACAAAAGGGAGGAGGGGGAAGGAAGAAGAGCTCATTTCCATGCTCTGTGTGATCATAAGCATCACAAATAGACAGGAATGGGTAGCTGGGCACCCCACAAGAAATAGTCACGTATCCCAGAAGGAAGATTATGGAGAAGGGCACTATCTACTCTGCAAGATGACATCTGGAATGTAAAAGTGTAGGTACCACTGTCATCAAGACAGATCAATGCCTGGGTGATAAAATCCCCTCTTCAGTGTCAGTCTACAGCCTTCTCCATCACCTCTTACGCTTTCCAGACGTGCTGTGCTCGTTAGCAATGCTGTATTTCTTTGAAGACTAGCTACATTAATACTTTCTTTCAGACCTCTCTATTTTCTACTCCAAGCGTAGCAAGCCATTCACTGAAATTGTGCTTAGCAATATAAAGCCAGAGTCCAGCAGCAATACAATAAATGTTTTTAACAAGATGTGATCAGATTTTTCCATTTTTCTCTTCATTAGTTATTATAACAAACTTCTGGAATGTGCTTGGCTAAGACCATCATTGCTGTGAAGGTCAAGGCTTTCACCTATCTCTAATGCATATAGGAAGATGACCAGAGGTTTCTCTTGGCCTCATACTCCCCCTCGTGCAGTTTCTAGCCATTAACAGTGTAAGAGATATGACTAAACTCCTAGCTCCCACAACAAATTTAGTACCCACATTTTCTGAACTCCCTACAGTGATCCCTATATATTCTGTGGCAATGGGAAAAATCCCTCCCCTTTATCATTGTAACTCCACTGAGATTAAATTGTTTCAATTTATTCACTCCATGAAGAGTTATTCAGCAAAATCTTCATCCAATGGCAAAATCACTATTAACCTCAAGCGAAAACAAGGCTGGGCCACTGCGTTACAACTGATACAGAAAATGAGGGAAGGCCATGTTGCTCCTTCATGCCCTATTACTGCAAGAATGATGCAGATGTCATGTTTGCATAATGAGCCAAAGGAGTGCAGAAAGTTTTTTTGTAGAAATACTGAAAATCCTTTAAAACCAGCTACCACTGGGAGCGATACCACTATAGCACGAGCAACAAACTTCAGCCTAGGAACCTACTGCCAGTGAGTAACTCGTCTGCACTGCGCTCCAGGCTGCTGTGATTTCATTACTTTCTGGACCTCAGCTTACCACTTTCATGTTAGCTTATGTAAGCTGAAATCACACCTTTGAATTGTCCTCTGGACCGTCCCTTAGCCTTTTCATACTTCAGCTCTGTCTGCAGAAATGGAGATCACTCCTTGCCTTTAAGCATTGTTCTGTGGATACATTATTATAATTTGCAAGGTGCTGAGATATTTCAGTGCTGAGGATCTTTGACAGATATCTCTCCAACCCCCCAAAGGTACTTACCTTTCAGCTTTTCCCCAAACATAGTAAGGAAGACAGTGAAGTTAATAGGACCTGGCGCCTCCTTCACCATATCTTCAAGCTCTTCATTCTTGACATTCAAACGACCTGCAGAAGAGATCATTTTTCATAATAAATCACAAATTGTGTTTCAAAAAACGATTCCCATTCATCTCCTCCCACTGGGGAGCTCAGGGCTCTGTACAACTTTGCTAATAACATGGTAGAACACAACTCCAGAATACCCCAGTGTAAAATAAATTGGCAGAGCTGGCTTTAAGATCAAAGGGTGACTGAAGGAGTAAGAAGAATAAATAATAAGGACGTGGCCAGCAGTGGACAAAAGAAGGGGCACTTCCAAATAAACTGTTTTTCTTTTTTGGTTTTGTTTTTTGTTTGTTTGTTTTGTTTTTTGGTTTTTGGTTTTTTACCTCAGGTGAAACACAGGCTCCACTGATATTAATATAGCAGAGTTCAAAGTGACTGAAGTGAATCCAAGGTCTCAGTCTTTGCCCTCCTGTATATTGAGATGCCTTTCTGAGTAGAGAGCAGAGGGATGAGTTGAGTAGTCATATCCCTTCCCCATCCTTGTGCAGTCCTATTGATGAGAATTTAGACCCTGGCAACCCTACTCAAATTGAGTAGTAATTTGCTGTGACTGTACTTTATAGGCATTGAAGGGCTTCACTGAACAGGAAAGATACCAGAACTTGGCCTTAAGAAATAAATATTTCAGGGTAACAGTAGCTACAGGCCAAGGTTTGCAAACCTCATTGTCACAATAAAGAGTTCAGGAGCTTCTGCTCTTTGCACTGACTCTGCTGGTGTCTGATTCCACCCCAGGGAGCACTAAAGATTCTTATCAAACTCTTTTTAATAAGATCCAGATGGCAAAAGCCCAGATGCCTACATCACTGTTCAAGCCTCAAATGTTGCAACAAGGATACAGTTCCAGGTTTGGGATCATAAGCATTTTGATTTTTCCTTTCCTTGGGAAGATTTGCTTCAATCTGCTTGATATTATCAGGATTGTGATGCACATGGAATGGACAATACCTAATCTCATGATGTGTACATTCCACCCCACATAAATGCACAACAGCACAGAACCTCACATGAAGTCCTCCTACTTTTGTGTGGGCAGAGGGGCAGCTAGTCCATGATAACAACATTAATTGGTAGATATTGCATGGCTCCTAGATGAAAAAGGTGCAGACTGTGAAGCCTGGATTCAGAGGCAAATCAGAAATGCCTGGCATGGACTCCTGCTTGGGTGGGCTTTTTATGGAACAGTTGCAGGGGAGGGATCAGTGCCTTTGGAGAGCTGCCAGCTGCACAACTCCGTTGCACCCGTCAGTGAGGCCCAGAGAGACCTTCATTTCGCTTCTGAAAGAGGCTGCTCAGGAGACTTCCCAGCTGGAGCTATGTAGAAAGACAGAAACTACCATAAAGGAGGAAGATCAAACCGAACAGGCTTCCTTTTGCCTCCTGTGTATCGCGTTACTTCTCCCACTGTAATTCTAATACAAACTTTTCTTATGTGCTTGAAAATTAAACTGCATTTCTTTTAAGTATTTAATAATTACTGCCAGTTTACCCAGTGCAGCAAATGTGTCTCTCAAGTCTGCTTTGTCAATAAAGCCGTCCCTGTTCTGGTCCATGATGGTAAAAGCCTGTTGGAAGAAAAAGGAAAATTTGTTGCCATTGCCGTGTTGCAGTGAACAGTGCCTCAACCACACATACCAGTCCAGGGGGCTATTATATTCACGCTGGAAAGAAGAATATTTAACTTCCTTTGATTCATCCACATCATGCCACATCATTGCACTTCCCTCACTTTCAACACATTACTGTATCTTGGCAAGGGCCTTAATTAAACCCACCCAAACTTCTTCGAACTAAATTAATGCTCAGTGCAGCATGTAGCTGGGCTGAAGCCAATGCTGGCAGCTCCAGCCATTCAGGCCTTAACCCATAAACGTTTGAATTAGGGAGGCTTTAGTTAGGGAGGATTTAGTCAGTGGTTACCCTGAGTGTTTTGTACCTTTCCCATACCTCATTCCTTTGTGCAGCTATCATATTCTGTAAAACATTTAATTGCTGTAGATCTAGCTAAAGTCAATTTCTTCTGGACCTCAAAATGATCCTTCATACAGAGATAGTTGAATTTTCAAAGGTACAGAGAAATGTAGGTTTCATAGTATTATTTATTCAAAGTTTGTTTCTCTTTCCAATAAACTATATCCTTCAGACTGTACTCTATGCTCTTACTGACCTTTGTGTGTTGACCTTAAATCCTTCTGTCAGGCAAAATTTAACTTTTGATAGAAAAAAAAACCAGTTATTTTTCTGTTTTCAGCCAACACAGAATTTATGTATTCTACCCATTATTTACCAAGCCAGCTAACTGCCTATCTGTTTATTTACCTATTTGCATGTCTGTCTATTTGCTGCCATCACACTTTTAACGTTTTATTGATTTTGAAAGATTTTAATGACCTGAAATTCCCCTGGTCATACTGTGAGGAGTATTAGTAGAACCAGGCATATCTTTGAAGCTGGTTATCTGTCTGACACGCACATCAATATGAGAGTGTATCTTTACAATGACCAGGAACTATTCTTACTTCAGTATTATTATGAAAGACAAAATTCTCCTGAGAATACAGCTAGTCCATTGCAGCTACAGTAACTTGCAGAGTTTCAATGTCTACTGCTCTACAGGGTGCACTTCCTTCCGTGATAGTATTGTATCAACATATCTTCATGTAGTTTTACCTCCAGTTTCTTACAAAGCCCCACTGCTCACATTCCAGTTTGCCCATGTGTTTGCTTGCAGCATGCATGTTCATAACCGTTCATTTACCTGCCAAAAACCATCACCTAATAAAAAATTAAGCCCAACTCTTTAGAGTTACTTTCCCTCATTTTGGAGGGGCTTGCTTTAAACGGTGATCCCCACAACCTGGAAGCAAAACAGAAGAAAATATGAAGAGCAAAGCAGAGCCCGGCAAGCTCAGAGAAGACGAGAAGAGCATTAGGTATGTATTGTCGTGGGTGAACCTAAAATAATGTAATAACAGCAATGCTGAAACATTTTCTGGTGAGCTGGTTGAAATATCTAGATAAAAATGTTCTGATCAAAACCAGCTTTTCAGAAATACTTGTCTCAAGTACGCAGTCTTTAAACACAACATGGTCTTGGTTTTCACTGGACCACTCCCTCATGCTTTTGTCATTCTTCTGCCACCATCCTCCCAGAAATGCTCTTAGTATTATCTTACTTAGAGTAGATCAAATATAGCATTCTGACCAGTTCTTTTTGTTGGTACGTCTTCAAACAGTAGTCCTTACAGAAAATAAAACTGGTGGTTCATATTATACGGAGGAGAGTTGGGAAAAGAGTGTTAAACATGTTGCCATTAACTCCGGGGAAAAAGTTAGGGGTTTTAACTCATTTACCTGGGCCATATTCACAATCCTTTGCATGGGTTTTTAGGCGCATTCACCACTGAGCTTTGCTGGTGGGAATCCTCACAAAAAGTAAAGTTGAAAGCCATATGCACAAAATGAAACAGTAGCTGTTTATCACATTTGAAATTGCTTTGGAGATGTGAATTAGCAAAAAATGGGGAAAAAAAAAATAATTTAAAATGACAAACCAGGGCAAAATGTGATGGCCTCACAGACATTCCAGACCGTCCACTCAGAAAGAGAGCATAAACTCATCGAACAACTTACCTGTCTTTAATATGCTTCAGCTTTTATGCCAGCCAATTAGATTTGCCTCCTCACAGGTAACTGGTCAAAGAATCTACAATGCATGGTAATACCAAATTCTTTGGGAGCTAAAACATGCTTACTTAGTTAATCTCAACATGTTGTTTTGCTTTGTTGGAATTTATGGAGCAAGTCAGCTGAGGGCTTCTTGGTATTTTTGTTTCTAGTTTGTGGGCAGTATTAGAAGGGCACAGAAGAAATATTTTCTATTGCTATTGTGGAACAGTCCACTAATTAAAGCCCTCATTCGATAAAGTATCTCTATTCAAGATAATACTTGAGCACGTAAGGCTATTCTTATTTAAAATACCACTTAAACTTAACTTCAAACATGTGCTCAAGTGTTTTCCTGAATCAGGGCTAAAGTGGATGAGATGATAATTTTCCTTTATTTTGGGATGGAGGGCTTGGGGGCTTTTCAAATAAGTCTAGAGCTCAAAACAGGAGACTGAGGGAAGGATAGAATGAAGGAAAGAAAGAATGAAAGAAAGAATGAAGGAAAGAACAAACAAACACACAAGGAAAATGATATACCAGCCAAAACCACAGAGATGATTCAGAAAACAACTGTGTGTTCTATTAAAGCAGATGGAGAATTGAATAAGGATTACAAACAAAACCTATGTTATTCATTAGTAATGACAGGAGACTATAGAGAACAGCAGAATAGCGACCAACCTCTTTGAACTCCTGGATCTGGGTTTGTTCAAACATAGAGAATACATTGGAACCACCTTCTATCTTCTTCTTTGCCTTTTTTGGAGCCTGCAATACAAATAAGAAGATCAAATATATATATTACTTTGTCTGTTAAACACCCATGAAAACAAATTCCATCTTTAAAGGAAGGCAAAATATATACAGTCAAGTAATACAAGAGGATTGTGTTTTGTTATGACAAGGTTTTTAATTCAATCACATATATATATATACACATGAATTGGATAAAAAATGCTGCTTTAATAACAGATGAATCTCCCACTGAGGATTTTTGCCATTCCCCTGCTCTCCCTGAAACCTGACAGCTCAGATAAACAAGGACAGCTTGTCACCGTGCTGCCTTAAAAAAGGTGAGGGACCCAAAGTGTGACTCTGAAAGGGTGAGAGCACTGGGACTCTTTAACTGGAAAAGAGAAGGCTGAGGGGAGACCTTATTATGGCATACAAGTATCTAAAGGGTGGGTTGAAGGAGGATGGAGCCAGGCTCTTTTCAATGGTTCCCAGTGACAGGACAAGGGGCAATGGGCACACATTGGAACATAGGAAGTTCTGTTCAAATATGCGGAAAAACTTCTTTACGGTGAGGGTGACAGAGCACAGGCTGCCCAGGGAGGTGGTGGAGTCCCCTTCTCTGGACATTTTCAAGACCCACCTGGATGCAGTCCTGAGTGATGTGCTCTGGGCAATCCTGCTTTAGCCAGGGAGTTGGACTAGATGATCTCTAGAGGTCCCTTCCAACTCTGAAACTCCATGATTCCATGTATACCACAGCTGGTCCACTGCTTGTTTCCCCAAGGAACTGCCTGTTCCTTGGGTAGAGTCACCTATGCCAGACCATTAGACGCAGGAGAGTAGTCTGCCTTCTGCATTGGCTTTTCAGAGCTTTGTAATACAGGAGGAGTCATGTAAGCTTGTAGTCCCGCTTGGAGACGTAAGCTAAAATTCCCAACCTGCTGTTCTCAAGAAATACAAGCGATTCAGGTAAGTAGCTACAGGTACTCCTCCCCAGTTCTCATGCAGGGACAAGCAGCCAGACTCAAAATGAGGCCCTGCATGAAGACTCAGTTCAGGAGCTATAAAGGGAAAATATATAATTTCCTTCTCACACAGAAATGTTTAGAAGTCTGCTCGGTCTGGACCAACACTGGCTGAACAGATTCTTCCTATGAAGAAGGACAATCTATATTCTCGCACCAACCTATGACACTACACTACATTGCCTTACTAGCCCATATATTTTTAATATTCAAGATAGTCATCTTAAATAAAAGGGCGGGCCTGGTTTTAACACTATTCTGTAGTCTGAAGACTGAGATAGAGAAAGACTGGGGAAAGAACTACAATGATATCTAAGAATCTAATGCTCAGTAGAAATCAGTCAGAACTAGACCTCATTATATATCTTTGAATAAGGGCCCAACCAGCTTGCCTAAGACAATACAGTTTTTGTTCTGCAGTAAAGAATAAAATCTGCGATTCCTAAGGATTACAGAAATGTTTTAACCACAGCATTATCCTTACTTGAGGTAGGATAATGAGCGACATTGCCTTTTGAGTTCCCTTCCAGACAGATTATTTTTTTCTTTATCATTTTTACTTTTAAACTTCATCATTTTTACTTTTAAACTTCAGCATCATAGTCCCACCTGGTTCTCATGTCATGGAAAATTAGTCTTACTTAGTTTGGGCTATTCTGCACGAAACAGAAAGCAACTTCTACTGTCTCCTTTCATCAAAATAAAAAAGCCTGTGAAAGTTCAAATTCAATACTGATTTCAAATATCCTGAGGAGCAGAGCAGCTCAAGGAAATATTCCCACTTGACTCTGTTTGAAGTACATGTTGTCTGATCAATTTAATTTGCCAGGCAGATTTCTGCACTCAGCCACCCTGTTTTAGATCCCAGGTTGAAAATTAGGGCTATGGTAGACGCTCATCCACATACCCACACTTCAGACCTGTCAAGCTCCAATCAGTTAATGCAAAGCACTAAAATCTGGAAATAGGAATGGAAATTAAAAGAAAAATGTGTTTGTAGTGAGGATAAAAATAAGGATAGAATGCCACCACAGGCATGGAAAAAAAAAGTGAACAAGTGGAATGTTTAATGAATGTAGAAATATTGATTTTGGAATAAACAGATTCCCTCCTCCTCCTACACATGAAATAAGTGTTATTTTGAGCAGTAATGGGCAATCTTCCATATAACGTGAGGTGTCTGGTGGAGGTTTTCAACACTTCCAGATAGAATGGAAATATTAAGAACAATCCTACGTATTTACATGTATTGGTTCCCCGAGGTAAGAAGAAAGCAGATGTTACCCAGCCGAATGTATTGCAAGCTGTCTGGGGGAACTGACCACAGGGCGCAAGCCTGGCCTCAGCGTTTTCGGATGGGGTAGAAGAACCGGTTCTTCTGTGCTCATGTAGCTGGTCTTTATGAAGACAGAACACGCTTTACCATTCTCATGCTTTACTTTGCTGTGACCAAATACAGCATCCAGATTCAGCATGATAAATATTCTACATGCTAGCAAATAATCTACATCTTTTTAAGCTTCCACAATGAAGGACAGTGGGCTCCAGCTCCAGGTTTTATTAACTTTAAATGCCAAACACTGGCGATACCTCTATCATTCATCAGTCTAATAGGTTCTCTATGCTGTAAGGCTTTAAGCAGGGATTGTAGCTGTAAGAAAGGATCAGATAAACCCAAAAGCTGTGGCTCAGTATCTATTAGAAACAGAGCAGCAACACAAAAAACACCCAAAAGTTTCTTTACATTAGTGAAGTCCTATTCAAGGCAAAAAAGGCTGAAGACTAGTTATCCAGAAAACAATCACTGTTCTAGGAGAAATCCATCCTAGCATGACATTTGTTCAATGTTACTCTCTGGTTAGTCATGTCCAGGGATCATAAAGGAGATCAGTGCCCATGTCGCTCAATCTATCTTTAGTTTTTCTGCTGAAGCTCTGGGTGTGGGTCCTATTTATGATCTGCTCACTTGTGGAATGGGGCTGAGACCACCAATACATTTCACAGGGGCCAATGAACAGCTGTTGGATGGGAATGGCTTTCCATCACCAGTTTCAAGCTAATTCTCTTGGCATCAAACGTACAGAGCATCTTGGATTATCAGTCTCTTGGTTTCTGTGTATGCAGTATTGCGAACATAATTCATCTGCTCTGAAAGGCTAGGAAATCCGTAATCACAGAAAGAAACTGCACCTTGATTTTGCATGACTGCTGGGTAGGCAGGCACTATGAAGAGGAAAGCTGAGAGGTAAGTCAGTGGAGCAGGAACAGAATACAGTACATTGTCACTGTCTTTCTGGTGGTTAAGTCAAATTAAAAGGCAGCTCTAGGAGAATAGAAATAGGTCTGTGCTGCTCTCTGACAACTCCAAACACTGCAGAACTTTTTAATGAATTGAATCTGGATTCTGACTCTGGAGTATCTCTCTGAAAGAATATCATAGCAAAAAGAGCAACACAGAACTGAGCAAACATATGGTTTCCAAACTGTCAAGCATTTAGTAGGTGACCTACAGAGGAGCAAGTGGATGACTGACACATCACTTCTGTCTGCCTTGATTTCCCCATTTGTAAAATGCAGTGTGCTGAGCTGCACTTTGCAAAGATAGCTGATATATCATTGCAACATGTGCTTTGAGACTGACATACAAAACATGCCAGATGAGAAACTGAAGAGCTGAGCGTCCCCTGGGCTCGGATTCCGAGGCCTCAATAGCACAGCAGTGGGAAGAATGTTGCAACAACTGAACAAGCCTATTAATATTCCTGCCTGAGTGTATTAATCATCCCATTGTGAAGAAAACAACACTTCAGTTTAGAAGAGAAACCACAGGTTTGTCGCATATCACTCACATTCATCTTACTAGTGTTAACGCTCTCTCAATTAGCCTGGATTTTAAAGGTTCTTTTTTTCCTTTTTCTTTTTTCTTTTTTTTTTTTTTTTTTTCCCCTGGTTAGTAAGAAGCTTTAAATGAAAAAATGGAGCCATACCAAAATCTGGTCCCAAGAAAATGGAAAACTCTGTTGAACCAGGCATTTGCTTTGAGTTGAGTTTCCTCACTGAGGTTCTTTATATTTCTCCTCTCTGGCGGTGTCAGGGAGCCAGAGGGAACAAGGACGGTGCAGTGGCACAGGCAGGCAGAAACAATGAATGTGTGCTGCCCTTGCCTCTCTGGATATAAGAATGGGATTCAATTTTTATATGTTGCGGAGTGGGGTGTATGTTCAAGTGAAGCAGAGTGAAGAAATCTCTGATTTCAGGGTGATCTAAAAAAAAAAGGGGGGGGGCAGGGAATCAGTTTATATTTCTACATGCAAAGGAGGAAGGAGCTGAAAATACTTGGTTCTTACTTCAGAACATGAGGTGTTGCTTACCCTGATAAATTCACAAAAGGCTGGTGCTAGAGCAGGTTCATGACACCAGAAATACAAAGGAAGTGACAGTGGATAATTGCAGAACTTTATCATCTCAGGCCCTCAATGAATTTTGCAGACAACCCAAAACAGACAAGTTGCTGCAAGATAAACAAAGGCACAGCTCCATAACGGGCACTACTCTGCACTGACTGCTCAGGTGCACACTTCTACTCTTTCGTAAGTATGAAGTAATCAACCTCTACTTAGCATTTTCTGCAGAGTAAGAATGTCTGCCCAGGCAGTCAGGAAAAGGGGGCAGTGCTGCCAGAAGCCACATTTTTGGTTTGGTTTGGGGAGGTCAGTTCCCTGTTTGGTCCACCATGCCTTAAAACACTCAGAAAATACTAAAGTACTAAAGTAACTAAAGATGCCATGGTTTGGTATTCCTGACAGCCAAAGTTAAAACACAAGCAGAAAAGCTTCCCCACACAGCAACTTACTATCTCTTCTTTTATTTTTTTTTCCAGAGAAGACACCAGTGGATAAGCAGGTCACCTGGGAGGGAGTCCTTCAGAGAACGCAGCGTACACTATTAAGAGCCTGATTCTGTTGTCTTGTACCCTTATGTGTTCGTTCAGCCCAGGGCAAACTAAACATAAGACACCACCAGCTTTAAATTGCGCTGTTTCACATTTTATACTTCCTTCCTCTGCAACTACGTTCGTGACTACAGAAAAGACAGAATCATCCATCATCTCACTCAGATTCTGTCCCCTACTGTGATCCACAGTATGAAGTTAACTCTGAGTTACTATTACTTTTTCATCCATCGCACTCCCTCCTTGTTTTTCATCCACTCTGGGATGTCAGTGCTGACATTTCCTGTCTTTGAATTTTTGTTAACATTGAATCCAGCTTCTGATTCAAAAATTACAGCTCAGGCCCATCCAAGGGATTTTCGCAGCACTGGACAGGATTTTTGTTGATTATTGTCTCACAAGTTTGTTCTGCTGAGATAATTTACTCAGCATCCGCACCCCAGATCTCAGCTATGGACAAGGCACCAATTTTTAGCGTGGTTTATGTCCTTTTAATGGCAGGTGAGCCACATAAGGCCAACCCGAGTGCATGCCTTAGAGGGAACAATCTAGAGGAATAAGCAACATAAACTGCTCTAAGGGCACAATTTGCATTTCAAACAGGCAACAGCCTCAGATCATTCAAATAAAAACCCACGTTATCAGAACTGAGAAACAGAAGATCTTTTTATTACCTACTCTTCACTCACAAACAGATCCCTCCCTTCTCATCCTCACTCCATTTTATATGTAGTCGCAGCCTCCCACACACCCGCGCAGACACACACCTTTGATCCTTGCTAGATACAAAAATCTGTTGGACTGCATCCTCCCTGCTTCACACTCCCATACACTAAAGCATTCTACTTTGCCCCACATACAATCCCTTCCCAATCACAGTCTCCTTTTTTCTCTTGCACAGATATACAGAGAGAATGTATTATCTTCCCAAACTTATCTCGGAACAGCAGATAACCTCTCCAACCGCAGACTGCTCAACTTCTATGACCCTAAATTCGCCAGCTGCTTTCCCCACCCAACAAATTTTCTTCTCTGACATATAGATGTCCTCCTTCATGTAAACAGATTAATGGTCCCTCTCTACATATGCAGCCCTCTATGCTCACAGACACACACGTGTGTACGCACACACGCATGTGTGGACACATAGACAAACACTTCAACAGTTAAACAACTGGCCACATTTTCAGCTCGTGAAATCAGCATTGCTCCACTGAGGTCACTACTTGTTTCAGTACAGGTGGTACATTCCAGACAGTTAAGCAGGCTGCAAAACACATTTGATCAGAATGCAATCTATTTTGGGGAATGCAGTTCCCTTCAGCATACAGAATTTGCTACGAGGTGTCACTCGAACTGAATATACAACAGGAATGTTTTGGGAATAAGAAAAAGGCTTCCCCCTCCTTCCTTACGCCTCTCTTCTTCCCTTCCTTCTCTCCATCAGCGCAAAGCATGCGGGGAGACATCGCAGACCCAACTTCACTGAAATTCCCTGGAATTAACAGAGAGCTGCAGACAGTTCTCAGAACTCCATTCCACAGCACTTGTGTGGTCTGCTCTTGTTAGAAAAATTATCTCCCTGAACCCTGCCTCTCTCACTCTCATCAGCCCTGTATGTCAGAGCCTAGTAGCACTGGCTGACTTGTAATTATTTTTTACTATGCTGCTTTGTCTGCACTAATCCTTTGAAAGTAGCTTTACTGCACATCTGAAATATTATGATGCTATAAAACCTCTGTAATATTTATAAATCCCTTAAGACATCATAAAGAGAGAAAAAAACCTCCCCACAGAGTTCATCTAGCATAATTACATATACATTTCCCTCTGATTAATAAAAAATGATCACTTCCTTATGTAAAGATATTCTTCAGCTTTCTTTCATTAAGGCTATTTTTTTTCTTTCCATTTTAAATCTGTTTCATGTGTCCCTGTATAGTAAGGTACCTCAGAAGATTTTTTCCCAAAACAAAAGGCACAATGAAAAGAACCACCACAGAGAATCGTCAGTCAAACTGGGAGTGAGGAGAAAGAATAGTCTCTAGCTATATTTTCACATCTCCTAACTTAAGCAATTTCACCACAGAATGTCCCGAAATATCTTCAAACATCAAGCAGTGTGGTGTGACATTGAAATAAATAGGAGGGAAGAAAACTAGTAAATAAAATTTAAAAAAAGAGGGGAAAAAGAAAACCTAAGACCCAGCACTTGCCACCCACCCCACAAAAGGGCTTGCTTAGACTGTAGTGAAGCTGATTAAAGGGAAATCTGTAAATCCACAACTGAAGAGGCATAATCAGCACAAGGCACTGCTCACTTGTAAAACAGTGGTGAAGAACATGATTAGTGGCTTGTGTGCTCAGTGTGAAACCAGTGACACTGGGCTTGCACTGACTGAAACTGGAACCTAGTTTGGTGCGTGGATTTTAGAAATTATTTTGAATGTGGTTTTATCCTGCTCAGAACAGCTCTTGGAGCACATTCATCACCTGCTTAAATGGGATCAGTTTTGAACTAAGCTTTGAGAAAGCTTTTCATATACAACTCCCTCTCCAGTGTTCTCCAGAATCAAATACTCCACAGCCCCAGGGAGCCACTGGGCAGCATTACTTTAAGACAGCCTGAAAAGCACCTGCAAAAAGGAGAAAAATAAAGGAAGAGAAGATCACCAGCTTTTTTTTTTTTTTTTAATATTGTTGTAGTCATTCCTCTGAATTTGCGGAAGACAAAGAGCCAAATCTGCCCACTGCTCCTTCAGTAGGAGTTCTTCTTTGCTCCTTGGAATCACATCAAGTGCACCTTTGGTGCAGAGGTGGCTGTTGGAGTCCCAGAGCTAAAAGCCAACAGTGAGCAGGACAAAGACAACACACACAAATTTCTGCAGTACTTCCTACTTCTCCCCACAGTCTCAAGAGCAACACAATTACAATTATAGATATCCATTTCCCTCACTCCCCATCACACCATAGCAGACCTCAGCACTAATTAACACCAGCCAAGCCAGTCGTTGCTGCCCTAGTGTATTAGTCTGGGAAAGAGATGCACGAGCTCTTCCCTTCAGCAAGTGCATCTATGTTCCCTACCTTACTCATTTGTTCAACACATGCAGAAAAGTCCTTGGAAGTTCACAGCTCGCTCTGTGGGATATATCTTCATTCTGGATGCAATACTAAGTATGAGATTTCATGGGGTCCAGTGTGATCGTTATTGCGCTGTTTGAATTGTTAGGGTCAGAAAGAAATACAGACAGACATAAACAGACACGGGAAAGAATAAAACCTACCATACTGCTGCTGCTCCTTCTACCCCTTCTCTGCCAACTAGTCAGCCAGCAAACACAATGCCATTTGTCTCTTTATATAGTATCACCGAGGAATAAAAATATGCCTGCTCCAAGTTTAGACAATAGATCTAAGGTTGGAAAAGTGCAGTAATTGGATCCCAATACCATTCCAAGCATCTGTTCCATGCACGGCTTTTGCTTTCACAGAAATAATGCAGTAGATAAGTAGAGTAGGCAGTTGGGATACAATTGTACAGCGCTCACAATAAGCTAGAGCTGAAGGGGCTTTCCCATGCACTTCTAAATAATGAACACAGGGCACGCGCTAAAAAGATTTTAAGTGTACATGGCATCCTGAAAAAACAGAAAGAGAAACATGCTCCTTGAGAAAACGCAGAGGAAACCAGCAATAAATCCAGGCCACTGAGATGGTAGTTCCAAAGCCTGGCGCCTGCATTCAGAGCTCCAGAAAAATGACTGAGATTCGCACAGGTGCATCTATAACTGGGAGGTGTCCTGGAAAAGCACTGCTCTGCAGGTGGCAATAAAGTGATTCAGATCAGGTCTGTTTTCCCTGAATCTGTCACTCATGCCTGAAGTCCAGGGGCCAGATCGCAACCCACTGCAAATCAATGGAGAGTCATGGACTTCAAAGCATGAAAAAAGAGACATTACTAATGAATAGGGTGTTAAGAACAGGAGAAAACAGAAGGCAGGGTAGGAATCATGAGGGCTGTGTCTCCTGGGGAATGCTCATGGACATTAATGCACACACATTCCATTCTATTCATAAATCATGTTTGGCATTATCACAATGGGCCAAAACATTAACCAGTACAAAATGGCATGATTCCACGGACGTGAAATCGTATTTCCTAAAGGTCTACACTGTGCCTGTGAGAGTATCTATACAGGATAACCAGTGCATTAAAAATAGCAGCAAAAATAGGTTTTTCAGGAACATACACTAGCATCTGAAATACTTGTCAACATCAGTCACACTAACCTTGAGTCACAAAAGTGCTTAACCAATCAACTGAACTTTGAGACAGACATACATTTAAGTATCTAGTTGAACAAGGACCTTGCTCTTTCTGCAGGTCCCGCCGCTTGCAGTGCTGTCATCTCTAATCTTAGATTTGACTGCGCGCTCTTCAGGGCAAGGACTGTTTTAGCTGTTGTGAAGTACCTTGAACACCTACAGGGATAATTAAGTAATAAATAAGCATAATACAATTCATCTGGCTTTAGCGAAATTGTCGTGGATACAAGTTGGAAGTTAGCCCAGCGTTCATCGTTCTGAATTCAGTGACATTATACCAATGCCTAGTGTAACACAGCATAAAAATAAATCCCTCAGTCCATTCGCCTGCAACCGCCTGCTGGATAGCAGACCCAGGTTTGTACACTAGATTGAGTTTGGTAATACCAAAAGCTCAAAGTAAGGCTTTTGAGGAAAATCCTACATAATTTCAAAGGTTCATTGTGACAAAGACTTAGGTCCTGATTCAGCAAAGCTGTTAAGCATCCACTTAACTTTAAGGAAGGAATAGTCCCATTGAAATCAAGGTAATAGCTCACACGCTTACATTTAAGAATATGGCTAATTTTTTTTCAGGCTCAGTGCTCTAATCCCAACAAGAAAGCCAAATGAGCAGCAGCTTTGTCACTGAGTTCACTGGGCCCATCCTGTGAAATCTGTGTCCTTTTTTGGAAAAATACTTATCTTTTCGTCCAGCCATTTCATGAGTTTGTCCTAACAGCTCTGTTATCAGATGCTTTGTACTGTTTCTTTGGGAGTTTTGTTTTCTCTTATCTAGTATATCATCAGTCATCATTATTATCATCAATTTGCTCCTTAGTTTTCTAGCTTGATCTGCAGGCATTTTCCAATAGTGCATGTATTTTCTACATTGATCTTTGTCTTTTCACAGAATTTCTATATTAAATGAATTCTTCCAAGCTGTTTTTAAATGACATGACATGTTAGGATAAAACCCACATAACACTGTGTGCTTGCAATGCGCATGTCCTGAGAGACCAGAACCCTCTCTGCTTAGTCTATAAAACAAATCCACAGAGGAATTAAGGGAGACATACTTCTTTGCTTTAAAGGTCTGCTTGCTACTGCAACTGCCTCCAAATTATAGAAAGGCTCCAGACTGGAGAGGGGAGGGAGAGAAGGGGGGAATAACATAAGGACTGAAAAAGAAAGGCTTGAATTTAATTGCCCTAAAAATTTCAATCATTCAATCTGGTAATTAGAGAGCTGGCTGATTCAGAAGGCAATTTCATTTGGGGGAAAAAAAAAAAGAACCCAACAAGATAATTGATGCTAAGTGAATATTTCACCTGAAATATTAAATACCAAACTTAAGTCTGCCTCCAGGGCCCTTTCTGCTACCCCTTTTTGATCTGTCTTTCTACTTCTTTGTGTTTTCCTCTCACATGACTCAACAGAACAGGACACTCCTTCAGAGAATCTGATTGTCACAGGGACAGGTTTATTTGAACTCTGTGCTGTGAAGGAGACAACATAATGATTTATTAGTAAAGAAAATAATAATAGGAAGTCTCCTGAGATGCAGCCTGGCTGCAACGCTCAGTGAGATTTTCCAGTGTTGAGTCTCTGTGTCTCTCCTGCCATAAGCAAGGCTTGATGTCCTACCAAGGGTTACAGCTTTCTTTATGAGCTTATCAAGTATAGGGTAACAGCCTTCTTTATGAACTTAACAGTATTTACCAAAATGTTTCATGTTTAATTCTGGACTCTCTGATACTGCGAAACGATACTTAAAGGTAGATCTCTGCACTCATGCAGGGCACTGTGGATGTCAGTGTCACAGGGGTCTGATTGCACAGATCTCTTTGCAGGATGGAGAGCAGAGCTGGTTTATTGCACACTTCAGAAGAAGTAACTGCTAATTCTCTAATATTTAATAGCCTAATAAACAAGGACAGCATCTCATACACATCTTAAAGGAATTTTACATGCCTGGAAATGAAGTAGCTGGTAATTTATACTACATTTATATATGGAGAAATTACAAAGAAAATGTGTGTGACACACATTGCATTCTGATATCATGTGCTGTTCTAACGGCTCATTCATGCACCTGTTTCACACAAAACGCTACACTCTATTCCTGTTAGCAATATTAAATTTTAACCTTAAAACACCTTTTTTAAGTGAGATTCCACATCTATTACTGCTCAGGAAGACCAAATCAAATGTATTCAGGTGCCTTTGCACCTTCTGTCTTTGAGACCGATCATGAAAATATTTCTGATCCATACAACATTCACTCTCTAAAAAGATGCAGAGGACAGGAATTAATGACAATTCTTGTAGTGAGATGGGATGCCAAATGGAATGTGGCCTCTTCTCCTAATTCAGTGGGGAGAGAAAAATGCCTCTAATGCTGAATATGTTGCATAGGAAATGTGGAAGCACCTTTGTAAGTATTCTGGCTATTGCAGACTGAGTTTTGTGACAAACTTCATACCACAACACTACACTTCTGTACACAGGTAGTTTCCCTTCATGTGTTTAAGTGGGATGCCTTCAAAAGAAGACATGTGGAAGTTAATCATATTTGGGAACTGAAACCTTCCATATGCTGCCAATGTGTAGGGCCAATCCCCAAACCTTTAGAAGAGATGTATCCCAGCCTTCATACCAAAGGACTCCACTTTCTACGCACTGACCAGGCTTGATCTCTATGTCTGATATCTAATTTGGTGCTGAGGGTAAAGATAAGGCCAGTCCTTGTCTAAAAATAGGACTCATGTGAGCCCCATCCTGGCGCTCTGCACTCTGGCAAAGTGTACCTTGTGGAATTGCCAGCTACTACTGTTCTCTGGCCATGTCATCTGTTCCCTCATTGCTATGAGCTCCTAACATCCTCTAAGTCACAGATGTTCATTTATTCTACAGGTGAGGAACAGATATGCCCAGTGATTTATCCAAAAGTAAATAAGAATTAAAAGCAAATCAGCAAACTGAAGCATTGTCTTGCAAGTCCTGGCAGGTGTGGAAACCATGAATGCGGAATATAGACCAAGTGCCTCTCAAGTAGGCCCTCAAGTGAGAACACCAGCTTATTCCAGCACTGCCAGCAGCAAGAACTACCAGGCTGAGGTAGATTTCAAGCCCTCCAGAGAAAATTAGCACCTTCTCTTTAACCATCCACTTTTCCTTAATCACCTTAAATTAATGAGGAGGTCCCCTTCTTTTCAGACCCATGATGATTGCCTTTTCCTTTCTCCCTACAGTAGTTTTCTTAGCAGCTTATTAAATTCTTGATACAGACGATGGGTTACACAGTGCTGCTTAGAAAGCCCATTGACCAAGTTTGGTCTGACTACTGTATTTTGGAGCCTGGCAACAAGGTGAGTCACAGGAAAGTTAGTCTTATGTTCACTGTTTATTGAGTTCCTACAGTTCGGTATAGAAAAGAACGAACTATAACAGATACCTCTGCAGGATTTTAAATAAATTAGACAGTGCAAATCCCACTGAGAATCTTCTCTCTCTGTTGAGCAGAGACACATACACCTGTTTGGAAACTGCCAGGGCTGCTGTAACTGTTAATTAAGTTCTGTGCATTTGTTGTTCAGGACACTGAATCCCAATCTCCTTCCCTTACTTACCTCTCCCTCTCCCTCTCTGAGAATTCATAGTCGCTATCTAATCTGACAAAAACTGTGTTCTCTTTTATACTTGGAGGTCACTTTATGTTACTTACAGTGTATTGCATTATGTCAAAAGGCATAACACAACATAATGAAAAGCAGACTAAAATAACTCAACCTGACATCAATGACATAAAATGATGTGGCTACTGAAAAATGCACTGTTGTCATTGTTTTGTGTTTTCATCTGATACCTACTTGCTATTCCAGCATAGGGCATTTTTTGCAGAATTTGGAGAAGGTGGTTACGGACTGAGCATGCCTGATTCTGCTGCGGCTCCCATCATTTTTGCACTGAGATCACTTTGTTGGTTTTGCCAGGGTTCCTCCTGATTTACTCTAGCAAGAATCAGGCTCTAAAAGATCATCACATAAAATGCAATTACATTAGGAAAGCCATCAAGTTGGAAAATGCAGCTCCTGGGAGTAAGGAAATTACAACACTCTTACAGTCCCTGTAACCTTAGCTCTGCCCTCTTGGGTAGTAAATGAGCCCGTACTATTTTTCCTGCAGGATGTCATTTCATTTTGTAGAAGTGTGTAGCAAAGCAGCTCTTCAATATTTCTCTTAACTTCGTCGCGCAGGCTGTGGTCCCGTATCTCATTTGCTGCACATCAACCAAATCCTTTTGTGGGTTAGGTACTTTTCTTCTTCCTGTTTTTATTTGCTTTTCTATTGTTCTAATTACCGCATTTATATGTGTATTTCAAAACCAAGGCTGACTATGTCTTCACAACACACCCGCAAGGTTGAAACACACTGTTACTCCTTCCGTGTTCCATAGACAGAGAACAGAAGCACAAAACTGTATCTTACTATATGCCCAATGGGAAGTCTGTCATAGGCAAGGCTACAGTGCAAGGCAACAAAATCCCAGCCTTTTGCATTAACTCCTTATTTTTCATTCCCTGGCTACTTTATACTGCCCAGGTCCCCAGTGGAAAAAGCAGACATGAGCCTTATTTGTGAAAACCTCAAACAATCATAAATTAATATGGAATGTTCTGATGATGTTATGAATTCCTATTGCAACAGCTCCGCCTTGTCCTCCATCCAGCAGAACCAAAACAGAAGGCCCAACAGTAACCAGAATTATTGAGCTGGTGGTTTACAGTGAAATCTACCATAATCTTCACTAGAGTTTTACGCATGAAACAATCAAAGAACCACCTCTAGCCTCTTCTCCAGTCTAACACAGGCTGCATTTTATAGATCAGTTTATGTATCAGGCCCATGTCTTCTGGTTGAGCTAGGACATATTTTTAAGCATTGTTGTTGTTCTTATTATCATCATCGTCACCACCTTCATCACCACCTTATGCTGATAGCAGCTGGCCAAGCCAACTCAAGCCATGGCATCTTCAGTGACAGAATTCAGACCCCATTGACTTTGAGCAAGTCTGGTTAAGGGACTTGTCCTCCCTGTTCCACGCTTTGTCATGTCTGCAGTTTACCTGGTCCTGCACACTCCCCTTAGACTGCGCCCCACACAAGAGGTGTCATCTGTACATGAATGATTTGGAAGGCACTGGAAGCAGTGGGACAGATCACAATATTTTTGCTGTAAGTTAGGATTTGATGAGAAAGTAATTAGTCTCTGCTGACAATGCCTCTTCTTTCTGGCAAGAAGATACCCTGCTGAGAAGTTAGGGTTTAACAAAGCAGAAGTCAGGAATTGAGAGAGGCTGGAGAAAAGCTAAAGAGCTCTGGGAAAGCAGGTGAGGTTTAGACATCTGCCAATATTTTGGCTAAGTATCTTCACAGAAGGACAGGCTATATTCACTTAAAACTTTCAAAGAGTGGAAGAACGAGCCCACTGCTTGACAAACAGTTCCTGCTGTCAGAAATTTTGCATGAATGTTTCTGTCTTTCATTAAGCTTTTCATGGGAGTCCACTATGCCTTTTTCTGTTAGGCTAAACTTTTCTAAATTAATCTGATGTATTTCTGTTTGTACACACATACATGCATAATTTCTGAAAATCTTTGGAATATGTATGGCATGGAACTTCCTAAAATTTCAGGATAAACAACTGGAGCTCTTCACCTAAAATCTAGCTATATCAGGATGTGCTAAAATACAAGGTTCTACCCCTGTCAAAAATCCAGCATATCAAAATCTCTTTTTGTTTACAGAAAATAATATCTAAATATTGATCCAGTGGCTAAATTCATGCCAGGTATTTGTGGTTTAGTTGCAGGTGAATCCCAGAATATGTTGGTTTACATCATACTGAGGTTTGGAGCCACTTACGTTGCATTGCATATTACAACAACACAAACACAGACATGGCATTTAACAACTCTTTGTAAATGTCACAAGTTCCTAATTCAATCCTTTGGCACTTTCCTAAAAAATCATTATGGGAGAATCATCACATGGCATAGTAACAAACTCTCCTGTTTGTGCTAAAGAAACAACCTACACTCATAAACTTGGGTTAAAATTATGAAAAGGAGCACAGCACATAAGCAAGGTGCCATATTCTGACCTCACAAAGAATAGCATAAATCCATCATCACCTCTTAGAATGAATGTGATTATCTGCTATTGACCATCATGTGGCTGAGTACAGAGTCTGGCCCAATAAAATTTTTCTTTCTAGCATTCATAGAATCATAGAATGGTTTGGGTTGGAAGAGACCTTTGAAGATCATCTTGTCCATAATGCTGGAAACGGTGGTTCCACTGTGGCCCAGGAGCTGCAAGAGAAACGTGCAGGGGGGTGCAGTGTGCTGAAAGTGGAGGCTCGGTTCTCATAGTGGGTGACAGCGCATCCTGCCAGCATAGGAAGTCAGAGTGGGACCCAGCCTGGCCAGACAGCAAACACCCGTGAGACAAGCTGAGCACCTCATATACCAACCTTCTGAAAACAAGCAAAGCGACACATTCACAATGAGGGTAAGCAACTTGAATCCTCAGATTGACTCACTTGGGACTTAGTTCCTAAATATTTTGGTGATTGCAGATAGAACCCTGCAGAGCTGGGAGCCTAAGCCCTGTCTGAATGTATGTGCTCCTGTCTTTGCCAGTTTGTGGTAATCTTTACTCTGAGCTGAAACTAATCAAGTTCTTTTAACTTAGGACCCCCCAAGCTATCCTCATTCTGTTGGATGAATTATACTGTTGTGACATGTCCCGACCTGCTGTTCGACTGAGTTAGCTAGCTAACTCATTTTACATTCCTGGCACTTCAAAACACAGACATTAGTTATGTATGCATGTGAGCCAACCCCAATGTACTCAGAAATGCAACACAAAATCCCATGGTAGGTGGAAAATACACAATACAGTCACTTAAACAGGAGGAAATGCAAATGCCACATTCAGAACTATTGTCATATTCCAATAAGCTCCATACAAGTACCCCAAAATTATGAGTCAACATCCCCAAAGTCATGTTTTAGAGGACACAAGGTTTGAAAAATAATAATAAATTGTAAGAATTGCATCTCAGGTGGGCTGAATCACTCCTCGAGTTACTAGTCTTCCCCCTTTGTCTGTGAAGGAAATATCTTTAACTTGAGCTTTTTGGTTTAATGATATATTAAACCAAGAAATCTGGGCCATGAACCCAACATCTTGACCATACAGAGAGAATCCCTAAAGCACAAAGTCAGATATCAAACCATTAGTACAGACAAAACTGAAATACTCTGGAAGCACAGAGTTGAACTTTTGTAAGAAACAAAATTGACCCACATTGTACCTTTCAGTAGAAGTCAAGATAAAGGCTTCTAGAACCCAAAAATCTCTCCTGAAAGGAAGAACAGCAAATTGCACATGGTACCACCTTTGCTAGTCAGTTGCAGGTCAGAGTATGCACGTGGTGATACTGCTCTACAGACTGTTGTACCCTCTGCAGGAGTGAAAGCTGCTCCCGGTGAAGAAAACAAATGCAGGAGAGGATTCTGGTTGGCTCATCCCTCCCACTGAAACTCAGGCAGCTGCACTCTCAGGTCAGGCCAGGTTCCTACAAAGGGGTGAAGCTAAGCATACAGTCTATCCTCAAAATGAACTTGGGTCAGACACTTCCGTGATACTGCTCAGCATAATTGTGGGTGGACATCACACACCACCTCATTGAAAAAGTACAGAGTAATGAGGTGAGGAAGGAAAAAACATTGAGAATCTAAACTGGAGGACACTTATCATTGACAACTGTGGCTCCCAGCCAACCTTCGGCCCAACCTCCAGGAACAAATCGCATATAGGTAGTAGTAGCGACTGCAGAGGTAGAGTTACCATGACCTTCTACAGCAAGCCAGAAACTTAACAAGATCTTCAGAAGATGCAAGTAAGGAATAGTCACTTTTTTCCTACTTTCAATTTTCTTATGGGGAGTGAGTAATGCTCACTCACCAATGACAGACATTGAACTCATGCGGTATTAGAAGGAAAAATCCATAATAACCCAGGAAATTCTCAGTGTTCAGGTTCAGACATAAGGATGCTATTCAGAACTCATAGATCATATGTACATATTAGTCAGAGAGAGCAGAGAAGAAAAGAAAGTCCCTCAGGGAAGATTCTGCTGTGAACTTCTAGCCTAAGGTTTCTCTAAAATATGCCAGGCACAAGGAAATCCAATTTTCATTAACCTCATTAAGCCAGACACTCTTTTGCCTACTTCAGTGAGGCACGTAAATGTACAGCCTGTTTAGATCCTATTTTCATTTATCGTTTAATGTGTTTATAGATGATCAAGTCCTCTGCAGTCATTTAGCCATTGTAGTTGTGCACTGTGGAGAAACTCACGTAGATAAATGCGGGGTTAGTGAAGAGACATCATTTGCATTTTGGTATTTGTCACTGTGACATGACAACAGGTAATGTGCAAGGAGGCGTCAGCTGCACGTCATTCTGTATTTCACCTTTAGTATTTGTAATTTTTTTGTACAAGGAAACACACAAGTATTCAAGATTAATAGAGGTGCAGAGAGAAGTAACTTTAGCAAATCCAGTCATCACTCCTCACTTGAGGCTTAGCCCTGGACAGTTTGCCTGCTTCTTACCAGTAAGCTGACAGACCTTGGAAGATAAGGACTCCCTGAAGACAATCTATGGGTAGATTATTCCTATGTTACCCTACTCCAGCCTTTAGGTCAAGGAACGTGTTATGTATCCTGAGATTTCAGTAGGAACTCTTAGATATTCAGGGGTTTTTAATCAACTCACTTATCTACTTGATAGAATGCACAATTTAAGTTTCTCATGTATAACATAGGTTGTCTAGGTGTCCTGCAACGTTAAGAGGCTAAAAAAAACCACCCCAGAGCTCTTCAAGTAGCTCTTTCTCATTGTAAACTATGCTTGACTTCCTGATTTGTTTGAGGAAAAAGCCACTGAATGTGTAGATGTCTTTTATCCCTCTTAGCCACAATTCCTTTGAGAAATCCAACAGCGAAGGTGGATACAATTATTGTAAATAATGTTGGATAGAACACAGAGCAGATGAAGGTAGGAGGATACAGCTCAACAAGAACAGAAGTGGTTTCTAATGAGAGAGGGAAAATTTCACGCTCAGCATGGTTATTATTATGTCCTACACATTAATTCAGCCGAGAAGTCCTGAAGTAGCAGAATGAGTTTCTGTTCACTAAAGTGGCAGGCACTGGCACAGTTGCCTTCATTTCAGGTCTTACAGTTAATACTTTCCAGATTCCTCAGTGAAGAAGTATATGATGAGTTAAACCCTGTGAGGCACTGGGTACCTAGCAAGGTCTCAACACTGGCACTGAAGGCAAATATTCCTGTCCAGTCCATTCAAAGCAGCACTTATTTCACTTTCAGTTTTATTTTCATTATTTTTTCTATTTTTAGTAGAATTGTGGGACAGGATTTATCTTCTTGAAAAATTACCTCAAATAATTCTAGCAAAGCTGTGAACTCTTCAGCCCAGGAACACCCACGGTTGCACAGTTTCTAAAACCTTCCCCTACAGTTCTCCCGGAACTGTCCACTTTGTCCCGAACTGTCCATTTTGCTGGTGAGTGACCTGCACATGAGCTGGTTTACCTTAAAATCCAGAGGTCCTTCTCTATCTTTCTTTAAATCCCTAGACCTTCCTGACTTCTGCCCAGGTGAAGGTCACTAGTCCTTCCAGCCAAAATGTGAATAACTTCTTTCTCTTCTTTCCGTACTAGTGTGCTGCAAGGACTGCAGGGCAGGATTATTGTGCTGTTTGTGAGGATCTCTCTTCACACCACTTCTCAGATTTAGAGCTGACAGAAAAGGAAGAGAAGGAAGACGGGAAGGGTGAGGGGGATTATTTTCATGCTGACAGTATGAGTAACCTCTTTGGTGGTGGCGCTCTAAGGCCTCCATCTCCACGTAGGAACTTTGCATTCCCAGACCAGCTAAAATCCTGAAAGTTTAAAGTTGAATCCTGTTACAGTTAGATTCAGAAGGTACTTTTCAAGTCAAATACAGCCTGTTTGGTTCCCTAAAGGATCTAACTATAAATCATATATACTTGTGACATCTCCCATATCACAGAAGAAGCAAAAATGTCCCACGCTCCTTTTTCTGTATATTTTTCTTGTCACTTGTCTTTCACATACATTTGCAGCTGACTGTGGCAGGAACTGTTACTTGTTCTGTAGTTGTACAGCACCTAGTACAACGGAATCTGAGCCCATGACCACAATTTCTGGGTGCTATTGCAAGGCTGATAAATAAATAACTGCAATCAGCAGTAAAAGCTGCTTTCAGGCAGCATACTACTGAAAATGAGAGCAGAATTCGGGGAAGGGCCGAGTGCCTGCAGTTCTCACTGACTCCAGCCCAGGCTGTGGTAGCTCAGCAGCTCTCAGCATCTCTGAGGATTTATTCTGCTGCATGTTTGCTTTTGCCTCCAGTGTGCAATGTGAGGAAGCCAGTAGTGTGACTGAAAACCACAGCTCCCAGCCACTTCTCCCCTCAGTGTTGAGTGAGAGAGTGAAAGCTTGCAGACTAGCCGTTACCTTTCTCGTGCGGGTGTCGCAGCGGGAATAAAAACAAAACATGGAGCTGAATTTATTTCTAGCCAACGGAAATTTCATATTGAGGGTTACAGGCGTCCTGTGCCTCTTAAAAGCAAGTAATAAAATGCTGCTCTCAATTACAAATTGTATTTACATTTTAAACCCCCATATGGTTTGGTGAGGTAGAGGGAGGTTTCAAATGCATTAGCAGCAGCACTGTGCCGTGATTAGTTACAATTTTTTCTTTTTGTAATGAACAATTAATGCCTCCACCTTTTTTTTCTCTGTCTTGCAAACTAACCCTGTGGCTATGCCAGGTCAATAGTCAGTAGACAAGACACAGGTCCTGCCTAATATTATGAACCAAAACAAGCAAATGCATTGAAGTGACCACCTCTAAAAAGCCTTCTGTAATAGGATTCACACGCTAAGTATAAATTCAATAGCAATTGATTTTTTTTGTGTAGCTTCCTGGGCTAAACTTTTAAAAATGTAGGGGCATTTAACAGGAAAATGCAAAAGCGCGTGCAAATCTGCACAGCTTCATCTTCCTGTGCTACAAAAGCCAAATTCCCCTCTCCCTGTCCTCGAGCAGGGGTAAAGACAAAGCACTCATTGTCTTACATGATGCATAGGTCTTGTGGCTGGCCCTTGGTTTTTGCAGAGCCTGTGTGTGTGTCGCTCAGTGTCAGCTGTTCTGGTGAAAGCCTGTCTTCATGTGCAGCTCTGAAGAGGAATGTTCAATATTGCCTAGAAGGCCTCAAATATTTACACTGACTGTCTACTCAAAATTTTAGAAAACCTGCTCCAGATTGCTATTCTGACAATGTTTTTCCTCTTTAGACAGGCTCAGCTTATGTAGAAGATCTTCTCTAAAGTTCCTGGAGACTACCTACCATCTGATGTCATGAGCTGCCTTCTCAGAAGTCTGTATCAGCAACAATGTCAAAAGGTGTTTTGATATCAGGAGGTGTTCTGTAGGAATTACCAGTAGGTCCTGTTCAACTTTATTCAAAATCTGACATGGATCTGATAGAACAACCCTACTCTGAGGTTTGTGGGTGTTCCTGATGTGAATAGGAACGTTTCCTCTTGGTGTTCATAAATGTATGTCCAAGTCACCGGTCCTGGCCAATAATACTTATTTGCACCTAATGATACCCAAGTAGTGTAAGACTATTTCAGAGGGTATAAATGGAAGTGTCTTTATTAGCTATGAAGTCAACCTGCAGTTCTACAGGGTAAGGTCCCTGAAGGGAGCAAGTCTAGAAGCATAACCAGCAAGAAAAAAATCAAAAGAAATCAGGAGAAAAATCAGTAACAATGCTGTGACATAGAGAACAGATGGTTATTGCTTATTCCATGGGGATTATTGATGACAGATAAGAAGTAATAGGCTTCAAATTGCAGCATAGGAGATTTTAAGTTAGATACCAGGAACAATTTCTGTCTGGAAGGATAGATAAACAGAAGAAGATTGTCCAGAGAAGGTGTAGAATTTGAAGGGTTTTGCTAAACATTAGCTAGTCTGATTCTGCTTCGGTTGTACTGATGCTCACACCCAGGTATTGCTGACCAAGCCTGAGGCCTCAGAGGTGAGAGGACAGTGCAATACTTTACAGACATGTCTTTGCCTCCTATTTATCTCCAACACAGCAGTGACAGCCATACTGGAAAAGGCTGGACCAGATCCACTGTTAGTGTAAATCACCTTTACACTCAGTAGAATCATAGAATAGTTTGGGTTGGAAGGGATATCTAAAGTTCATCTAGTCCAATCCCCCTGCAATGAGCAGGGACACCTTCAACTAGATCAGGTTGTTCAGAGCCCCGTCCAACCTGACCTTGAATGTTTCCAGGGCTGGGGCATCTGCCACCTCTCTGGGCAACCGGGGCCAGTGTTTCACCACCCTCAGCGTAAAAAAATTCTTCCTTATATCTGGTCTGAATCTACCCTCTTTTAGTTTAAAGCCATTACCCCTTGTTCTATCGCCCTGCTAAAAAGCCTGTCCTCATCTTTCTTATAAGCCCCCTTTAAGTACTGAAAAGCTTCAATAAGGTCTCCCCAGAGCCTTCTCTTCTCCAGCCTGAGCGACACCAACTCTCTGAACCTGTCCTCACAGGAGAGGTGCTCCAGCCCTCTGATCATTTTTGTGGCATCCTCTGGCCCTGCTCCATGTCCTTCTGCTGTTGGGACCCCCAGAGATGGAGGCAGCACTGCAGTGGGGTCTCCCCAGAGCGCAGCAGAGGGGCACGGTCCCCTCCCTCGCCCTGCTGGCCACACTGCTGGGGATGCAGCCCAGGATGCGGGTGGCTTTCTGGGCTGACAGCACACATTGTCAGCTCATGGCCAGCTTTTCACCCACCAGGACTCTCAAGTCCTTCTCGGCAGGGCTGCTCTCCATCCCTCCATCCCTCCATCCCCCAGCCCGTATTGATACCGGGGGTTGCCCTGACCCAGGTGCAGGACCGTGCAGAGCTGTGAGTAGAGCTGTCTCAGTTTACCACAGCTAACCTGCTTTGCTTTTATTTATAAATAATACTTTTGTGACACAATGGATATAAATAGTATTTTGTTAATTTTATTGCTTATTTAGATATTTCCCTAAAGGGCTAATACAGAGTTACTCTTGTGTTAGTATTTCAGCTTCTGTTTTTCCAAAAATTTAGTTTGCAGCTAAACCATAGAGTCTACTTGGAGCTGAGGCTAAGCTCAGCAGCTCAGCTTTGGACGAAGAGCACATTTGGTATAATTAAATTTGTGGGTTTAGGTGTTTGGGGTTTATTTTTTTAGTGTATAACAGTGTAATAAAAAGAAATGGCTGTAATTTATAGCCCAGCATTTGGCAAGTGGCTTGTCTGGTCGAGGATTATTTTTTTAATGGCAGAAATTTTAAATTTAGGTTAGAATTTCAAAGAAGCTTAGTACCCACAACTAAGGCAGACGTTCAGGGCTTCCAAGCTCAGGCATTCAAAAATCATGAATCAGGCATGAAAATACCAATATTAACTTGAAATAAAAAGACATAGACACAAACTCACACCCATATACCCCTATGGATATAAAGGTACCTCTGAATAAAGCTAATGTTTGATTTTGTATAAGATTTGCTATTGGTGTAAATTTATTCTATTATGTTTTCATATAGAATGTGATATTTGTGACATCAAAATAAATCTCATAAAAAATGTTTTTGTGTTCAATTAAGTATCCTTAAGGCAATAAAATTTTTTAAAAATATTTTTATTTTGCTTAATAAGCACCAATTTTCAGCGAGAACCTGGGACTAAAGTATTCTCTATGCCACAATATTGCACTAATTTAGCTTATGACTTTGGGTTCCTTTTTTCAGCATTCTGGTATTTGCTTTCCATGTGCATTTATTTCCAAACTTTTGTCTACAATAAGGAAAGCTCAAAAATTTCTATTTTGAGTTTCACACAAACTAAGATTCTCTAATCATCTGGCTTCAGGGACTCTAGACTTAAGCAGAACACTAAGCCTGATAACAATCACAAAAAAATCAGGAAAACTATGAATAAGGTGTGTTGCTTTTCTTCGCAAGAGTTCAATCCTCAGCATAACAAATACCTACTCATAAAGAGAACTTCTAAGACAAGAGCTTTCTGAAAAATATAATTGCACTTTTAGGTGCTGAGTACCTTTGTAGAGCAAATACTCATTAGATGGTACAGATAAATGCCAGCATAACAAATAGAAAACTTTGGTCAAAACATATTGCATGAGTTGCCAGATACGTTGTACTCTGGTACTGTAAATGCTTACATTTAGACATTGTGAAAGAGTGGCCCCTTTGAAATAGAGTACTGACCCAGCTTGACCCAAAGCTATCCAGAAGCAATGAAACAGTGTGCCACTGTCTTCCACTGAACCTTGGATCAAGTCCATGGAGTGTAAAGGTAAGCATAGGACAAAGGCTTTGCAGGACTCAGAAACCTTTTGAGAGCGTGTCTTGCACTCAGGTACAATGTGAAAAGCGCTGATTGCATCCCACTATCCCACTGCATAACACTACTGCATAGACTGAATTAATCTGTTTTCTTAAAGCAGAAGTCCACTTGCCTGTGTTATTGTAATCCAAAGAAGTGATGCCTTGGTGCTGAAATACAGAGAAGCAATGGCACATTAACACCATGTTACTAGAATACATCACAGCAATTGTGCTCTAGTGCTGTATTACTACAGGGCATCTCAGTAACAACATTCACAGTAATGCTGAGTACTCCTGCTGAGGTGAAAGAAACATCTTAATGGGAGACCCTGACATTTCTGCAGACCCATCCACATTCCTTCAAATCAACACAGCGATTGCCCTAGCATGAGGTCACAAAGAGCCATGTAAAAACATTCAATCACAAAAAAGTCCAAACCCCAAATCAAAACATAACTCACAGGAGTATGTGAAATCATACTGGGCTCTGAGCTAACTGAATTAACTTTGGAAACAATCAGGGGTAGTGAAAGAAGGGTATTTCAGAGCTCTTCAAGAAAAGCCTTAACAGTATTCTACTATCATGATTCAAAAACTCAAGAGTCTACAGTGGTCACAGAGCAATTCATTTGGAAGAATTCATGCAAAATGTCATTTGTTCTGGCCCCTGGATCTGAAGCTACCAAGGCGTGTAACCGTTTATTCAGGTTTTAAAGCAACACTGATCCTCTAGCCAGGCCTGGGAAAATTTCAACAGACCCTCCAACAGAAAGAATTACCTATACAAAAGAACTGCACAAGATAAACTGAAATACTAAAAAAACGCATAAGCCTGTCATAGAGATTCTCTTTCCAGTTCCAGTGACAACATGCTGTTCATATTGATTTTGTGTAAGTATAGCGTCAGCTAGAGATTAAACCTTGCACAACCACAGCTCTGCCGCTACAAGTCATTCTTTTGTCTCAGCCAAAGCTCAGTCAGTGTAAGGGGTCTACAATGGAAAGTTTGTGCAAAGTAAACCAGAACATAAATACGCAGCAGTCATCGTGTAGAAGCTCAAAATGAGAATTAAACATACAATAGCCTACTCCACTTCCAAAACTTGCACTTTGGGAAACAATGCGCACTAACCAGTTCAGTTTAAATTTACATTCAAACGGCCTCTGCCCTGAAAGCAGCAGAGGAGATTTTCAGTGATCTGGCCTTTAAATTGCAAAAGCATTTACGTGGACAGGGTCTGTCTTTCGTCTGCAACAGAAGAAAATACAGATTTTATTCAAAGCTTCACATGGAGGTTTTGGATCCATTTTGCTTTTAAATTTGTTTCAACCTAAAATCTTTGGGCATGCTTGATACAGCATGTGAAGTCATTTATGTCTGTGCAGAGTGGAAGTAAGAAACTTCCTACTGAGAGTGGTAGGTAACCCGCATTCACCTTTACACGCGCACGGTGATTGTACAAGGTGTTTATCCCAGTGCCCGCATGTTACTGCCCAGTCTCTCAGTATAAATCCACCTTCATCAGTAATGCAGGCTAATATGCCATACTGTGAGCATGAACGGCTAATGTGCTGGCACGTGTCCTGTTCTGCCGTCCCTGCCGCGAGACATATAACCTCTTGCAGACAGGTGGGACAGACAACGCAGAACGGTAACACCTCACACCGCTTCAGCTAGAGCAATCAGAGTTCACCTGCAGAAGCAACATGCTGTGGATTTGGTTTGCTGATGGTGTTTTTGGTGAAAAAAAAAATTGTTTGAGTGAAATTTGATTAATCAAAACAATCCTGTTTCTGAAGAAAGACATTGGACGTTTTTGGATTTCCAGACTAATTCAGAAAGAGACCAAATTTTGTGTCACAACATGTAAAAATACGACTGTTAATATTTATATGTCAAAAATAAATATTGTGTCAGGTTGTGAAGAACTGAGCACAAAGTAAGCAGTAGAAAAATGTGAAAATCTTATCATGAAACACATAAATATTACTTTTTACACAGTTACACAGTTCAATCGTCAGATGCTGCAACACACCAACAGATTCAATGAATGTGGATGGGAGAATCCCATCATCAAGGTGCTTAATCTTTAAGTATTAGAAATGCCAGAGTGAAAGCATAAAGGGCAAACAGATTTAACAAATCATGCTGATTCCAGTTCTTCCTGACAAGGTTATAATATCATTGCAAAGTATCCAAGAGAGTAATTATTTCCTGTTTTTTAAGTGAATGCACAAAACTTTGAACAGTATGTTGCTGTTTTTTTCTGTTGGAAGCTGTTTTGTTCTGTCTAAAGGGCGATTCCCACCCAGTGCCCAACACACAGCAATGAGGTTAAATTGGTTTGGATGATATCAGCTATATGTAATTAAACCAGCAGCCCATGTCCGATCCTTTTTGTGACCATGTTAGGTGTTAAATTAAGGTCTGATTAAGAGTGTGCTGCTGCAGTTAAGGTCAAGGACTCAAGATCACAAGCTTTGTTTCATCTAATAACAATAAAGACTGTCTGGCTGCCAAATACCACAACAGCCCTTGTTCTCCTATCAGACTGCTGTCCAGCTAGGGGGATCTGATTTCACTGGTATCCCTTTTTAAACCCTACTTCTAAGAGGGTTTGGAGCTATTTCATCTGTATTAAGCAGCACTGTGTTACCCGAGGCTATATGGTACGTTCTATATGATCAAAGCAGAAATGCAGCAGCTTCTGACGAAGAGTTATCGTGGCTAAGGGGGAAAAAAAATATCAAGGAAGGAGAAAAAAAGATTCAGCGCTACAAAATACCAGGTCATGCCACCAAAGTAAACACCCACAGGTAAGTTCATAACATGAGACCACACAATGGTGGAAACTGTGCACATGTGTGTGTTTGGAACAGATCACAGGCTTGCCCCACCAGCAGTCAGCAGGAGAGATGTGTCAGATCGGATAGATGAGAGATAGAAGCAGAGCAGTGTGAAGAGAAAAACCAGCAACTTATTTGTAGGATGAAGACAAGGGTCAGCGCATAAGAGCTCCTCCCTGCATAAGTGTTTTCCACAAAGACAGGTCAGGAGACATTACCAGAGCAGTTGTCTTTTATGAGAGAACAAAATTCTTGGTAGCCCAACAAAGTGTTTTCACAAAACATGCCCGTATTAATCTTAAATGAATACAGGGTGCTGGGACATGTTTGCTTCCTGAAAAGGAGGGTGGAACAGAGTAAGAAACCATATGGCCCCAAAATAATCTCTCACAGCCACATCCTATTTTATGTTTCCATACTCGGCGTCCAATTTCAGAGCAGATACTGATTCATTTTTCAAGAGTCATCTGAAGTGTCTTTCATTCGCTCCTGGTACTTAATAGACTATTAATAGAGCACTGTTCATACCTGGAAGGACAATTTTGCTATTCTGCGAGGTTGCACACAGAAAACTCATAACAGGGACACACTAAACACACTAAAGCTACTACATGTTTAGACAGTTCTTTGTGAATTGTATTGTCCATGTGATCAAAAAATTTCCTTGAGGTGTCTTGAAGCTTTGCATTTCAGGATTTGAGATATAACCTCTCTGTTTCCTAACAAGCTCTGAGTGAATCCCAAAAGATTCAATGGTACAGTTCAACATGGAACTTCCAACTCCTTTTTGTTGCAGCTGAGCTACAGATCTCTGCAGAGCAGGCTTTGCTGTGGGAGTTCCCAGACTTCCTGGAATCCGAGTTGCATCAGTAATACAGTGAACACTGCAAAATAGCCAGGTGTGAAAAATGACTTCTCCGTGACAACAGAAATATGTTCACCATTGGGAGTCAGTGCCTGAACTGGAAAGCAACCTTTTACCAAATTAAGAAATTCCTGTACACCTTATTTTCCCCCTATTTGTGAGAGAACTATGACATTGCCAGTAGAATCATGTGCTAATCATGGTAAAGTCTATCTTTCTAATGATAACGAGAAACTTTTTCTGTCACCACTTAAATTTCAGAACTTCAAACCTAAGAAAAATCCAACCAAAGTAAAAAAGCAGGTTTGGTTTGATTTGATTCACCTCCTGATCATTCTTCTTGCTAAATTTTACAAGCAAATATTGTACAGAGAGAACCACAGTTTTATTTCACAGTTAGAGACTGTGGTCAAAGCATTTAAACTCAGTGGTTTAATACTGAACATATATATCCATATTACCTAGGTGACAGTGCTGAGCAGTCCTGATTAACTGCTGCTAGTCAAAGGAAGTTATTTTTGAAAATGACCATTAGTTTTGAAAATTAAGCCACTGCTGATAAGGTACTTTGCTACCATTTTAGTTACCTAAATTTAGGCACTTCAGTCTGGATCCCAATAAAAGCAAGGGCAAAGTTCAGTATAGGTGGCAGGTCAGAACAGTGCAGCTCAGCCACTTGCTCTAGTACGGGAGCAACGTGATAGCATCGTGTCCTGACATCTTTGACTTCCCAGGCTGAATGACCAGGGACCCAGTTGCTAGCAAGTGGCCTGGCAACAGCTCTTGCCATAAATCTGGAGTGAACTCAGACTCCTGCTTTTGACTCTGAAGCTGTTGATAGAAGAATTGCTTTTGAAAACTTTCCAGCCTTGTCTCGGATAGCTGCATTACGTTATCTCAGTATCTGCACTATTCCCTAAACTACACTTAAGCTAGTATAAGAGGGATTGTTGTACATATTATGGTAATGTCATTTATTTATGTTACGCAACTGGAAAATTTAAGGGCAACCACTTCACTTCTGTGCCATGTAGATTAGAGTGTTCACAGTAACACCTGCTTACTGGACAGACAGAAAAAAAGCCCTTATATTCCTTCTTTATTGCAATTTATTATTATAGCTTGAATGGTTCCTACTGACTTCCTAAGATTGATGTTAATATTCTGATTGGAGTCTTCCCTCTGGGGTTTTATTATGGGTTGTGAACATTCATTTCATTTAACATACACATGGGAGCAAGTCTGGTGGTTCCAAAAATATTTGTAGTTGGAAATCACAGTGATTTTTTGTTAGGCTCAGTGCCAAAGAAATCACAAATCAGAAGCCTGTTATAGAGTAGTTCCAACTTCTTGGCATCAAAATTTCTCTTTATGTATATGCATAGTGTGATGTTTTCCCTAGCTGTATGGCACTGAAAATTTACTGAGAAATGCATTACTTATCTATTTTTCAAGGTTTTTGGTGGAACTAGAGAGTTTGTCTAGGCGACTGGGGATTCATATGGATTTTATGGACTTCCTGTGTGAGCCAGAGACTGCCCATTGGGTATGCATCTTTCTCTGTCACAGCTGGTGTTTTTGAACGAAAGTGTGGAGTAGAAATTTCATCCCTGATTTTTTTGGCTGGATCGATTGTTTAGTCTAGGAACTCTCAAGTAGACTTTCTAGGTGCTGGAATTCCTCTTTTTCTTCAGTCAGCAGCTGATGTTGTATGGTGTACATCAGAGTCTAGATTCACATCTTAGTGAGCAAAGATTTATGTTCGTCCTAACGCTCCTTGACATTAACGAGTATTACAGATATGTATCCCCATGGATTAAGTTGAGAACATACCCCAGAGTGTATGTGGAGTTTGTCATTGGGGCATCACACTATTAAAACCAACAGAGAAATTCCACGGGTAAGAAAGCAATTGGATCTCTTCCCTTCTCTCTCCTGGAGCACGTGTAAGATATACACTTTAAATCTTCTTATATTTCCAGCCCTCTCACACCAATTCCTGCATTCATTTTTGATTGTTAATGACTTCAAAGAAGAATTGATTGCCACTTTTAAGATATTTCCCGTAACAACATTATGGGAAATATTGTGCTGGCAGAGAAAGTTTCTGTAGGTCTATACTACTCTCTAATTAAGGAACTTCTATATATCTGGGAGAGAGAAGAGAGTATCTTAACTCGACTAGCTGTTTCAGGGATTGGATCAATACAATGGGATGACCCTGTACACTCCATTATCCAGGAATTGTGACTCATCAATGAAACATTATGGATCCCATGGGCTCTGCGAAAGACCATGGCACAGACACACCTGAGAGCAGTGCATCAGCACCAAAAGGATATGCTAGCTCTAGCTGCAGCAGATCAGGCTGCTTTCTGCAGATCTGTGTGCACGTGTTTGCTCTCCGCTGCCCATTGCTCCAGGTTTGGGGTATACTTGAAGTGCAGGGCTGCACGGGCACATAGTCAGCTGTGTTATCTGTACATCTTGGGGACAATTCAAACTGCAAGCCAGATAAACCATACACAAAAAATAGACTCCAGGATGTAATTTCAGTCTCCCTTAAAGCCCCGTGTAAAACTGACCTGTGGGAGGGACTCAGTGCAGAATTACCACACTCCCACACCCTCATGATCTACTGTCTACAACAAACAACTCTGGAGTCAGGATTCTTGGATTTTCTTCACAATATCCTAGCCATAGTGTGGAGATAATTACTGTGTGTCTGGTTGACAGGAGTTTTCTAGGCTGACTATCATCACACATGAGGGTTATTAGCCTTGTGTAATCCTGCCTATATCAGCTAACTGCAACATGGAAATAAAAACTTTATGTTTTCCCTCATAGTCACTTGAGATCTTTCAGAGAAAATTTTCCATAGGAGAATTCTGATTTATCTAATTTGAAAGCAATGGTTCCTGGATCAGTCACTTCCCTTGAAACACACTCATTTCTCCCTCAATAAAAGAGGGATAACAATACTAACGGAGATTTCTAAAATACTTTGAGATCGGTGAATATAAAGGGCTGTCTGTAAAGTGTTTAGAAAACTTCAAAAAAAGGTGCTACATAAATGCATATTTATTGCAGTGCTGATGTTCATGTGGCAGCTCTGAATGCAGAATCAAAAGCACAGGGGGCAGAATATAAGTCAGAATAAGAAACTGTCAGCCTTCAGCCTGTATCTTAAACTGCTTTGAAACATTGCAGACGTTCAGAGAATCTAGTTTGCCAATACTGTGTGTGCTACAGTAATTACACCAATCTGGAATATAAATTTTCCTCCCCCCTTCTGAGAGAAGGCAAAGCTCTTAGGGATATACACAAATGGAGCCCTAATCCTACAAACCTTAATGTATGTACCTAATGTTAGGCAGCATAGTTGTCCCACTGAATTCAATAGCTCTACTCAGATGCATGTGTGGAAGTGTTTGCATGATTAGAAGTTAATACTAATAAATGCACAGTTCATACAAGATCCCTGTGTAAACAATCTATTTCTGCATGCAAGTGATGATTTTATTGCTGTTCTGTAATTCTGTGTAGTGGCTTTGTGAAGAAGTCTTATATTTTCTAAAGCAGTAAAATGTTTCTGATACTGTTTTTCATTGCTAGCTCTTTGGGGGCTAATTAAAAGAAATATCTGTTAAATTTATTCATTGCTTGGTTTCTTGATAGCAAGAGGCACCTGGTGTAAACATTAAAAAGAAAAGCAGGCAGCAGCCAGGCCTCATCAAATATTAGATGCATTAGGACATTTTATTTATAAATATGAAATTGGTTTTAATGACTTCAAAAGGAGGAAATGTCAGAAAGAGCATAATATGAGCAAGCTCAGTAAAGCTGTCATGAAGATGCCTAAACCCACAAAAATCTAGAAATTGTATTTGCTCCCCCCTTCTCCTCTCTCACAGTAAGCGGCAATTCCAGCTGCAATAGGCAAAAATGTATGTAAAGAACTCCAGGACTAACCAAAACAAGCAGCAGATGAGTTAGGGCATCTACAGGCATGTCTGGATAGAAAGCGCTATCAGTGGTTGATCAAAAAATAGCTCATTTATACTGAGCTGACTGATTCAATGAAACAAATCCTGAATTTCAACCCCTATGATTTAACGCGAAATTCTTGAGGATGAGAAATCCATCCTTCTTTTGTGACAACATTTAAGCAGGCACTTAACATTAAGCTACACTTCACATTCACTTAACTTCACTTTCAAAGACATTTAGCACTGTTTCACTCTGTTCCCACTACAGACTTCAATAAATCACTAATGAATAGTGACTCGATACTTTATAACTAAGCATGCATTCAGCACTGTCCCAAATAAAGTTGCAATAAATTCATGATCAATAGATTAACAATACAAGTGAGGAATAACAACAATTGTCCTGAAAAAGTTCCCCCTTCATGAGCAAAAATCAATCCTAAAGGTAGATTTCATCTTAAGGCACTTTATTGCAACAAGGCATGGTCATTCACACTAATTTGCAAAAAGTATTTCACATAAGTAAATTTGGTGTCAGTAACATGAGCATCCAGTTTTAGTGGGCTGAAACAGAGCATCATTTCTCATTTGGAGAGCTGAAGTTTTGCGCCAGGTGTAATATACATGACTGCGTCCAAAGAAGTAGAAAGATTTATGTTACAAGAAGAATTCTCATTCGCTACTACTCAGAAACTTAGGAAAAGTACTAAGCAAAAAGGAAGTTTGACCCAAAATGATTAAAGTACAAACTGATCTTAATAAAACAAGAATGAGAATTTCATTCTAAGATAACCTACTATATGAAAATCTGAGACAAGCCACAGACTGTGTCAAGTCTACAAAGGACTTTTCTACTTAATTTGACCTCTTATAAGAGACACTTGGACACCATTGTCCATGCACGTGGAGTAATTGCTTTAATCTTGGTCAGGATGAAAAACCCAGCCAGGGTTGTTGCAGAGAACAGTATCTAGATAAGCAGAGTGAGAAAGGTAGGTAGAAGTTGTCCCATCCATTGTGAAGCCTCTTGCTTTTTCCCAGTTTCAGCACTGTACACATTGATCATGTGGGCAGGGGATGCGACTACATGGCCATAGAGGAGGAGACTTGATGCAAGCTTTCTGCAGAGAAACCTTTCTTTGCTCTCCCCTCAAGAGGCTTTCACACTGTGCCAACAGAAACCACAGGCCCATTCATGGAAGTCTTGGGCTACCTATGACCCATAATATTGTAAGGACTGTTTTAGCTCATGCTGTTATTATTGAAGGAGGAAGGAACACAAATGGAGGCGCTGTTAGCAGCCAGCACACTTTAACTGTTTTGGATGCGTTTCACCTGTAAACCTGCTCTGTGCATAATCTATACTGATCCATCATGGTAATCAAGCTGGTATCTTTGGCATGTAAAGGAGGAACATTCTTCACACAGATGGCAGGGCTGACTCACCACTAGCATCAGGGCTATAAAAGAATTGGGCTCTTGTACACTAAAGAATGGTGTTTTGGGGCCCCCTAGAATACCACAGGTGTGGTCTTTCCGAGGGGTCATTTCCCAGTTTTAAAGAAGCAGAATTTTGTTGACTTCTTTAATCATATCAGAGGTGCCTCATTTCTAGGGCAGGAACTTTTCCTTATGCCCTTGCAAACAAAATAAATAGACATCCGTTTTCCATCCTGCTCTGACCTTTGGAAGATGTCATCTCTGCCAATACTGCATTTTCTGGCCCAGGAGAGACTTTACAGTTCAATCTTGACTCTAAGGGAACTGAGCCACCTACTGAATCACCATCACACTTCCTGCAGGCTAACACCTGTGTTTTCCTTGGAGGTCACCCCGTCCAAGAACCTACCAGGTTTGACCCTGTTTAACTTAGGAGATCCAAGCAGCAGAATTGTCCAGACCTCTAAAATTAAGTATGAAACATACCACAAAGCCTCAGAGGAGCCTGAGAATAAGGAACTGCAGCCAGGGAACACAGTCCCAAGCTCAAAACTGCTGCTTGCAGGATACAAGTGCAGTATGCTGTAGCACGAATTCTCCATTCCAGGTCTTAAGTGACTTCAGTGACAGGACCTTGCGAGGTTTAGGATGAGAACCGATCCAGACGAGGAGGAGCAGCAGAGACTGTAACTTATAAAACGACTCATTCCTACCAGTCCTATATGTGAGCATTCTGCTTCCACCAAGCCAGGTGACATTTAACTACAAAAATATTTAACCTGCTTTTTACAAGGATGTGCATCATTGACCATGATAAAATACAGGGATGTGGGAGAGTCAGGATGCAGCTTTTTCAGTGCAACTCCATATAAAGGGGAAAAAAAGGCAATAAAAAGGAGGTCTTGACATAAGGAAAACATCCCAATGAAATCCTGCCTTTTAATCTTGGCCACAATCTCTCTTCTCATCATCTTCCCTGCTTTTTAATCTTCTGCCGCACTTAAGTTTTTTATACTCATTCACTTTATCAACTTCACCTGCCTCAAAAGTCAATAAAAGCAGAGGCCACAGTTTTAAAATAAAGGCAAATGAACTGCGGCACCAAACTTCTCAACTTCTCCAGAGATGCTGACTACTCACAACTGTCAGTAACTTCAGAACAATCTATGGGTGATCAGTGCCTTTAAAAATTAGTAAAGTGCTTGAAGAGGAACATACCTCAAAAACAGAGGATAATACTTTCAAAAGCTTCTGACTGAAGAGTCAGCATTTACATTCAGAAGTGATTTAGGCACTTGGGAATTCAAGAACTACTTAAAAAAAAATCAAGTGTCATCTGAAATGCATAATTGGTTGTTTTGGTGGGGTTTTTTTTGTGAATAGTATACAGATATCTCTTCTGGTAACATGCTTTCCCATAAGTTTTAGGTGTGCCTAAGAGAGGGAGGCAACATTGTGGATTCAATGTACCTAAATGCTAGTCCAAGATTGGTCACACTCTCATGTTCACAAGCTCTACCAACACTCTGGTAGAAAAGTAACTTCCCGCATTTATTGCCTGAGGGAAACTTAGTTCAAGAATGACCTAAACAACATCAGACTGATTACCATTGAGAAACCTGAAGAAAGACTCTCCTGCATTTTACTAATGCCTCTGCTAGGTGGAAGGCCCTTATGGAAGAATACTTTTTTCAGAATTTCTCCTGTTACCATTTTTTTCCTGGCATCTGTTCCTCACTAAGCCAGCAATGGATTCGGTGTCCCACCATGATGCATGTGAGCTTCCAAATCACTCTGAGAAGAAGCAAGAGATTGCTAAGTGTGCAGAGAGACAAGCAAAGCCAATCATGCCATAGCTTAAGCTAGCTTGTGACAGAGAAGGTCTACAGCTGTCATTAGTGAAATAGAGAAGAGGGCCACCAGCATAAACCCACACCAGTGACAGCTATAGATCAGCAAAAAAATCTCAACACATGGCAGCATTTTACTGCTAAACTGTTGGCTTGAAATTCTGTTAATATTTATCTAATGTGCTGATCTTTCACATTTGGATTGCCGCTTGTAGCAAATAGTCAAAACAGCCTGAGGCCTTCACAAGATAAGTGTGTTGACTGGCCAGAGTCAGATTAAAGCTTAGCAAGTCCTCCTACCAATAGAATCATATAATCATAGAATGGTTTAGGTTGGAAGGGACCTTAAAGGTCATCTAGTGCCACTCCCCCTGCCGTGGGCAGGGACACCTTCCACTAGACCAGGTTGCTCAAAGCCCCGTCCAGCCTGGCCTTGAACACCTCCAGGGATGGAGCTTCCACAACTTCCCTGGGCAATTTGTTCCAGTGTCTCACCATCCTCACAGTGATTTTTTTTCCTAATATCTAGTCTAAATCTACCCTCTTCCAGTTTGAAGCCATTCTCCCTCGTTCTATCACTACATGCCCTTGTAAAAAGTCCCTCTCCAGCCTTCTTGTAGGCCCCCTTCAGATACTGGAAGGCTGCTGTAAGGTCTCCCCGGAGTCTTCTCTTCTCCAGGCTGAACAACCCCAATTCTCTCAGCCTGTCCAAAGGTATCTGGAACTTAAGAAGTCAATCAACTTATACCTCTTTGGTTTGAGCTATCTCAATTCTTTACCAGCTACTAAAGGCAGTGGGGAGGCTGGGATGCTATAGATGTGGTTTGCATCTGTCCTATATATACTTTATGAATTTGGTCAGTGTCTTTGACAGAGAACAGTTTGATCTTGCGTCTAGAATAGAGGCTTCTAGGTCACTGCTTTTCAGGCTCCGAAGAAGCACTTTGCCACCGCCGTTGCTACCCATGACTGCACACTGAGCTGAAACAGTTAACTGTGAGCACAGTGGGGCTAAGATCTTTGAAATGTACAGGTTTCAAGCCTTGCTCCTCCTTGGCAAGACACATTTTTAATAGAAAGGTACACACTATATTCTCTTTCAGTGTCTCTAAAAAGGAGGAAGGTTCTCTTCACTCTTGAGACAGTTTCATAGTAGCCTAGTTCCTGTGACCCTAATGAAGCTATCCTCATAACGAGACTCAGAGCTACTAGGAACTTAGGAAAGACTGCTGTGTATTAGATCTGCAGCACTAGTCTGGTGCATGATGGTCAGAAGACTGACCTCTTTTGAGCAGTTTTTTTCATAAGTCTGAATATACTAAATATGGAAATGGTGGCAGCAATTAATGCTGACATACCAGACAGTGCCTAGCATAGCAGACTGTAGCACTGGTTAGACTCTTAGATACTGTGATATACCTAGAAGGAAACTATTCCAGCAGTTGCAATTGATTTTTCAAGGTAAACTCCTCATTGCTTTGCCCATGTTTAGCTACAGATTACTTTTCTAGAATCTCTTTTCTTCGATTGAGTTCAAGATCTTTCTTTGGAATAGCACTTCAGTTTGCCTTCCTTAATTTAGATAAGGTTTGAATCACATATTTTACTGCATTCATTTTTCTTTGGTTTACTTTTGCATGGGGAACCCGTTGGCTTTCTGTTTTATGATACCATACATCACTCCTAATATGAACCTAGCAACCTACCTGGTCACATCCAAAAAAGTTTTCTCTCAGTTTGCCTCCTGGTCTGAAGTGCTGCTTAGATGTCTCCCACTGCAAGAAGCCTTCCCCTCTTCTGCTATTCATCATAGCAATTTCACATGCTCTCTTCAGCTGTTCTCTCCATGGGCTGGTGAAGCTGGTACGGTTATTATCCTCTTTATCCTGCACAAAGTAAAACAAACAAAAAAAAGATTATTTATGGATAACACTGGAGACCACCCATATAGCAAGAAAAATTGAGAAAAACCAGTTGTTTTCATGCTCAGGGCAGTTATAAGCATACATAGTTTGGATTAGACAGTCATCCCATTTGACTTCTGTTCCTCAGTAAATATTTGTAACTTTGCTGATAAAGCAATGCTGGATTTCTCAGCTGGGTTTCCATGTGGACAATAGGCTGTGGGACTGGAGTATGGTATCTCATTCTATAGCAAGCTTTCTTGAATAGTCAGTTGTTCCATTCTCTATCTTGGTCATGAAAAATCTGTTCAGAAGTCAAGTGGCAGAACAAAGTATCTAAATACAGCTGCTTTGGCTATATTATTGACTGCTTGTCAGGCCTATGGCAATAGGTGATAAGGGCTCAAAGACATTAAAACATTTTTTTTATTGTGACCTAAATGCAGGAATTCATCTATAGAAAATAACAACATTGCAATGTTGGGAATTTTTAAATATCATATTATTTCTATTTAATGCACATTAGCTTTGCTTCAGTCTTGTTTTATTCATGGAGCAAAACACATTACTTGTTTGTGCCTGCCCTGTCTATGCATACTAGAAGCTTCCGAGGACAGTCACTGCATACTGGGATAGTTAATTGTTATGGCCATGTGAAAAAGCACAAGCCACAATAACCTGAAGGAGGGAATAGTGTAAATACGTGCCCATGGTTGGCCAGCCTGGGGCTTTGAAGTACACGGAGACCTAGCTCAAGACAGCCCTCATACCAGGATAAACTGTGTGACCAGCAACAGGACAATTCTGGCGCAGGGCTGCTGACTGTTCTGAATTCCAGCTAGGTAAAGATGCTTACTCAGGTCAGCATCACTGGCTTGCCTCTGACCCAGCTTTCATTTAGCTCAACACATTTTGTGATGGGACACCCAGAGACTTGTCACCATCTGTCACCCGTAAATTACTTTCCAAATACTTGCACCTTCAGTGCACATAATCTGCACGTTACAACTAAGCTACAGGAAGGTTTGTTTCTTGGCTCAGAGGTCAAGACTGTTGGCCACTTCTATGCTCACTAGTTGCAATTCTGTTTCTTCCCAACAGAAAAAAAGATCCCTAAGAGGAAGAGAAATGGGAAGATAAGGATGACTTCAAACTTCAGTTTTACAGTCTTTTCCTTTTCTGAATTAATAACGACCCTAACACATCCCTTTTGCCCACAGATCTCAAAGTGCTTTACAAAGGCACCAAATGTCATTGACACCACTTTACAGCTAGGGAAACAGGAGCAGAAAGGGGAAAGTTATTTGTCTGAGAACCCTTCAAGAGACCAACAGCAGAGGTAGGAATACAAACAGTAATCTGCTGACTAGGAAAGCTGCCCCATGTACATGCTGCCTATAGCTGTCACATTTCTAATGCCAATAAAATCTTTGTTTATCATTCTTTGTCTTTCTGCTAGGGACAAACTCATGCAAGAAATGTTTAGACCTCTCTGACCCCCTTATCTCTTCTTCCCCTCCCTTCTCAACATACACATTCCCAGTTAGTCTTCATCTGACTGTGAAAGTCCCTTTGGGATGGACTTATGTGTTGTAGTACTAAAGTTTCTTTTCCCAGGCCTCTTTCTTACGGTATTGACTCTGGTATTTAAGGGATAAATTTTATGCTTTGTGCAAAGCAGGAAGATTAGGTACATGGGAGGTTCAATGTGTTCAATAGGTAGTTGACAACATCTTCTGTAAAAAGAATATTTCAAAATTGCACTCAGTGCAAGTTACAGTTGAATGCACTATTTAAATGCAGCCTTGGCTTTTTTGCAATTTCCTGCCCAGAAGAGCAGCTCTCTCGCTGTTTTGAAATAGAAAGACATGAACGTTGGAAGGATGCAAGCGGTCAATTGACCTCATCAGTGCTCAGCGCTGGTGCTAGTCAGGAATTTTCCAACAATATTTTTTTCTTTTTTTGGGGACATAAAATGCTGATCTCTCAGAACTGAAACGTTTTGTGGGAAACACATCAGTTTCAACAAAATGCTTGCTGGGAAGAATCTTCAGCCCAGCTTGAGACTGATGGACAAAACTTGATCAGGAAAGGATCCCAGCATAGCCAGCAGCCCAGTGGTTTGCACATTCCCTAGTGATGTGGATTTATACCATGTGATATTGATTTAGTTGGCTCCAAATAAAGCAGAGCAAGGATTTGACATAGTCTTCCCACAGTCACTGCAAATATCGCAACCTCTGGGTCGTCTCTCCTTTGCCCCAAGGAATGGGATTTTTATGAAGTCAGAGCCAATCCAACAGGAGCAATTGTGCTTAACAGATTGATCCTAGGTCTTGTAGATCATAAACATGAGCCCTGGTCTCCTAGATCTTACAGGAATACCCTCAGAACCAGGCTTTGGCATACTGGGAGCTGAACCTCTTACTCTGTTCACTTGCTCTCTCTTTAATAAGAGGTCTTATTTTTATTTTGATGAGACAAAAATTCTAAAACATCCACATTTTTCCCTAGAACAGATGTTTTGCTTTCTAGCCAGCTTTACTCAGCATTTCATAGAAGGGAGCCTTTGGTCTGATACCAGACAATTAAAATCTGCCAAACTTAAGGTTTTCCAATGGAACTATTTCTAAAAAAGTGACAAATATACATATAATGAGAAGCATTTTCTATTACCTCAATAAGCTGTGAATCAGACCCCAAATTCTTTGACAATTCCCCAACGTGTGTTGCTGTGTTTGTTTCTTTGTTTGTTTGCTTGTTTAACAGAAAATAAAACATGCATTCTTTACAATAAAAACATCATTTAGAGAAGCATGGCAGGAGACCACATTGGAAAGGTCAGTGGCCTGCTGTTTTGCCTTCTGTACATTACTGTTTCTTAACATCTTATTTTTCTGTTTCTACTCTCAGAGAGAAACTGGGAGGAATTGCGCAAGATCCTTGCATAGCTTGGATCAGATGACCTCTTTGCTACAGCTCTGTAGCTACTGGAGAACTCGTTTCCACTGCCTTCAGCTTCTGACTGTTCCTCACTATGGTCTTAATTATTGTGAAATAATGTGGGATGTATCAGGTGAGTGAAAATAAGGGAGCTGTCATCAATAAAGGTTTCAAATCACCGACACTCCATTTTTGGTTTTGTCAAATTTTCCCCAACGCAGATAGTAAATAAATTCAGAAAGAAGTGAAAGAAGGGAGAAAAAGGAGGAAGGCATAATCTGCAAATGTGCTAGAGAATACTGTGACCTCCTAGTACTGAGGGAGGCGGTGACAGGTTTTCTCAGAGAGCCAGAGAGGTACATATGATGTAGAGAAGGATTGTGAAATACAGACTTTTATATCCCTCTCTTTGGCTGAGGCCAATAATTAGAACCCTCTTTCCGAAACTGCTCAGGCACATGGGAGGAGTAATACTGACAATTGTTACTTTAACCTGTCCAACAGTTTCCATTTGGGAAGAAGCTCTTTTCTATCCCTATCAGCATAAACTAATGCTTTACTCCAAGCTAATTCTTCTTCTAAATTAGGATCTGTATTTACATAAAAGTAATTGGTAGCTGGATGACTATCTAAAGGAACATTAGCTGGAAGGTGCCGAAGAATAATAGTATTATTCTATCACTACTACAAGAAGAAAAGGAAACTGTACATCACACGAAAGGCTGACCAGCTGCTAGTATTACATAATGGATGGGTACACTGCTGATTCAATAAATGCTAAGAGTACAGAAATTTATCTACAAAGTCAGATATTTTTGTGTCCCCATTAAGAATTTGCTAAAATGTATGACACAAATCTACCACATATTTCTTGGTTATTTCTCTTTGCATGCTGGCTTATTTCATATCTGTTTTTCTCCCCAATATTTTTTTAAAGACACTGGAGAGGAGTGGGGGGAGACAAGTGTTCTAGCAAGCAAGCACCTCTCACCAACATAACTGGCGAAAAAATGATAATTTCCAGACTTGGCAAGAGCTAAGCTAGGCACAGCACCTACTGAATCTGAGTAAGACGTGGAACCTGAACACAGAGAGCAGGCACCTCACAGCCTGCCTTCAGCAATAGAATGGCTGCAGCTGAAGGGGCAACTCAAGCACTAAGGATTGGTTAAGTACGCGATTGCTTCTGTCAGTAAGTTTACAACATACGACAGGGAAGACACACAAAAACACTCCTTAGACAAATTCTGAGTACAATGACAAAGGAAGAAAACAGATCTTATAAAAAAGGTCAACATTTGTTAAATGAAACACAACATGGTGCTGAGACTACAGCTCAATTCAAAGAGAAGCCAGGCAATTTTACAGGTAACTGGAAAAAGTATTGGGAGAAAGAAAACTCATGCTTCAGACAGACATCTGGTGATTACAAATTAGAACTGGATATTTACTGACATAAGATTCCCTAACCCTGGACTATTTTTAATTACTTGCCTCTTCCTTTGAAGAATTAAGTTCTGGTTGCTGGGGATATAAAATACTGAACTACTGCATCTTCATTTGGAAAACAGCGACATGAGGAAAAAGACGATCACATCTGTTAGCACAGGTGGGCATGTACGTATATCTGTGCATGGATAGGAATACGTTTGGCAAATATTGAATGTGGACAGAAGCTTTGCGATGCCCAGGATGGAAGCAGGGGTCTGATAGCTCTTTAGCAAGTAAAGCCTCTATACAACAGATATACTTGAGATGTAAATAAAAATAAGATCACATATAGTAATCTACCTGTGCTCTCTAAACTCTGCTCTCTGCACGAGAAGCACAGTTTCAAAGAGTTCAGCTCCCATTTAAATAGCAAATTAGACATCCTGGTTTTCCAGATATTATGAAAAATCCTATCACCGCTCTGTATCCTGGAGTCTATCAGCACAGTTAACTGTATTTCATTTGGAGCAGCAGAGCTACATCAATTTGCACTAGGCAGGGAGCTTCTGTTTCCAAACAGACCATGAGGAGAGTTATGACCTGCAAATCAGGCCAGAATATACTTGGCTCTGTTTCAGGATGCAAATACTGCTTTTTCTCTTAGAAATATTAAAATTGAATGATGTAGCGAGGAGGCCTTTTCTACCTACTTTGGTTATGGGTCTTTTGAGAGATTATTTTGACTATCAAGTAGCTTTTAGTGGTTATCAGTGACCACAAGATCAATTTACACTCTTAGAAAATAAATACATTTCTTTCTTACAATAAAAAGCAAATGTGCAAGCAGAGGGAAAAAGAAGAGAGAAGAGGATTAATAAATTACAATTGTTAGCAAGCACTAACATGTATCAAAAATGGCAAATTCTCTGGAGTATAGCTGAGCTTCTTTTATTCAGGTCAATGACTCCTTTTGTGATTCCCTTCTCTAAAAAAGAGCATTTTTCAATGATTTATGTATAATAATCTCCACATCAGCATATCTTATTTTTCACTATTTGTTTGTTAAACATGCAGCAAGAATCTCACACTGAAGCCCTTAGCCTTGAAAATACAACTGGGACAAAGGCATAAAAATATACATATAAAATAGAAATATTTATTACTAAAGCTGATGTTTATGATTTGACATGTAGGTAAGGGAAAAAAATACACCATTTTAGGTTGCTGAGTTAAGGCTTTAATGGTGTGAGTTTCAGACAGATACACGAGGGCTGTTTATTAAGAAGAAAAAAGAAACTCATCCATTCAGAGGCCACCAGAGCACGAATTGCAGAAAGCATTACAAAGGCAGCTTTTCATTGGTCTGTGCAAGGGCTGTCTCTTTGCAGCATGTAGGAGTCAGGACGGGACAAAAAAATTATAAATTATTATTTAAATGATTCAGGTGACTTGAGTTGGTTCAAACAGATTTGCAAATTCTTGAATTCAGGGTGGGTTTTTCCAGTCTGAACTTCATCATAGAAGATTTTCAGCCACCTCTGCTCCTGTCTGGTTGTCTATATAAAACCTTAATACTTCAAACTGCTCACCCACCTCTGCGCCCCAAGTGCCTTTTTCAAGTTCAGGAACCGGCATGCTGATTTCTTGACAAGCAAATTCAGGTGTCCACTTTGAAGTCTCCCAGCCAAAGAGCAGGACAGACCCCTGTGACAAAAAAGATGTCTTTTCCGACCGTGAATCTGAAGACTGAAATATTTTCTGAGGTAAAGACTGAGCATATCATTTTTTTTTTGTCTTAAATCACAGCAGACCTTACATAGGAGCACCTCTTACCAGGCTAGAAAAGTCAAAGGAGGTCTCAGATGACCCCCAGTATGCATGTCACACTGGATTATCCTACCAGTAAACCCGTATCTGGATTAATTCTCATTTCCACCCTGAAGACTTAAGAAACGCAGAAAGACATATGGGAATTCTACACTGGGCAAAATTGCACTGCATATGAATAGTGACAGCATTTTGGAGGTTATAATTTGTTATAGAAAATATTCAGATAATTTTGATTATTTGATTGACAAGTGAAAATCCCAACAGATTTCAATTGCAGTATGAATTATCCTTTATACCAGTTCATACTGCACCCGTTCCCTAGTGATACAGAGGATTTCATTGTCTTTGCTGTCAGTACAGAAACTTTCACCAACATAAAATACATTTTCAAACCTCGGGGGGGTGGATGGACCACACACAGAGGGGGAAGGGGTGGGGGAGAAATCAATAGATAAAATGGCAAATTTCCAGTATGTTTCAGCTAACAGGTCTGTCCCACCCTGCCAATCTCTGGCCAAGACTTTAAAGGCAACCAAGCCTTCTTACTAGAGCTGTATTCTCAAAATTGACTGGGTACTTAGTAGGCACTGACGTCCATAAATATTTCACAAGGAAAAGAATGCATTTCCCAAGCATTGACTAGCTACATATATTATTTATATGAAACCATAACTTAAGTTGGAAAACAAAAAATGCTTCAGCAACAGACCTATTCACAACCTACTCCATTGCTAAGTAAAATGGGCTCTGGCTATTTCTCAACATCTCATAACTACGCAGAAGTTCAGTGAGACCTGCATATAAACATGACCTACAAAGGCGGAGTATGAGATTGTAGTCACTTCACCAGTACTAGTTAACTTGAAATTACATGGACAAAGGATTATAAGACACTGTGATTCATTCACATTTTATATCTGTATTATATTTTATGCTCCTCTTTGAGTTCAGGTCTCCCACTCTAAATAAAGGGCAGAAAATGCACAACAGGCAAGTAGTGTTATCTCCCATTTCATACACAAAAGGTTAGAGATCAAGGAGATGAAGGACTACATTTTCCACTGCCATGGCCCCAGCACAGATCACCAACAGCCTTTTCCAGAGGTAAAAGTTGCTACAAAAAGACAGTCAGAAAAAGCAGAGATTGCATATTCCAGGTTCATGCCAAGAGACTCCTAAGGAGCTGGGAGCTAAACTGAGACTTCCCACTTCCCAAACAACTACAAAACTTCCTTTTCTTGGTAAATGATCTTCAAACAGGTTTTTAAATGACTGCTTTGTCATTCAACCTGTTCAACACCGTAGAGGAGGCATCTCAGAGGAGGTGTAACAAACTAATGCTCTTTTGCCTGAAGCGCTCATAACATTAATGGAAGTTAATTCTGCCGGTGAAAAGGGGTTAAGTGAGTTTTGCTAGCTCATAACCACAGCTAGGGAGAAGGGAAAAGCTTCTGGAGGGGAGAAAGTGGATCTGAGATGTAGGCAGTACTACCACCATTTATGTGTTTACCACTCAGCTGACAGCTAATGGCCCATGTATAAATTCAGGATGAAAGTGGGTAAAATAAATTGCATTCTTTAAAAGAACCATCTCTTCTCTCCGTGGCACAGAAAAAACATCCGAAATGCACCCTGGAAAGCTATTTTGCGTTTGTTTTTTTGGCAAGACAGAGAAAGTGCCAAGATAAAGTCAGTCAATTCAGTATTGTGAAAGGGAAAAAAAAAGCAATAAAAACAGTGGAAGCTCTGGAGGCAGGACTCACCTCAGTGCAGACAACAAGAAGGATATTTATGCACTATTTATACCACACCAAGTGCAAATTTTGCCTTGCATTGATTTTAATGCACCTTTCCAAGATCTTTCTGCAGCTCTGGCATAATACTAATAACGCAGCAACAATGAAAGGCTGAGGGACCAGGGCTACCAGCAGCCACTTCGGGCAAGATCAAATGGCATGTTCCTCTCCCCTCGACACTCCAAGGCATCACGCACATCCTGATAAGCAAACACCCAGAGCAGGCTGAAAGTTGCAACACGCCAGAGGCTGTGTTAGTAAAGGAGCATTTCCCAAGTGCCTCCTTGTTGCTTCCAAACTCTTCCTCCATTCCCTTCAGTGCACTGGCTTAAAGTGAGAGTGTTTGGGTGCTCCTTGGTTTTACAGTGGTGTGATGGGGCCCAGGCCAGTCGCTGTTAGAGGAAGGAGATGCATTAGTGGGATGTTTTGAGTCAAACCCGACTGCTGTTCTGCCTCCCCTGCTGGCCCTGCTCACGTTGTGAAGGGACAAGGAAGAAGAGTGTCTCTGAAGTCACTCTGGAGCTCCCACCGCCTCTGTAAAGCATGGCAAGAGGGAGGCCTGACCCAGCCTGCTACCCTGTTTTCTCCTTCACTGGCAGAGAAGAGCACAGATTCACATCCCACCTGAAACACGCAGCTCTCAGTAGTGAAGCCCACTCACTTATTACAGTATTACTGGTTTATATGGCAGGTGTGAACTAATTCAGTTCATTCGGATCCAAGAGCTCTCAGCAACAGACAGGAAGATAAATAACCTCGGGAAAGGGGGTGTTGACAAGCAGGGACTTGTAGAAACCAACTGGAAGGATCAGGAACCTGCACACCCATCTCCCCCCACTCCTTCAGCAGCCACAAAGCATCAGAGCCTTCACTGCTTTTTGTGTTTCATTTTGCATTGAAAAGCCATTTCAGGTAAGTTCTGCTTCAGCTGAAATAGGCAGCTAGCCCTTGGAACCTGCTCCTTCCAAGGCTTCTGCCGAAGAGGATTTCTGGTAGCACCTACCATGAAGACGTGTCCAGCCCTGTGTTTCCACCTCATCACTAAAGCCAGACCCCACAGACTCCATTACAGTTGTTTCTTTGCCCCAGTACCACTTTGCCACAGCAAACTGATCCCACCAGTTGAAAATGCAACCGATCAGCAGGAGGCAGTGAGCAACCTAATTCCTTCAAAGGATTACTCAGCCATGGGATCCCAGACAGTACCTTCAAAGTTCAGAATGTATCCCCAGTCTGGCTACATCAAAATCCAGCATCAAACACACCTCCAGGTAGCTATTTTCTCTGATTTCTGCAGCACTAATATTTCAGTGACTATCTTTTAGAACCAAGTTAGACCACTGAGAAGTTCACATGAACAAACCTCCTACGTGCACGATGCCTGCATCCACGTACAACCACTGGCAGACCACAGGTGATCCACATGCCCTGTGCTCATCCTCAGCACAGAAGAGCTGATTTCACCCTGAGTATAAAAGACGACAGTAGGACTGTGTCCAATCCAACTCCACTCTACACCAGTCTCAAGCAGATATGAATTTGTATAGGCAACTATGAAGGCCTGGAAAAGGAAACCCTGACACAGCAGTGCGAAATCACACGCAGCTCTGTCACTCTAAGGGCTCACACTATAAAACCTTCATTGCTCCAATCCCTGAAGCAAAATGACAAATTACTCCAGTCAAAAGCTTACAGTCAGGACCTAAATCTTCCACCACCCCCTTTCTGTGTGAATTAATTTTAGGTGTTCTGTGAGATAAATTGAATTTTACATTCTTCCAACTGCAAAAATAGATTGTTCTAGTTATTAAAATAAATATATGAAGAAAAAAATTGAAAATATAAAAGGGAAAGGAAATACGAATGCGGTCAGAAGTCCAAGAATCATGCCAAAGAATCACAATGGTACTAAGACACTTGTGCTATATTTTTGCAGGGGCAGCAAGGAAGAAGGAAAAAAAAAAACAAACCCACACCCGTTCAAAGAGGGTCCTTTTGGAGGCGGTTTAAGGTTGAAATAAAAGCAGATGTCATAACTTAACCTGAACTGCACCAGCTGATTGATTTCAATGGGAGAAAGAACGGGCCAAAAGTTTTTAATCTTCTGGTTATACCTCCAGCAGTTTCAGTGCATTCTCTGATCAGTATGGGGGTTTTATATGCCGAAATTACAGATTTTGCCCATCATGGTTATATTCTTCAAACAGCCTTCCTCTTCTCTCTTCCACTAGGCACCATACATCATTTTTCTCTAACTGACTAAGTTCAGTCCTACAAAAAAGACACTACAAAAACTTAATTGTCCAGGAGGTTGTGGTTGGATGTCCCAGGATACAAGCTGCAAGGCCCTCCTGAAAGCTGTCTTGGTCTCTCAGTCACCATTTATCTCCTTCCTCTTTGCACTACTACATACCACTTCATACTGGTTAACAGATCTTCCTTCTACCGTTTCAGCAAGAAGTAGTCCGATGGTCCTCAGGCAGAAAAAAGGCAAAAAATACCAGATACCAAAGCTTCAGAAATTAAAATTAAAGAGACTGACATCTACATGTTTGTATATCTGGGCCCCTGAGACTATTAAGCAGCAATTACCACTTAAAAGGCTTGGGTCTTCCAGTGGCTCAGTCACCCACTAGACTAGGACCTCTCAGGTCAGCCATTGTGAGCTCTTTAGTAGAATATTTTATTTTCTGACAATTGTAGTTCAAGCTCAACTGGGACTATTTACCAGACTTGGGGAAAACACACTTACACAGATGAAGACATTTTAAAATAAAGCATCTGAAATTGTTTTAAGTGGAAAAATTTTGAAAATTAATATTTCATTTCAGCTCAAATAAAATATTTCATTTTACTTGAAATAAAATTTTTACTAATTTTTTCATTCAGACAGCAAACCAAAAAATTATTATCAATTATTTCCACAGTGCTGCTTAGATTTGGGCTCTGAATAGATTTCAGTACAGAAGTGCTGTGTTGCTAACTCCAACCAATTAATTGTTAGTTCTGCAATAGTGGATGTTTTCTTAAAGCCCCAGATTCTTGAATCATGTGATTATACAAAAATCTGAGCTTTCTTTCCCAGAGAAAGTAGAGGTCTGATAATTTGGGTTGCAAACAAAGACTCGTATGGTGAAGCACTAAAGGCTTAAATGCCCCAAAAAAGTAAAACGTATTTTTCCATCTTACCGATTTTAAAGTCAATCTCATAATATGGGATGGATATTATTTGTGATTTTTGAACTCTTAGGGTAGAGAATATTGCAAATTGCTTTCCAGGAGCTATTGAGAAAGATACTTCAGGATACCTCCATCCCTAGGGCTTTTAACCCTTCCCTGTCTATTGGCCCCCTCCTCCATTTGTTTTGGGGAAGAAACCATCAGCCAGCTGAGTCTAAACCCATACAAACAGTAAGAGTTAATTTGTTGCAATGTATCTGAGTGTAGTAACTGATTACATTTTTCCCCAAAGGAAACTTCAGTTAATTTGGTTAGTGACTCATATGCCAGGCTGCCAATTACAACACAGATGATTACACACATAAATTCACGTCGGAGTGGCTCAACGATCACAAGGAGGAAAAAAAAAATAGAAAAGAAAACGAAAAAAAAAAAAAAAGGCAGAAGGAAGAAAGGCTCCCCTTTACCTTCCTGGGATTGGGGGTGGGTAAACACCCCACCTTGCAAGGTGCTGGGTGCCCATGAAGGCCATTGCAAACTGAGTGCCAAAACCTACAAGACCGGGACATGACATCTCTGAAATGGCAGCGTCTTCTAGCTTTCCATTTGGGATTTTCGTTGCAGAAATGTGTTGTACACTCTCTAAAAGATTGTTTGCCAGTATCGTTAGAGGAATCCATATACAAAGAGAGACGGAAGGAGGTTAAATGAGCAGCACTTGGCAGTACATCAGTAAATCATTTAAAGATAACCTGTGCATACCAATACCAAAAAAAAAAAAAAAATCCAATTAAAGTAACTTATTACAGACCTAGTCCCATTTCTGAAGTGCTTTATAATCCTAAGGAGGAGCGGGAGAGGGAGAGGAAGGAAACAGGACGAGCAGTCAGAGTCTGATACTATAACATGAGGAAAGCCCAAGCTGGGCATTAGAAAAAAATTCCTACGCACCTCATCAGTTGGCCGATGAAATCAATATCAAGGGGAGTTGGCCAGGCTCCTGAATACGTATACTCAGAGAAAATTAGACTCTGCACTTAAAAGCAATAGGAAGCTCTGACATTTGGTGGAAAGCGTAGGAGGAAGAAGGTGTTCTTTTATCTTAAATGAAAGATACTTCTCTGGCCTAAAATGTATTTCTAACCAGACATTCCTCTAGATAAACAGTGGCATACATTTCCTTCATTCAGGGTTAACAGGCTAGCTATAGTATAATTCATGCAGTTTCTTGCTGGAAAGGTCAAAATCCTTTACAAACAGTAATTAAGCTTTGTGGCACCAGGGTACTATTATACCAGTTTTACAAGGGAATAAATAAAAGGATGTAGCGGCTAAGTGATTTGCCCAAGGCCATTAAGCAAGTCAGTGGCAGAATCAAATATTACACCCAGATGCTTGGTCTCCCATCCTCACCTCTCACCAGCAGAATACTCCTCTACATTGGCCTTTATTAAATAACCATCACAAAATGTATTAATTTTAATTTGGAACTATGTAAATTGACTCTTTCCCAAAAGACAGCAATTGGCTGTTAAATAAATACCAAGAGATTATTACAATCATATTTGCTGAAGGGTGGATCATCAGTGTAATGTGCTGGGTTCAATAAAAAGGTTATTGCCTGTCAAATAAACATGATGAGCAGAGCCTGGACTGATGCGGAGCATATTCAACAGCCACTGGCTTTGGTGGGAACTGCAGCTGCTCAGCACCTTTCAGAGTCTGAGTTCAAGTATTTTTTGCAATACGTAGGGAGAAAACTGGCCCTGCCAAAACAGGGATAACTCCATTAGCGAGATAACATTAGGTCAGATTCTGGCTACCTAGACTTGATTATAAGGGTAGTTAAGTCTCACCAATTTCTGTAAAAATAACTCAGTGTGAGATGCTGTTCTTAACAAGGGTAAAGGTAGAAGAAATCATTCCTATAGCATGAAAGGGTAAGATGATTTTAGTGTTAGTGCTAAATTAAGCACAGATACGGAAGCTAAGATCTTGCTTCTGTTTCTTGTTTTTTTATAACTAAGCAGAAGGGGAGAGCTGTAAATACAGTTGAATGGTCAGATTATGTGTTTCAGAGAGATGGTCTGAACACAAAGGAAGTTATTTTAAATTGCCAGTTTCTTTTATATTTTTCCAAAGTGTGAGTTTCTAAGAATAGTGTTTGTTCTCTGCCAGACAATCATGGATGCATCAAAAAAAAAAAAAAAATCTTTGTACCCTGCAAGGCTGATTGCCATTTGCAGTTACACACTAAGGCAAGTACCCTGCTATAAACTGTAGTCATTCGTTTTTAGGCTGCTCCGCTCTGCCAAAGCAGGGTGAAAGGACATCATTGCAATAAACCCTCCGTTCTGATGTAGTTTGTCAGTGTAAGCAGCACGTTTCACTGGAACAGCAAGTATTGCTGCCGTCTCAGAGCAAGCCTTGCTCTTTGCAAAAGCTACCAGCCAAACAGGCAATGCATGTAGTAACTGCTACTTATGTTAAATAAACATTTTTTTTTAAGTCGGCTTTTCCAGCACCAAGTCCGGGCAAAAGACAGAGAAGAGCAGTACCGAATTGAAGCACTAGGTGGCAAGCCTCTAACAAGAAGTAACTTCGGGGAGCAGAGCCTCAACCAAGGCTTTCTGCAGTCACCTGACAATTTCACGTTGTGGAAAAATGTTCTTGATTTAAACACCTAATGTTTCTCATTAAGAGCTAATGTCCTCCCTATATGCTGGCATAGAGCAGCGGTTAAAGCACACAGGACAAGTTGTACTGCAGACATTGCTCGGAGAGAACAATTCTTACCATTCTTATCTGCAGACCTTACCAAGATGTTCTTTTCCTGTTAATGTTTCCTTAATATAGTTACTTTCCACCCCCCCCACCCCCCTCTCATTTAGTCTGTTAAGGGTTTTTGCTACTGGAAATGGCTGAAGGTTGAGATATGAATTTTAGAAGATACAGGCTCTGCTTATTTCTGAGGGAGCCAGTTTGGGAAGTACGTAACGTGCTTCTCCACCAAAAGTGAGCCAGGCAGCACAGCCACGCACGCACATCTGCACTCACACAGGCCAATTAGAATGTTAATAATAATTAAGTGTCTTACTCCTAAGACGCTCCTGCACAGGGGAATGCTAAAGCGCCAGTCAGCTCATTTCATTACATGCAGCCAGACGCCTCTCAGACCTCGCGTATTTGCTAAGGGAGCAGAGCGGAGCGATGCCAGCTCCAGCCAATCTGATTTCAGATGATCTGCTCGACAAACAAATTAGAGCAGTCTACAGAAAGAAATGTGGACCAGAAAAAAAGTCCAGCTGTGGCAGCTGAGCTGTACCTTTCACCTCAAACTGAGCCACAGCAAATAAATACAGGGTGAAACCTATGAATTCCCAGTTTGCAGGGCTTTGTGGGAGTCTTTATCTAGCTTTGGTTCACACGCTTCAAAGCAGCTCCATTTCACATTTGGGATAATCCCCTAATTAAACACAAACTCCACCTTAAGCTGCATGTCATCTGATTTCTACCCAAAAAATCAGAACTGGACACAGACTCGCTAGAGTTGTTCAGCTTGTTCGGCTCTGAGATTACATTTAACTGGTCAGCAAGGGCTGGCCCAGAGGTCGTCTTCCATCTGTTTGAACCACGTGAGTCACCCACCTTCCTCATCTTTCATGAATGCTGTAGTCTGGCTCACAGCTGACCACAATATGCTGCTTATTCACAAATCAAGCCGTTTCAGATGTTAGTTTGCAAACAGCGACGTCCTTTCATGGGCAATAGGACAGAAGGTTAGCAAGAGGTAATGGTGGGTGTGCTGCTGGAAGAGTTCTTGGGTTCAAGGTTTGCCCTTCTGGGAACATCCAGGAAGGGTGCTGGGAAGAAAAGCTTGGGCACAGTTCTCATGAGCAGAACCTTTGGAGTGACTCTGAAGAATTTTGGAGTTTCATTATCCCTGGCTTAAAAGGAACAAATTTAGTATGCTTCTGATACCAGAAATGTTATGGCTACTTTTCACCCAAACCTTTACTTTCAGAAAAGAAAAGAAAAAAAAAAAAAAGTGATGCAAGAAGCAAAATCTACAGGACTGTGAAAACAGAAAGCCCTGTTTATTCAGAGCACACGCAAATAAAGCAGATACAAAATAAGGTAAAGCAAGACTGAGTCATTCACATTTCAAGGAAAAAATCCCATCATTTTTCACTCTATTTCACATCAGAGAACAATCACAACAGACTACTCAATGCGATGATGACTTTACCCCTGCCCCAAGAGGTTTCTCTGCCTCTCTTGCACAGCTCTGAAAATTATCACATTTGCCCCATTTTACACCTCTCCCCACATCCAGTTTGCCCCATTTCAAACACTTTGAGTTCACACAGCTGCCTGCTTACAGTTTCTTTTTACTATCCTTTGATTTTTACCAGCTGCAAGAGAAAAAAATACACAAAACCATGCATCTGATTAGATGTGCATGACACATAACACTACATCTGAGTGTACATCAGAGTTTACCCAGATTCAGTTTTCCCAAAAGATCAGAAGTCTGAGCAAAATCAAGCCAGTCCAGCAATCCGAATCCAGTAGGCAAAGAGCAAATGAAGGTCTCTCTGGGTCCTATTTCCAGCTTCTCCACAGACAACCAGAGGGGATGCTGTTGGGCCAGCTCAGAGCTGTGGCAGAAATCTTGCACACCCAGCCTCAATTTTATCTTCAGCCCTTGGGAAGTAAAAACCTAAATGAGGAATCTAAACAGAGGACTCAACTTTCTGTTGAGCTAGAGCCCTTTTAAGCTACTATAGAGATAGAAAGTTTTGTTAAGCCATATACAGGTACTAATGACTTTTATTGCAGAAGATCAGTGAAAATAATCATAGCACTGGGGTTAGAAGGAACCTCAGAGACCCCTTGTTCAAACTCCTGGTCAAAGCAAAACTAAGTTACAGTGCTACATATAGCACAAGACTTTGAAACAGAAGTGAGCAGATGTGCGGAAGTTTCTAGGTAAAGGTCTTCCCAGAGCTTTTTAGAAATTTTTATCCAAGCTTAGCAGTATACAAACAGAGTTTGCTCTAGAGCAGAGCAGCTGCTCTGTTACTCAATAAAAAGGTTTTCTATATTGCATTGCTGGTGTGCCCTGAGCTCCTAAAAGCATGATAGAAGATGGAATCAGAAATATATGGTAGAAATCAAAAAGGAAATTGTTGCATTTGAGTTTAGCACAAAAACCTTATTATAATTTCACAGGAGAACTGAGGGAGAATGGAGTAAACTCCTACACTGAGCTTACTGCTTGGAGATTCTGCCACAGCGAGGCAGAGAACCAAGAACAACCTGGAGACTTAATGTGGGTATTCACTCCCACAGGGATGCTGCTGACTGACTTAACTGGAACTATATTTGAAGCAGACTGGTTTGTATCTTCTGCCCACTTTGTACGAGATCAAATTCATTCCACTTACTCATAAACAAGAACAACTGTTTTCTCAAAAATTTAATTACAAATTTTAAACAGAAAATAGCAACTAAACACACAAAAATAAGTTTGAATACCTCTAGATGATTTGCACTAGCATTACCCTGCACACACAAACTTTAAAACGATGGAAATTATGAAGTGTTCTTGACAGTCATTTTCCTCTCAGCCGTACAGTAATGAACAAATCAGCTTTATTATTATTGCAATGCATCAGTGAAACTGCATAAGAAGATCTGAAAAAGTAGGAAGTATTAAAAAAGTCAAATAGTCCGAGCTTTGTTATTCACGTTCGGCTAATAAGACTAATGTTAACTTTTGGAGGCATCCCTGTCTATAAATTACAGGAAAATGAGCTGGGCAATTAGCTGGAAGCAAAATAAGCATCCTCATCTTCTGTAAAACACAGCAAATCATTATATAAATAAGCATTTGATCAAATAATCATTTGATCTTGAGGGTTGTGTAACCAAAGTTTTCAATCACTTCTCCTTAGCTGCCAAGTTTCAGAATTACGGAAGCTGTATCATTTTGTCAACCTTCAATGCACGGAAATGTTGAGGCATGTCCCCACAAGATGATTATCTGTCTGACTTGCAGTTGAAAGCTATTAGATATTACCTTTTACATTAGCTGAGAATTGTCCAGTTGCAGTTTTTAAGTTTCTTAAGGATGACAAAGATGAGCATGACAGCCTTGCAGTGATTAAATGCTTCTTGAATTTATTTCACAATGTGCTAAATGTTTCTTATGATACAATCTTAAAATTAGAATGAACTGATCTTGTACCTACTGAAGTTTATGACATGACGAATTCTTTAGAGAGTAAATTACAATGAAACATTGATAGCAAATTACTTGGTTATAAATGTAGCTCAGTCAAAAACACATCATGACAAAAACAATGCAATGCATTTTATTCGGTAGTTTATGTCTGCTCTCATATCTGATTTCAGCAAATATGACTATTTTGACCTCATACAATCCCTTTCACTGAGTGGGGGGAAAAGCAGGCTTTACAGTCATTGTTGAAGAGCTAAAATTTTACAAAAAGCTGAATGGGGATAGCTTGCTGAGAAACAGTGTATATATTATACACTAAAAAATTACGTGGAGTGCACATGTACTTCACAAGCGTTGAATTTGGACATGGTATATTTCTCTGTCTTCAGCATCCTAGTTCTTTCAATTTCTTATAGTTTGTGGAATTAGTTATGTCCATTTCTACCTCAAATGCAGAAGGGGAACAAATAATTAATTTCCTTGGATAAACAGACTTGATCATATTGCAGAAGACCACAAAATATTGATTATGTTAAGTTTGAACTTCAAATTAAGGCACAGATGAAGGTTAATTTCAGTTATTCATGTAAAGAGTCTCATGAATTGCTTTAAAAATGTATTGAAAAAGTATCAAAACTGGTCATAAGTACTATTTTCAGTAACAAATTGAAGTTTACAGGACTGAATTGTATATTCAAGGGTAGTAGATGTGAACATAAGGAGAAAAAATACAAGATTTGCTAAGGGAAATGACATTTCTTTAAATTGCCCCTTCAAAAAGGGCATTCTTTCCTTAATCACGTAGTTATTTCCAAGACAGGGGATCATCCTGCTTTGGATGCGGAAGAGAGGCAGTGGTCAGACCAGCATTGTATTCTACCTAATCTTAGCTGCAAAGCCTACTTTGGTCATTCTCAGTAATCAGCAGAGTGAAGAAGTAGGTACGACTGTCAGGTTAAAACTGGAGACAGGCAAGGACGGTTTAGTTCCACCTCCATAACCACTGCTCTGTCCTGGGCAGACCACAGCTCAGCTGGAAGAGGGACTGCACCCATAAGCTTCCCACAGGCAATTCACACGGTTCCCACCAGCTGCTGTGTGTTCTCTGCCATAACTAGACCAAATCAGCATGCTTGCTATAGGCAGCTGGAAACAGACAGTACCAAGGGGTCAGGAGACCTACCTTGTGTTCTGGCTTTATCACGGCATTGTTTTTTTAATTCCATTCAGGTGCTAAGGATGTTGTTGCTGTAATTACTGATAAGTTTGCAGAATAATTGGTCTGGAGTCCTCATACACACACATCACTTCAGGATGCTGTGCTAAATTCTGAGTTCGTGGAGCCACAGAAACTGACCTAGTTGTGTTCATGCTTCCTCTAGAGATGCGGTATAAACTTAAGCCAGGGAAACTGAGTCTTTCTCTGCAGTAAAACCAGAGAACATGCCAGTGTGAAGACAGTTTGGACAAGCTGGGATCTGAGGTGTTAACTGTCTCCTGAAGTTTAGAGCTGACAAGATAGACATTGCTAAGGGAATTCAAACATCTAACAGGCTCTGGTACCTTGAAACAGCTCCCTGAGTGGCATTATATCCCCACAATGTCACAAGGTGCTCTCCAGCTGTGACAGTCTCCCATTAAGATGGTGTGACCCATAGAACTTTACTGCTTACATTTGTGGGCTTGACCACTTTGAAATAAAACCATGTGAAGCTTCTGTCTTTAGCAGCAAAGTGTACCATGGCTTTGCCACATACCTCTTCAACCCAATGCTTTGGAGTCAAATGCTTCCGGTATTTTAATATAAGGCTTTAGGAAGAGTCATATGGTTATGTTTCCTTTCTAGTATTAGCACATACCCACACCCAGCACTTCATTTTCTTAAAATACAAACATGTACATAGATAATAAAAACGTTGACAAGTACTAGTCAGAGTTTAAGAAGCTTTAGACTTGAAAACCTGTGCATCCAAAGAAGGATAAAATGTGCCCCTTGCACTAATTTCTGATTCTACAGCCTGCCCATCACCGTGATGATGCAGAACAACACTGCAAGGGGCACGTGCTGCATAATGTCAGCTGGCATCAGCATAGGTGCTGGGGATACTGCAGAGTTCTACTGTAAGACTGCTGACTGTTTTCATGGCATCACATGAAACACAGAAATAAATAGCTTGTCTTCTATGATCACAGCATGGAAGTTTTGCTTTGCTGTCTATCCCTTCTCATTAAAAGCAGAAAACACAACGCAAGATAGGGATTAGACACAGAGGCAGGCAAATGCAACAGAGCCACGGGGAAGAGCTCAAGGAGCAAAAGGATTGGCACATGTGCCAATAAAGCTGGTCCTGGTGTCAGCTATGAGTTGCGCCCTCAGAAGCCAGAACTGAATTTCACTCAGAGAACAGAGGAACAATAGGCATAGACACTCTCGACCGCACAGGCATGTACACCCGTTTCCTTCTCCTGAACCTCTGTGCAGGTGCTAGAGAAACCCCTCCCCCAGCAAACTGTCATAAAACTGTTACTTTTTCTTTTCTGAGTCCTCTTAAAAACAAACAGGCGTACACTCTTTTCCTGTGAAGCAAGTTTAGGTTTTTTCCTATTTAAATTACAAACACATCAGAAATCTTCCTCACCACAGTGCATCCTGTCTTTTCTCTGTCTGACATTTCGAGTACAAACTCTTTAGGGCAGGGTCTGTCTTTATTTTTTATGTCTCATACAGAGCCAAGTCATATTCTCGATGTTAAACAGTAAGTAGAAAAGGCCCATACACATATACAAGGTTATATGATATATGCCTAGCTTATGTATGATATACACATGATATGGTCAGTAAAACAGGCCTGTACAAGACCTCTCTACTTATATACACAACAAAACAGATCCTGATTCATGTGCCGGGACAAACACATGGTACAGTGTATAAAGGAGGCCCTTGTAAATGTTACATGCATGCATCTGATTTTTAAAAGTTTCCAGGATCCCTTCAGGCTGGGAGGAACAGGGGGAAGCAGCAAAAAAGAGGACTGCAGAGGGAGGACATGTTGTCTACAGTTCACCTCCTCACGATGCTCGTTGGCGAGTTCAGGAAGGTGGGAGTGACTCAGCCACACAGACACTGTGCACTGGGCTGCACGTCTGAGAAAAGGTTGAGAACCACTGCTCAGTGTGACCCCTTTCCTGGGCAAAAGCAAAGCAAATACATCTCTCTCAACAGTTCCCAAGTACCAGCTTCAGTCAGGCGCCATGATGACATCAGCCTTGCTTTCGCAATTATTTAACCTCTGTCTTTCAGATCAGCAGTGAACCAGCAAGGGTGACTAATACACACATCAGCTCTGGAAAGTTATCAACACACCGGACAGGATGCTGGCCCTCAGGAATGAACTATTCTTTCATGAATCTATTTGTTTTGTATTTGGGGAAAGACTGTATGAAACCAAACATTATGCGTCCACAAGAAGCTACTGGCAAATCTCTATGTCCCATGGAAATGTCACTCCTTTTTTTTTCAGAAAGATGCAGATATAGCAAAGATATTTGCTTTTTCTCATTTCTGTGTGTTATTTTTTACTACTCCCCTCCAGCTCTGGCTCCTGCTCTCACTCTCCATACAAGCACAGAAAAAGTAGCTTCTTAACAGACATCTACAATAAACATGCCAATACTTGAGGTGTAAACTGAGAGGCTGGCATTATAACAGAGCCTCTAAATCAACCTCAGGACCTTGTTAGCATAATTAGCGATAGGACTAGTATCTTACAAGATACAGGGCAGAAAGTGGAAAAATAGTAATAACAATAAAAAAACCATAGTTGTATCCCAGCAATTGCTGGGATGATTGCTGATGGTTCAAAAGCAAGTCAGATCTTGTGTAAGACAAATACATTTTATATGATGTTTAATCTCACAAGAATTCTGCTGGAAATACTCAGAAGCTTGTTAGAGGAAAATATGAGAATCTAGTCATGTGAACAATAAAATATTCCTGTGTGGAGGAGCTACTGTGAGTCCCATCCTCATAATAGGTGCACATCTAGCAATTACAAGCATGCTGAAAAATAATGCAATCTTCAGTGCTCCTTTCTACTAATTTGAAGCTTCAGAGAAGACAGTACTGGTCTTCTTTCCAATTGAAACTCAGGTAAGATGGAGAAACACGGGGGAGGGGATTTGTTCAAGATCACGTGGAATTCAGTGGCAGAGCCAGAAATAGTATCTGTCTATAAGGGCCCCCAAAGCATTAAGAAGTCTTAATGGCCCTAACCAGTCCCACCTGAAGCTTCCAACCTCTGCCTGTGGGCCCAGGACTCAGCCCCAGGTCTTCAGTCATCTTATGAGCAAAGCTGTTAGGAGTGCCTGTCTCCAGCTCATGCACAGCCATGCCTGTGCCTGACCATGAACCCTGTTGATCCTGACCCGTTGACTGATTTCCTAGTTTGACCTCAGACCTACCTCATCACTATGGACCTGTCTGGTGACCGCTGGGCTGTTTCTGACCCTGGTTAGCCTTAGTAGACCTGATCCTGACCTGTGGATTGACTTCTTGGCTTGAGGTCAGACCTGCCTCATCACCACAAAATTGTCTGATGATCTGGACTCTTAGTTGAAGCTGGCTACCACTCCCAGACCTGCTCTGCTTGCCTCACTTGAGGTCTGCGGGACAAGGCCCCTGGCTGGTGAGGACCCTGACTTGGCAGCCACATTATCCCCTTCGGTTCCTCATCTCTTTGGGAGCAGCTGGTGCCTGCTGCACCCTGACATTATCCTAGTAGACCACTCTGCCTCCCTTCCTGAGCACCAAAGGCAGGAAGAGAAATGCCACGTGTATTTTGATATGACCAGGGAGCAGAGCCAGAAAGAAATTAAGGCACAAACTCTAACGGGAACTCTTCTTTGTTTACTGTCTTAAGCATGTCCTTCCTCCTACTTCATATTGGACATGGCAGTATTGCCTGCCCCAATGCAAGGTAGCAGCAAAAGACATTCAAGGGGTTACAGGAAGAGGTTCATGTTCCGCATCAGAGTCCCTTGAGAATAATAAATTTTGGCTGACAAAAGTAGAAGCAAGGGGAATCAGGCTTTAGCAGGAGGAAGTGATCACAGCAGAGGGCTTGAAACCTTGGGAAGAAAAGGCAGAGACCTGGGAAGGGGAAGCACTGTTAGATTACCCAGTAGAGAAACCAGAGGATACAAATGCTGCTAGTGGGCAGCAGATTTGTGTTGGGCTACAACACAGCACTAGGGCAGCTCTAGCACTTGGAGCTGAGAAAGGCAAATGGGGTAAGCACCCACTGGATGGAGGATGAGAGACGCAAAGAGCTCACGGCAGAGAGGGCCAGGTTATCCTTCGCCTGATGTTAGATACATTCCTGTTCTTAACTGCAGCTGGGATCTGGCATCAGATCTTAGCTTTCCTGAGCAGCCTTTGGTTCAGAATGCAGCATTCCAGCAGGGTTTATCTTGCACTGGGGGACCTGGATGTCTGGCGCCCTTGTTCCATGTGGGGAGGGCAGAACAGCTCATCCAATAGGTTCATTTCTAACTACAATCTCACTTAAGCTTGTCTTTTCACACATAACAGGAAAAATTTCGCATACAGCTCACACTCAGGTTATAAGGCAGCAATTGTGTAAAACTTCATATACAGGCAATTATTGGCCTTTTAGTTTGAAAGCTGAAGGAGATGACTCAACAGAAAAGGATTCAGGCTGAGTCAGCAAGGTCTTTTCCTTGGGAGTTATATACAGCAAGAAAGCAAAATAACTTAGAGGGAGGCAGGAAAATCTTTGCTTTGTGGAGGTTCAGGGTATGGAATGCAGCTTTTCCCACAGTTTCTCTGCCTTTCCCTCTTCCATTCCTGAGACATCCACGTGCAGCCTGTGGAGTGACTGTGCAATTAAGAGAGGAAGAAAGAAGTTAACCCTTGTACCTTGTATCTCCGTAGCATCTAATACTTCAGTATCTACAAACCTCCTCAGACACTGCTTACCTACCTCAATAGTACAGCTCATTTACCAGAACTGGGCCTTGCTAGAAGTTTATTTTAATTTGGAGATTAAAAATCTCTGACAGCCCCACAATTCACAGTGTTGAAGTAAAGACCGGGATCCAGGTTTTTACAGGAATGGATGTAGTGAAGGAAAACTGTGTATTACACATCTCTGGGGTCCTGCAAGTGGCTAATTACCCTAGAGAAGCACAGAAACCCTTTCAGTCTCTCCTTGCTGGAGGCAAGCCAAGGGAGTCTGTCTTATTCTTACATGAAGTAGTATCTGAAGAAAGATCAAAGGGTAAGACCAAGATTTCATGGCTAGTGAATCAGGCAAGTCTGCCGAGGGTTTCGATATGATCTTTACAGTAAAAGGAAGACTTCTCTGCTTAGCGACATGCTAGTTATAGGATCTTAATTTTCTAGATTTTACTAGTATGTGTGCTAAATTCCTTGGGTGAGTTGATAGCTCTATAATTTCATACTCTTCACACAGGAAAAAAACTGATGCAGATGTTTTCAAATGGGGGGGTCGTGTATTTTTGAAATGTAATGTCTGAGATTCCTTCACTTTCAAAGGAATTTGGGACACTCCCATAGATGCTTTGGAAAATGCTACCTTAAGCAACTGTTTCCTTAAAGAGTTACCACTGAAGACAGTGAGCGAGCCTCAGTCTCATAAGTACATGCTTTTAGGGACCAGCTAGCAGAGATGAATGTGATCTACTACTGTCCCTTTGCCCTTTCACCAGAGCACCTTAAAGCACTCTGTAATCATAAATGTAGGAAGAATTTGCTTCCCTTCCATCCACCCCCACCCTGCTATGGGAAAGGAAAGAATTATTATGACAATTGGGCAATTGTAAAACAGAGTAATTAAGTGACTTGCCAAAGGCCAGGTAGCCAAACTGGGGAACTGATCCTGGACATCCCAATTCCTGCTCCTCCTCTGTAGCCGATACACACAGCCCCTGCTGCTGAAAGGTCAGAATACTTCTTCCCTGGGGAAGATTTCATTTCCTCCTTTGAACGCTGAGGGAGGGGCCCCTCTAAATCACAGGTTAGGCAGGCACTCAACTGAGTTAACACAACATACTTCCCTACACCATGTCTTGAAGGTGTAGTTAGATGTTATTACATGTATTTCTGTAGCTCCTAGAGGTCTCTGCCAAGAGCAAGCCCCGTTCTGTTGGACACCGTTCACACACTGTATGAGACAGTCCTTGCTCCAAAAGAACTTTAATATTCTTTGATATTTCTGGGAAATGTTTCATGAGAGAATTTCAGCATAGAGTACAGGGCCTTTTAACCTGGATTACACCAGGGTAACTCCACTCACTTCAATCCATACCTGTCAGAGATGAGACTCCAGATTCCTTATGTTGCAGTCTCTCTTTTTAAAAACACTGGGGCACGTGTAACAAAGAATCAGGAAATGAGTGGGCAGTTGGCATTAATTTCCTCCATGTCACCATCTTTGGTTGCTGTTGTGGAAACACAGCAAGGCACGGCAACTGCTATTTCAGTGCACAGGGCCATCCCTGAGCCCCAGATGGTCACCATATGATCTGTCCCTCTTATGGACCATAGACATGTTTCTTATGCTTAGTATTTGACTCCTGCAGGCAAAGAGTGCTCACCTAAATCTGCCTAACCACCACAGCACCTGGGTGCAACACAGTTTCCTTTAGGAATCCAGTAAAGACCCAGACAGAGGGTAAACAATTTGTGGAAAAAGCACAACCTGACTCAATTAGAATTTCCTCCATGAATAGCTCCCTATGTCAGAACTTAAGGCCCCAATTCATCAGGAAATCTGGGACCCATTTCCTCAGGAATTGCTAGTTACTTACGCAGAGAAAGTCTTGCATTCTGATTTTGTTTTCTGGACAGTCTGGGGTGGGCTTTACTGCTCACTTGAATAGACTGGATTTATGCTGAGCTGGTAGTGGTAAGATGACAAGAGATCTGCACGTCTAAATGTTATCACTTGTGTCTTTCAGCACCCCATCTCTCCTCCCGGCAGAAGGCGTCCAGCTATCAGGAAGAGCTGATCAGCTGCTGTAGATGAACACCCCCTATCACCTATGCTGACTTTGTCAAAAGCCCAAAAAACTACACCTGGCTGGTATAAAATAGAGCAATTTTCTGTCATCTCTTTGCTAAAGAGCCCATGAACTCTAAGGGCCTAACATACAGCTCTAGTCATGATATGGGCAATGTTGGCATTTAGGGGCCTAATGGTCCCTATGCAAGAACCATCTATGGGCCAGCACAAGTTCTCTTAGAGCTGCCTTAGGACAAGCGACAGTTATCCTTTTTCAGTAATATCTTACGATGTCCTTTACTCTGGCACAAAGGACTTGTCTGTGGAGGAGAGAAGGAGAAGAGAAGGCTGAGGGGAGACCTTATTATGGCATACAAGTATCTAAAGGGTGGGTTGAAGGAAGATGGAGCCAGGCTCTTTTCAATGGTTCCCAGTGACAGGACGAGGGGTAATGGGCACAAGTTAGAACACAGGAAGTTCCGTTCAAATACACGGAAAAACTTCTTTACGGTGAGGGTGACAGAGCACCGGCACAGGCTGCCCAGGGAGGTGGTGGAGTCCCCTTCTCTGGAGATTTTCAAGACGCGCCTGGATGCAGTCCTGAGTAATGTGCTCTGGGTAATCCTGCTCTGGCAGGGGAGTGGGACTAGATGATCTCTAGAGGTCCCTTCCAACTCTGAAAACTCCGTGATTCTGTGATTCCGTGATTCTGTGAGGAAGATATTATGAGAGGAGAGTGAGCCTGGTACAGTCTGACCCTCAAGCAATCGTTATGAGGATCTTCCAAAACCTCCAAAGTGTATAATACACCCTTTTTCAAAGCCTCAGTCTTAGCCACATGCTCCTGTGCAAACAAAATTGGATCTAATTCCGACTCATATGGCCTTTCCTAGAGTTAAACAAAGCCTTGTAGAGCTGAATGATAATAAACCACAGAGGGAGGGAGAAACTACATGAGAAAAAAATAAGCAAAACATCTGTCCCTGACATTTCAAAAATTCTTATTTGCCTAACTCCCCTGATTTCAGCAGAGCTGTAGAACTTTATACCAGCTTTGAAGCTGGTCACTATTTTTTTAAATCTTTCTTCTGACAAGCTCTGAAATCAGCAGAGGTGTTCAGGCAGACGTGTGTAGGCTGTCTCAGACAGCAGGGGCTTCAGGCAAGAAGAATTTCAGGCCAACAGTGGCAAGAAAGAGAAAAGCTTGGTGGTGGAGGAACAGAAGATGAAGAGGGAAGCAGTGAGAGGCAATTCTTGTGGTTTGGAAGTTCCTGTGGCTCTATGTACAGTCAGCATTTCTGTCTGCAAACAGAAACATTTCTGTTTGCTTTGCAAGCCAGATTTCTCAACCTTTGGCCTTCTGACCTTCACTGTATCTGGCACTGTGATCAGGTGTGAGATTGTAACTCACTGCTTGGAGGGGCAGAGCTTTTCCACTTAGTCCACCAGCCAGATTAGATGGGGTTTACCCTTTCGGTCACAGAACTTGAAAAGGCTGACTGTGAGACAGAATGCAAGGTTGTGCAAGGAGAAAGCGACAAAAAACCTCTCTTCAGAATAAGGTTTACCTGAGCTTAAATATTGCCATGTTTTCCAATTCTAATAAAGGCAGACTTCAGGCGTAAGGACAACGTGGGCATGAGCTGCACAGCGCTTTTGTATGGTGCTAAGAGTCAGACAAGTGTTCCACCTGCTCAAAGGTATCTAGTGCTATCTCTGTTGGACTCTGGCAGAAGAGGAGGAAAGCAATGTCTTTATATTTGACCAGAAAGGTCATTCAATTTGTTCTTATCAAATAAAAATAAAATAAAATAAGATTTTTTTAAGGCAGTACAGTTTCTTTATACCACATGCCCATGTTTATTGCCATATAAAATTCCCTGTTTGCCTACACCCCACCCAGGCTCTTGTACACACCTGCATAAGTCTATAATTTTATCCCATGAATCATTCTATACCATCAGATCACACCCAAGTTACCAGAACTCTAAGGAAGTGGCAAGTTCATTATGCTGGTTTTCATCTTTCAATTTTACAATAAAAGAATTTTTTATTGGCGCCCTGTATCCACAGGTATTTTTTTAAAAAATGACAGGCAGAAAGAACATGAAAAATTAATTAATTAAATGCACCTAACAAAAGAGAGTACAAAGGAAGGGAGAACTAATAAACGATTTTTTAAAGGACTGTTTGGACCTGTCTGCAGTGGTTGTATCTACCTCGCAGGGTACTGAAAATGTTAAACATTCAAAATCATGAGTCAGGCTCACTAAAAATCATGAGACTGAGGAAAAAATCATAATTTTCACTTCAAATTAAAGCTTTTTGGCTTATTTGCCTCTGGGTTTTGCAACCTTGGGAGAACAGTGAGGCCACAGTTTTAAGCACTTAAGCAGCCTTTGAAGGACTTTTTTCCCAGGAAAGTGGAGATTTTCAGCTAATCACTTGTGTCCAGTAGCTAGGTGTTTAAGGAACAACACAACTACCAAACAATACAAGAGGTTGCAATCCAAAAGAAATCAAAATACTGTGGTGTACAAGAGCACTACTGCAGTGATTCAGGGTGGTTTTAGAATGTTCTGTGTTAGAAACACAAAACAAAGCATACTCAACAGCATGAAGAGACATATGCAGGCAAATATTTGCAAGTTGCATTTTTTCACTTTTGTTTACAATGTAGAGGAACATACTTCTATCTTAGCAGACATTTCTCACTTTTAACTTCTTAGAGTTATCTTAGGGTTACCAAATATCATTTGAATTCACTGGCTTTGTAGTTCCTAGGATGAGGCTCAGTGTGCCTCTTGACTTCCAGCCATTTGGCGGCCTCTTCATTATTACACAACTGTAACATGCAGCAATGACACAAACTTCTTGCCATTCAATTAAAAAATGACAAGCAGCCAAAGAAGAAAATTGGATTACCTCCTGGGCAACTTAAGTTCATGTAATATTGCCACTGGGTTGTTTCCTTGCCAGGACACTTAATTGCTGAGAAATGTGTTTACAGCTTGGTATGTGCATCTATCCATTTGGGACCAAGATAGGTGTGACAGAATCAGAAGAGACTAAGATTGGCAAACAATCTGGAAGAGGCTGCCATCAGCAGGCAAATCTACCACAGTGCAAAGACCAAACATCCATAATAATAGTTGTCTCTGATCCAGTCAGAAAATAAAGGAAAAAGCAAAGCAGTGGTTGAAGGCTCTTATCTGCTCTGGAAGGGTCTAGCTGTGCAGAGATGATTGGGCACTTTAGATCTGAGATCTATTTTCTTTCATACACATTCATCGGGCTTTATTGCTTGTTAATGGAATGACAAGAAGAAATGGTCTAAATCTAATCATGCTGCAATTGACTACTGCTGAAAAACACCCGGCAACATTGAGTATCACATACCTTACTGATTCTCCCATATACATACTCCCTCTGTTTAATGGCCTCCTGGCTCAGCATACAAGTCTGTGTAATTCTTATGTCTACACAGTCACACTGACATTTAAATTTGTTGTCTCCTCACCACTTTGTTTGGTGCTATCAATGTAATGTCTGCCACTCCAAGTGTTGCACTCTAACCAACTTCTATGTACTTTCAGATGCTTTGCGATTGGCAGGGAGGCTCAGGGCAGCAGACAAGGTGGATCTTGTAAACATGGCAAGAGATAAGGCAATACCGAAGGGAACAATAACCACAAAACTAGCTCACAGGGTTCAAGGGATGGAGGTACATGTACTGTTTATTTTCTGTGCTCTTGGATCAGCTGCAATTCCACATGTAAGCTGTAAGCTAACTTCTTCAGCCCCAGCTTTAAGACCTGGAAAGTCCCTCAGCACTGAGCATTATTTAACAAAGAATATATGCTTTCTTTATCTTTTATCTATATAGGAAACAAAACAAAAACAAAACAACCGAGACATTTGCACGATGCCTACAGCTCTGACTTAGGCCATGTCTCTGCCCTTGTTTGCACTGATGTAAATCAGAGATCACTGTAAGAGATTTAAAATAGGCCTTTAAATTTCTTATCACATCACTCCTCTGCTCTGCCAGTTATCTGTTCTGTATGTTTCTAACAACAGTACCCATGCTTTTGCCAAGCCACAGTTACACATGGAATGCTTTCTCTCCCCAGGTACACACAGTGCCTGTCCCCTCTTTATACTTTCATATAAAACATGCATCTTTCATCCTGCTCACAAGAAGTGCACTACCAATTATACCAATCCCAAGGTTTTTTAACTCATTTCCCCAGCATTTGCTCAGCTGGCTTGCCCATCCCATTTGTTTATGATGAATGTTTTATGACATAAACAATTACATATTCCCAGGTGCATTTAACCAGAAAAGCAGGAACAGAAAGAAGTAACAGACTTGGGACTGCCTGGGCTTGCATGGTGGCAGCAACAAATACGTTTACATGCTTCAAAGGCACTGATATAGTTTCTTCTGCATTTTGGGGGACTCATGATTAGAATCGGCTGGTAATGGGTGATTTCTAATTTGCAGGGAATTTCTTATTTTGATTAGTTTAGCTTAAGGCCAGCACACCAGCATTTTCACCTGAGAAATCCAAGGCCATGCTTTGCATGGCACAGTTGTGAAACTGGTGTGATTCTACCTGGTAGAGGGCAGTAGTACACACATGCACACATACATGCACACACACGCTGCATTGCTGTAGGCACCATATGTGCCGTGCCACAGGAACATGACACGAGAGGCAAGATTTGCTCTGGGTTTCTGACTCTGCCTTGACCCCTAACGCTCTCAGCACCACCACTGCTGCTTCAGCAACTCAACAGCTTCCTAACTTCTGCAGTATTTGGGGCAGAAATCACTGGATTAAATTCCATGGTTTGAATCATGACATTGATTTTCTCATTTCTTCAGGAAAGTGATGTATTTTGTCCTTAAAATCGCTGTAACTGATGTTGTATTATCTAGCATTGCCAAGTTTTCTCAAGGGCTTGAGAGAAAGGGTGAATAAAGACACAAAGAAAGTTTTTCTCTTACGTCTGTGGAGCACTCCTACCTCTGAGCTGCCAGGTAATATCATATAAGTCATATTAACTCGTTCCCTTTCTACCCTTGGTTGCCATAATTAGTGAAGAAAAATTGATGTAGCTGACTGTGACACAAGGCTGAATGAATCTGCATCAGTCTGAAAACCAGGCAGCAACGTCTCTGAGTAATGTGACAAACTACCCAATCCTACATGCGTTGTGTGTTGCTCCATAAAATCCAGGCAATGTGGCCTGCATGGTTTTCAGCTTGGATGGTTCAGCAAAAATGTTCCTGATAAAAAAGATTAAGAAACAAGGTCTGAAATTCTGTGTCAAACAGAGAAGATCCCCACGGTACATTAAGATCTGACAGTCTCCATTCAATTAGCAAGTGGGAGACAGCTGTCTGTCTGTCACTCTTTCTCTTCCTTGAAGACAAACACATTCAAAGTAAATCCAAATCTTTTTGTTTCATCAGCAGGTTTATCCAGTTACCTGCAGGATGCAGAACAAGTTTAGGTACCAACTAGTGTAAGTCAGTAATGGGCCCAGTGTTATTCTCCCTCTCTCTGCTTACCAAGTCTGACAAGCTAATTGTCAAAGGAAAGAGAAACCCTCTCCCAGACGCTGTAGCTTTGGGACTCAGGTCTCTTCTTAGACTTGCCATTTGTCTGTCCCCTTTTCTAAGCACAGTTCAGGGAACTCTCAGCAAAGAATAAGGCTCTTTCTCCTAGACCCTTTGAGAGATTTCCTGTTAGTCACTAGGATAATTAAAGGTTCCAGTTGCATTGCATTAGCACCTTTCATGTCATTAGAGTCCAGCTGCAGTGCGAGAATCACATATTTACTGAGACTCCTGTGCCAGCCAGCATGCCAGGAGCAGAGTTTTACATTTCATCACTTTGTAAAAGAAATACAGTTAAGCAGTGTTCCCTTGTCATATTGCAGGGCAGCTTGCAGGAGGGGCTCTAAGCACCAATCACTGGAATGTCTGGCCACGAGTAGTATTGAAAATAGTGCCTTGACAAAGTTTTATGAACACATTGTAATAAATCCATGGCCACCTAAGACTTCTTAATTGTCAGTGTACTGCACACCAAAGCTGCTCAGAACCCCATGGTGGAAATGCCAGTTGCACTTGGAGACTTGCTTCACACAGCACATGGTATCTCCACTTGACTTATAAGAAAATCTTCACCCTTTATTAGTAGTGCAGGTGTTGTGCCACAGGGTTGGGGAGTTCTGAATTCACCCTGCAAAGGCTACTGGTGCAAAGATTTAGTTCATTATAACATTTGTTAATTGACAGACTTGTGCGCCTGTCTAGTCAATAACAGCCTGCTAAAAATATGCATTAACCAGAGAGAATGAATCAGCTGCTAATAGCAGTCTGCCTGATTGTCAGCTTCTATCTATCTTCAGTATTTGTCTGAACCTTGTCACTATTGTACTCCGGCAGCTCCAAGCCTCTAACATATTTATCCTCCAAACACCCCTCTGGGGCAGGGCGGTTGTTGCTCTCACCAGTTTACAGATGGGAAACTGTGATACCGAGAGGGAGAGTGATTTGCCCAAGGTCACACAAGAAAACTGTAGCAAAACAGGGAATAGTACATCAGTCTAGTAACCCCATGGGGATTAACCTGCCCCCAGCCAGGACATCCTTTTTGTCTCCTTCCTCTTTCAAACCAGCAGACCTATAACAATTTATTCCAGTAGAAATTCTTTGAGGTTCCTTGAGAATGCAGAGCCTTCTATTTATGCATGGATGTAGTATTAACTAAATGCTCCCCTTCCACATTCCCAAAATGCTGACATCCCAAAGCCAAACTTTAAAACATTAAATATGCACATTTCAAATCTTGTTTAAAATCAGGGCCTCCTTAAACCAAGTTCTAGCTCCTCTGTTTGCGTGCATTTCTACTAATTGGTAACACCTCTAGCTCCAGGTGTAGGGAAAGAATAGCCACCCTACACTTCTGTTGGGAGCTCTAGAATGAGTAACAGTGTTAGAAAGAGAAATGTGAACCTGTGATCTGGCTTTGAGTCTTGGCAAGTACATGAGTCCTTTAGTTCATGTACCAAATATGTTTGCTTGTAATTCAGTAAGCTGACACAGGATCTTAAGAAACATTAACTTGTGTTACTGTGACGCTATGTTTGATTATAATATTGCTTTTATTAATGTTTCTTATGTGCTATGCAATGAGCAAATGTAAGATAGACGTGATCCTTCATGTGAAGTTTGCCTTCCAAATAACATATGATAAAGGAGAAAAGATAAGGAAAGAGTGGGGCAGTTGATCTCAAGAACATAGACATAAGGTAACTAATAATGGGCTGGAAACTTGCCCAGTTTGTGGGAGCTGAGAATGCAGGCACGAAAGCTGAGCAGTGCCAGTCACACTAGAGGGGAAGGATGGTGTAATCAGGTGAGAGAAGCCGTGCCAAATGCACATTACTGCAGCATGGCTCCGTGTGTCTCGCTGGACTAGCTAAAAAAAAATCAGCCATGCGCGTAGAGCCTCTTGAACAGCCTTCTTCTATTGCTTGATGAAGTGGTACTGCAGCTCTATTCCTGAGTTTACAAATGAAACACATATGAGAATTTTTAGTATATGGCAAGTCTAGAAATAAGACGATAAAACCAGCAAGATCGAGTCAAAGAAAAAGTTCTGTTTCATTTTCTTATCTTTCTTATTTTTGCCGCATACACTTTTTCAACAAGGACCACACACATACTGTACTATGTCGGGGTGCCTCCTATTTCTTCTTGCATGCAGCTTCAAAACCCCAGGTTGTAGCTATTACTGGTTTAGGACCACAATTCTACACAGGGAGGCACTGTCAGAAGAAAAGCACCATGGTTTCTCTTGGGCTGGGGAGAGACCCAAACCACCAGTTCTAGTTCCTCTGCCTGCCTTCCCTCCCTATGATTTTTCTTTCTCTCCACATTTTTGGCAGAGTTGGTTCAGGAAGTCAACCCCCCCCCCCACTCCACTCCTCTGTGTCTTGCAGGCAGTTGTGGCTTCAGCTGCTGTAGAAGGCGATGACTCTGCAGGTTTCTCCTTCCTGCCCCTGCAGTCTATCAACCTCTGCATCAAGAGGAGGCACTCAAGCTGACGGTGCAGCTGCTGGAGCTACCAGCCAGTCATGGCTACTGGGTGGCACCATTTAGAGGAAAGGAGAAGTACACAGAAAGGCCTGCCCAGCTGTGCAATGGACACGAGCCCTTCCTGGAAAAAATGGGGGGTTTCAGTTTTTTGAGAACCCCAAAGGATTTTCCTCCACCCTCCTACAGGTGGAGCGATTGGGCAGACACTTGACTGAACCATCCTCAAGCCCTTCCATCCCACCAACAGCAGGCTCTCTGTTCAGAAGGCTTGTGTATAATTAGGTAAAGCAAACTTCAAAGCTGTCTAGCCCACTGACCCAATATGGAAAAACCTAATTATGGGAGTTAGAGATGGATACAGTGTCAGGTTTTACTGGGACAGATCTTGGTGGAGGTAGAAAAAGTTTTAACTGGTCTCTTAAATCTGCAGATTCATGTCCTACAATGGAGTAACTGAGATCACTGTTATTTGAATATCTGAAAAGTCCATCTTCAACTCACTAAGGTCTCACATTGATAATTTCTAGTTCTCATAAAAAGTTAAAATATCAAACGAGAGCAGTGAATGGTCTTTGTGAAAGGAAAGAATGCCATCACACGGAAGATTCCCCAAATAGCTGACACTCAGCAAGTGAGCTAGGCGAGTGACTTCACCTGTTTGCACCTCTGCATCAGCATCTACAAAATGGAGAGAACAGGTAGGTCTGGGGATGACACAAGTATGTGCCTATACTTGAAACCAAAGGGTGATATTAAAAAGAAAGGTGCCTAGGAAATTGCAGAGAGCACTGTAATGGGAAACACCAAAGTGAGTAAATTTACTCCATAAGAAGCTGGTAAACTCTCTCTCAAATAAGAACTGGGTTAACTTCATTTAACTTCTTTCCCTCTTGTCTGCCCTCCTGGCAATATTAATTATTAAGGAGGTGTAAGTCAATTCAGAAATAAAAACCCTAGCAATCCATAAGTCCTATTAATTAACACCCTGAACTTCCTTTGCACTACCCAAGTACATGGCTAGTGCCAGATGCAGAGCTGCTGAAGCCAGGGAAAGTCTCCAGAATGTCAGCTACTCGAATGCCCACAGATATTAATGAATTCACAACTTTTCAGCGAGATGGGTCAGTATTGTTAACCCCATTTTACAAACAAGGATATTGAGGAAGAGGGAGGGGAAGTGATTCATGGAAAACCACCCTGTATTAGAGACAGGAATAGGACTCAGATCTCATGACTCCCATTCCTGAGTCTTAATCACTATTAGATCGAAGCTGTTTTGCTTCGCATTTTCTGAGGGCTGGAAGAGAAGAGGGGAGAAACAAGAGGTGGGAAGGGTGCGGAGCTTCTTTGAGTCAAAACTAAATGCAAGTTTCCTGGAATGGAGCCACCACTAATTTCAATAAATTTACTTAGATCTTGAGCTTTGGGATGGCATGAGCAGCTGTGAGTCATCTTGGCCAGTCAAAGGAATAATTAATTGTTGTGGGCAAATCTCAAAAGGTTTAGGGGGTCAGGTAAGGTAAGCAGCTAAGCTTATCCTTGACTGCTCTTTTCTGCTCTGCAAACTATGCTGGAGACACTCACTAGAACACTTACCCCATGGTTTCCTTATGCCAGATCTGTCCATCTGTTGCACACACTTTCTGCCTCATCTTCTATTTTGATTATAAACTATTCAGTGCTGGGATTGTCTCTGTTTTAGAGGTTTTTATAGCACCTGTCATTACACAGCTCTGATCCACATAAGGATAAAGCAGTACCAGAGGCACAACCATTGCCCAAATAGTAATAGGAGGCTGAACAGTTTGGCTCCTGAGATTTTCTTTTGCTTCCTGATTATAGCAGGAGTGGTTTCCTTGTGGTGCTTTGATAGTTTTGCTCCCAGCACAGCTCACAACCAGGAAGTACAAGAATGCAGAGCAATGATAGCCAGAATTTGCAGAACAGCTCAGCATGCAGAATCAGAAGCAGATTTGCAAAGGAGCTCAGCTCCCATTTAGGCACCAAAATCAGTATCTAGATTTTATGAAGAGCCAAGCTGGAGGGCTACAGAACTCTTTAGAAAATCCAGCCCTCATGGCAGCTTCTGAGTATTTGAGGACCTGGCTCAGCTTTGCAGTCTGAAGGGGAACCAGAGCTATGTGAAAAGTGTCGCCTTGACTTAGTGTTGGGTATTCTTATTTTTTCAGAAGTTCTAGCCCCTTTTAGGTACTGTAAGATGAGCCATGCAAAAAAGTGTTGTGGTCTCCATCAGCTCTTGATTCCAAACAAAAATGTAAAGCTCAGAGTAAAAAGATGCCTTTTTTTCCTTTTCTCCTGCCCTGAAAACTCAGCTTCTTTCCAGCTCCACTCCTTAGGCAGTGCCTGAGTTTGGCAATTGACCAATTGACCTTCAGTTCTCTAAGGGTCATAGCCAAGCAAAAGGAAATGTTCCTTCCTTGTGTCCCTAATCCATAACTCATTTTCAGGTGAGGGGAGAAAGCAGTATCCTATGTGATGGATTGTCACTCAGGGCCACTGTTCCAGATTACACTTTGAATTGGACAGGACAGGTAGCTGTAACTGGGTTGCTGACAATCTGCTCCAGCTCCATGCCTTCCAACACTGCTTCACCTCACAGTAGAGCACCAAGGAACATCTGGCTGTGAGGGGTGACTAGGGAGACCTCCTATCTCATGCCAAAACCCATCAAGGCTCTTTAAAGTATCACAGGCTGTCAGCAACTGCTCTGTGGTTTTTGGCATGTTTGCAGGGCACAACTCTTTTTTTAATTATGAGCTGATACCTAACAGCACAACCTCCTCTGAGCTAGGCTGGCACTACAGGGCTAAAGGGAAAGGGGATGGAAGAGAAGGAGGAAGAGGGAACCCCATGTTGGTCTCTGAAATCAGCAGATTGGAGTCTGATGCCCAGGAAGAACAACCCAGCTGGAGGATGTGTCCCTCACAGCTGGATAAGAATTCACTACTGAAAATGATTAGTGCTCCCAAAATGACAAAATCTTTGAAATTCAGGAAACTTATTGGCTTGTTAGACTCAGGAGTCCTGAACAATCTTGGCCAAGCTTATGGATAGCCTGTCCAGTCGGGTACTACGGAGCACAGGTTTCTTACAGTCTGTGGACAGCTTCTCCACATCAGACTGGTCAGGGAGCTACAAAGCTGGCAAAGTCAGTTTAGTGGGAATGTTCCCATTGGAGATTTGGCCCAGCAATTGACCTCCTGCTTTTGTGTGCTCTTTGCTTCCCATCTGGACATCCTTGCATGACTGCTCCTTTTCTGATCCAGTACAAAGTCAAATAGTTATGCCAAGCTATTGGTGGTTTTAAATGAGTTTGATTTTTTCACTGGGGTAGAGTAGAGGCACTCCACAGCTCATGTTGTGCTCAGTCGAGAGGTGATGACTAACATACCTGTGGAAGCCCTGAGAACCTCACTGAGAGCCGATAGGCATGCAGGAATTTAAAAGCCCTGAAGCCACGTCTGAACCGGGAACTTCAGAGCACAGACTTTCAGGTTCAGTTTCATTTTGAAATGTCTGTAATGAAACATTTTGTTATTTAAAAATTATTATAATTTATTTTCCCTTCCTTCCATGGGAAATTTCAAATATGTCACTTTTTTTTTTGCACTGAAATAGAACTCTTCATCCCCTGCAGAAATTTTCCAGGAATTTACCCGAATTTCCAAATTCTAGGATTACCCATAAAGCAGACATGTTGACTTTCAACCCTCTCTAGTGCCATTACTCCACAGTCTTTTTTCCAATTATTATTACATTTTAAAGAGTTTATAATCCCTTGCCAAAAAAAAAAAAAAAAAAAAAAGAGCTTCTTTTAGGTTCCAAGTCTGGAGAAAGGTTCCCTTTTGTTCCTACTAAAGAGATATGTTGCCTGGTGCTGACTGGGAGCGGAGACACTCCTGCATTCCCAGCCCTGACACTAACTGCCCCTGTGGCCCCAGGCTAATCGCTTAAATGCTCTGGCTCAGTCTCCCCATTGGTAAAACAGAGATAATGATACTTACCATCTTCTTCACAGGGGTGTTGCAGAGAAATAATTAGTTTGTGTCTGTAAAGCACTTTGAAGATAAAAAGCACAATACAATTGATAATAATTATTGCTATGCAGACTGATTCTCCCCTCCCTGACAACTTATTGGTGCAGGAAGGTAAGGAAAGACCTGAACTGAACTAAGCGTCTCTCCTGGTAAAGCCCCAATTTCAGCAAAAGTGTATCTAAGCCAAAACCATAAGCCAGCCACCCAAAAATTTTGTAAGTGTCAAATCCGGTTTAGTGACCCTAGTTCTAACTTGCCAAAGTTAGATGTATCACTGCTTGGAAAAGAGATTTGTTTTCCACTGTGTCTTTTTCTCTAGTGTCTCTCAGTTTTTCATAGCATTTTGTGCCTTCAAAAGCTTCCATCAGTCTCTGATACCTGTGCCTTTCCTGGCATGGGGCAACAGCTTATTATACACTAGTTTGTTACAGCCTTCACTTCAAAGATCTACAGTTCAAAGGGTCCTAGAAGTGTTGAACAGGTCAGCACTTTAATGCTGATCCACACATCTTTAGAGGGCAGTAACATAGCCACAGTTTTGTTCCTGGAGGAAACAGAGAATAACTGGTTTGTAGAGTTCCCTTTGGCCTTAAAGCTGGCCACTGAATTGGATGCCCCTGGTGGCAAAGATCAAGCATCAGGGAACCCTGCAGTGGATGAGCTTGTAGGGCTGTGAATGAGTGAAAATGTGTCTTTATGAGTCACTGACTTATTCTTAATGGGAGCTGCAGAGGGGGAAGAAGGAAAAAGGAATAGGGGAGTACAGGATAAAAAAGTATCAGAAAGGATAAAGTAATCTCAACTAGTTCCTTCCATGCACTTATTTTTTAAGACAAGTGATAGAGGGATGGCATACCTAAAGATTATGATCAGAGAAAATACTGCCCCAAATATACCTCCAGCACAACCTGGACCAGATCCTCTTCTCAGACTGGGGGGATGGGGAGACATGGTGGGGGAAGCAACAAAAAAACCCATAGATGTGGAATATTGGCTAAAATATTTTTCATTTGCACATAGACTTGAACTTCCTGTACAGACGGTCAAAGTCTTCTGCAAAAGGCCCTTCTTGCTACATTTATGGCCCAAGAGGAAGCAAGAAAAAGCAGAAATCATCCTGTTCCGTGGGGATCCTAAAGACCATTTTCCAATTTGAAGAAGTAGCATTTGAGTCACTGGACATATCTTTAGGCTGAATCCCACATTGAAAACAGATGCCAAATCTTCCTGTCTAATATCAGCCAAAGTGGAAGAAGCCATTTTTGCACTGAGTATATTCATTGCCTTTTAAATTGATCTGAATCTGATATGGTATCAAGACCTGGAAGAGATTTGCTCTTACCAGCTTTATATGCATATATATATACATGGGTTTTAATCAAATGTAATATGCATGAAGGCAAAATTTGCCCTGCAGTACCTAGTTGGGAGATTAATATTAGCAGATTGCTTTGGGTAACAGAACCAGAGATGCTCAAAAGAAAAAAACAACAAAAGGGGGTCTGCCTTGGGAAGAGCTGTGTGCTACAGCACATGAATTAAATCCATGACTGAAATATATCACAAACCAGCCATATCAGAACACCGCAGCATCTCCTGGTTGTGATTTATTGCAAAGCATCATTTAACTACAGATGCCTACAGACTGTAGATATCTAGACTGTAGACATCTCTAGACAATTACAGAAAGACTATTTTGATGACTTAAGTAGTATGTGGGTCTTGCAGTAGAGAAGGCTGGATTTCCCACCAAGGGAATGATTCAAGTGATAGAGAAGAGTAAAATAAGTTTGGGCTCTAACAGAACAGGCTCCGTCCCAGCTGCCTGACTTCAGCTTGATTGTCAAAAATCTAGTCCATGATTAGGACACCACTCATTTTTTATTTGTCTTGTATCATCTCCATGTTTCTGGTCCCTGGGGTAAGGATGTTTTCATTCACTGCAGAGCTGGTATGGTAAGAGACTGAACACCATCCTATAGAGAGTACCTCGTAGCCTCTCAGCCTGCAAACGTGAGCACTTACATTTCTGAAAGGCGCTTTTTTTGCCATTACCCATCCAGATCCATGTCCATGAAAAGTGACCTGAAATTCTGTTTGCACAGCCATAGAGACTACTGAGAAAAAAATATGTTTTTGTGAGCATATATGGTGCATATGAAGTGCACAGGAGCCTACTATAAACAGAGATTTCATTTAGGAAGGAGAGGATGCTGTATTTGACCTAAACTATGGAAGTTTAGCTCTTCTGAGTCGCAAATGAAACTGTAAAGCTCCCCTGTCTACAAAGCCTTGTCCTTCTGCTGAGTCTGGCTTAGGCCCAGCCATCCTTACACCTTCAGAAAAATACTCAGAAATATGTTTCCCTGCTTCTTTTTCCAGGGCCTGGGTGGCATGATCTCTTAATGCATCTGCCTGTTTACGTTAGCAAAATGGAAAGCAGCTTTGTTTATGGAAAAGATCTATTTTTGTTTTACTTTTTTTCTCTCAACTAAACTGACTTTTATCCAGGATTGTGTTTTGCTTTGGGAAAAGAAATGTGCTGCAATTCTTAGCCCTAGCTTGAAAGTCAGGTCAAGAGGAAAGGGGGAAATCCTGATCATATTATTTAATTTTGTAGGATTACACTGCAGCTTGGAAATCTAAAAGAGCGGAAGAGTTAATATCCCCCTCTTCTCTACAACCTCTTGCTCTGTGTCCCTGTGCAATGCCATTTGCTATTCTCCCACGTATATTTAGACAAGCCAGATCAGAAACAAAAACAGTATTTCCATCTTATGGGCAGGGGGACAGTGTGTGGCATCCAGGGGAGAAAGAAATTTCAGAAGTCCTCATGCTCCCCTGAGGATAAATCATGTCATTGTGTGTCTTTCAACTTCTTTAGACTTTGATCTTGTAAGAGATCAAACAGGGTCAGGACATGGATGGTAGATTTTGAATGAAAACCCAGACAGGGCATTGTGACGTGGAGATGATGTGGTGAGGTGTGGAGCACAGCATGCAATATTCTCCCTCCACAGATATCATGGGGTATCTGAGAAGTATATAGGTATATGTATACTGCTTTATTGCTGAAACATGAAGGTTCCTGCTCTTGAATGGAAGTCAAACTAAGGTTTGGCCAATCCTCATCATGAAAGACTGCTGGACAATTTTTGGCAAAAGCTGATACTTAAAGCTTGGGTTCTAATTTTAGCTGTAGTGCTGACTCACAATATGGATTTTGTGAATTCTCTCCATCCTCCTCAAAGAGATGGAGATCATACTTTCCTGTTTTGCAGAACTGTACTGACCTCTTTGAATGTCTGCTATAGAGTGGTGGGTTGGATAAATTACGGCCATCACTTTATGACATTTAACAACTCATGGTGAAAACCATATATAGCCATATAATATATCCTGAAAGCTCTATGACATGGGGAATGTATTATCCCTATTTCAATTATGAAGATTTAGATGTGTGTGTGTTATGGAAAACAGTGGTAGCATTGTCTACTATGAAGGCTGTCTGACTTTCCACAGTAATATATTTGTATACATGTGTGAGTTTGTGTAATGTACATATACATGACTGCATTAAAAAACACTGTGTTAATGCAATGTTATTTTGATTCCAAAGCAAAGTGCTTGAAAATTAAGGAAATTACAGACTTAAGGTGGGCCGTGCAACTTCAGTTCAGCCCCAGTGTGCATATGTCTTTATGACACAGTCATTTAGCATATAATCACACTCGGTTTTCATTCTGCATTTTTCCTCTTTCCATTTGCAAAGCCTTGTGCAAATCACAGTACTGGTTGCACCCTTCAGACTAATAGCCATAGGAATTTTTAAATACAAACTGTTTAAGTGACCTAAATCTAAAACTTTGCTACTACTATCCAGTAATACCACGATAGGATAGCCAGGGTATGCAATATTAAGGACAATGAACAATTATAATAATCCTTAATAAGTCACAAGAAATAATAAAGTAGGTAAGGAGGTGCCAGTTTTCACAGTTAGCTGTGAAATGTTTCTTATGTTGACTTGAGAAAAAAACATATAAGGGGATGAAAATGACCATTTCTGTTGATTTACTCTCACTTTTCACGTTTCCTCCTAACATCAAATTTGTGAACAGGAACGACGGAGCTTAACCATGTCCTAATACATGTTTGGTGCAGAGAAATCTTTTGAAAAATGCAGAATCGATTGAAGAACAAGGAACAATAAGATATCAGCTAGTTTCTGGCTGATTTCCCATCTGACATTGTAAAAGCATCCAAGACTATTTGTTTAATTTGAAATAGAATAGTGAACCATGCCATTCTGGAACCCCTCCTAGCACATATGCACATACACAGACCCCAGCAACAAGCTCCCTACCCACAGCCATCTGTCATGTGTGCCAATTGGAGCAAACCACTAATATTAATCAACAAGGAGCTCATTATAGTTTCCTCTTCATCTACTAGGCTTTTGTAAAAGATCACAGTCTTTAGGAATTTGCAGCAGAGAGGACAGGCATTCTGGACTGGGGTGAAGTCTTGTCCTTTGCTACATGTCCACATCAAAGTCTATGAATTTCAGTAACAATTATTATTATTGTCCCTGACGATAACATCCCTTCTTCCTAGAACACAGGCCAGCTGTGGGATCAACCTAAAAATGACTGGTAGCCAGTCTGCGCTGGCCTTCTCTGGACTGTTTCGAGATTTTATTTCATTTTCTCTACCTGTAAGTCTGTTTCAGATCATCCATTTCCCATCACCACAAGGTAAGTACTCACTGGAGCATATTTTCAAGAGATACCACAGCTCGGTTCTACCATCATACACTTCATTCCCTGTGATTTCACTGCTGGTCTGCCCATATTTAATATTTCTGTGGAGTTTCCTGCCCTTGAAAATCCATGAACTCTTTGGGACAGAGATGATTTTGTTACATAGGAGTATTCAGCATCCAGCACAGCAAGGTCCTGATCACAACTACTGTGATATATTAAACAAAAAAAGGCAAAACTACAGAGAAAAACTCTGGCACACAAACAAATCCTTTCTCTTAACTTCTACCTGAAGCAGATGCTGGTGGTATATTAAACGTGTGGGGCTTCACTGATTTACACCCTTGTAAAAATCAGTATTCAAAGCTCCTTTTCATGTGCAGCTTCCATATAAGTAAAGGGGATACTGCATATCAAAGGCAGCTGCACCAGGCACTTTAGATTTATTAGTAAATCCATTGAAAAAACATTTCCAGTGAAATAAATCTCAGCCTGCTGACTTCCTCCTATTCTTTACTTATCCTCTTATTGATTTTTGTCTCGGAGATTTAAACCTCTCAATTTGTTTTATGAGACACTTGTCGAACAGATGACAAGAAAAAAGACGGTGCTGGATATTTTCCTTAGCAGTTTTAAGTAGAAATAAAGAGCATTTCTTTGAAATTAGTCTTGCTCTTGTGACACAGTAGGAAGAATATATCTGACAAGCCCTTTAGAAGGCTTTAGTTTGTGCATAGAGAAAGCTCACTGGCTGCCACCAACACAGCTTTGTGGCAGCGGTGCCCCAGAAGCTCATTGACAAGTTTGACATGTAAACAAGCTGTTGCTAAAAATATTTAACCTAGGGGACCCTGGCTAGTTGAAGGGGCTAGTAATGGAATACAGATCCTTTCACCTCTAGGCATCTGTTCAAAGCTAGGCCATTGCTTGAAAGCCATTATCGTCTGATGGCTGTTCAGAGGAATGAGTAGGTGGGCTCTGCTCTGTGTCCTGTGAGCAAATTGTTGCTAAACCACACCGGGAATCTCAACAGAAAACTGGGACCTGGCACCTTCTGGTGGCTGGGGCAGCTCCTCCCAGCAGGAGGGTGTCCTCCACTTACTCCCCTCCAGCTCCCTTCCAAGGACATGTCACTTCGTGGACGTTTGTGTCCTTGCAACAGCTCCCCTCCCAAATTGCTACTGCTGCTGTTCTGGAGGTGAGAGAAGATGGAGGAGCACATCCATTCCCATCCCGTTCCTGCCTCCTGCCCCACAATTTGGACCTGTCCAGCCGATGAATGCCAGCATGGCGCTGCTCTGAAACCGAGATGCCAGCTACAGTCATTTATAAAGGTTCTCTAATCATTTCTACAGGTTCTCTAACCATGGTTTTCCAGGAAAAGAGGTCACACAGGCTAACATACCATCTCCACCTCGGAGGCCCACCTTCTGACGCGGGGGGGAGGGACAGTGACAGGGCAGCAGGAGGGCTGTGCCGGTTCCCCGGGGCTGAGCTGAGCCAAGGGAACGCTGAGTGGGAATGAGGAGGGGGAGGCACACCCCTTCCCTTCTGGGCCTCTGTGGGGATGGATCCAACCCAGCCAACCCCAGGCAGGGCGAAAGCAGGACAGAGAAGTCCTGCCGCACCAAGCACCTGTTTCTCTCCTCCGCTCCGCAGGGGCCTGCCTGCAAAGGGGTGAGAAGGCAAGGATGGGGAATTTCTATTCCCACACATTTTAACTTGCTGTTACTTCACTTACACTCCTTTGTACTGGGATGTGTGCTCCAAGATGGCTCTGTCAGCTTTCAGGCAGTCCATTGCCACAGGAAACGGCTTTCACTCCACTTTGTTGTTCAGCTTGAGGCTTAACAGTAGCTTTACACCTAAAACCACGGCCTGAAGAGACCCAGAGAGAGGTGCCGCCGTTACCACCACAGACCCTGGGCTTTCTCATTTCGGTAACACTTGCTAATCCTGCTTTGTTTCCCCAATGTGGCAGAGCTGCCCTCACACTGCCCATAGCCGGCACCCTGCTGCAGGGAGAGGCCCCGCGCTGTGGGGCTGCCCAGCTCCTCGCCTCAGGACCCAACATGGCGGGCAGGCCCAGCCAGGCTGCCCTGCCCCTGCCCCCTCACAGCCTCCCAGCAGCTGTACACAGCAGGGAGAGGAACTGAATTTCACCTCGTACATATTAAAATTTATATATTTTATACATATATATGACATAGGTGGGAGAGATTGCTCCCAGGTGCTGGGATTTGTATAGGATGAGGGCTGTGGGGTATGGAGGCCCTGTCATCCTGACAGGCAGGGAAGGCTGTGAGAAACCAGGCTTGGAGGAAAGAGGTGGGAGACACTTGGCCAATTCCCTGCTTTCTAGAGAAAAGTCGCTTTCTCAGACCGAGTGTTTCTGCCCCAATTGCTTCAGGTTGGCAGAGGATGGCGGGTGCCCTGTGAGGGGCCTGAATGCTGTGCAGCCTGCCGTGAGCCACTCCTGAGGGGAATTTAAGGTTGGTCTCCTATAGCACACTGCATCTTTACAGGTCTTTCTGCCCCCAAAAGCGGGAGGATTTAAATCCATCAATTATTAAAAAAAATGATAAACCTGGCACCTTTCCTAGTTGTTCGTTTCGTTGTGAGGCTTTTCAGTTCCCATTTAAAAAGAGGCATCTCATCCCAGGAGCTCCAGGGCAAACTCCATCTCCACACACATGGGAACATGATGTTGCTAGGCAAGGTTGGTGTTAATTTAACTTTGGGAATAGCAGGAACAATAGGACTGGAAGGGGCCTTCTGGTTCATCAAACTAGTCCTCTGTTGTTAGAGGCAACTACGTTATATAATCCCTTTTGCAAACGAAGCTAGCTCTATCCTACAGCCATCTAGGTTATTTTTGTCCCCTTGTGTCCATGGGAAGGCCCTTGGAGAACCTCGCTGCTGTATGGACGTCTCCATCTGAGAGGCATCTTGCTCACCAGGGAGCATCGCTCTTATTAATGCCAAACTGCACAGCCTGAGATCTCATCCAATTACATTTCGTCTTGTTCGTAATGCTGTAATGCCCAGGATAATACAGGTCTTCCCCTGGAATACTCTGGCCCTCCATATTTACAGAGCTGCCCTTAATTTGTGTCACCAGGACAGTCCTACAGCAAGATCATTGATCTTGTTTGATATTTTTAGCAATCTTAATGTTTCACCTTGAGAAATTGTGCCAGTAAAATGCCAGCAAGCTCCCCTTCAGCACAGCTATCATCTCCCTTTTTGAAGGGGATGCATTGGGCAGGTCTATCCAACCTGGGTAAATCTATCCATTCCTGTACAGGGTTTTTCAAATTCAAGGATATATATGCAACTCATGTTCTATCGTATATTTTAAGAATGATATTTCCCATATTGGCTGAGAGCTTTGGGAACTCTGGTCTTCTGGAGAACACCTGGATGCCACACCTTACTATGGCTCTTATTAGCATCTCGGCATAGGTTCCCTGCATTTATAACCTCCATTTTCTTTTGCTCTAACTCCATGCAGATTTTTGGACACAATTAAGTGTTGATCCTTTCTACAGGACTTGTTTCCATCTGACCTCTTGGCAGGCCAGGACAGAAGAAGAAGAATGCAAGACCTTAACTATTCATTGCAGAAAAATCCAGAGGATCTCCTGTTTTCTTGTAGCCTGACTGTCGCGTTTATTGTGTGAGAGAAGGAGGAAGGCTCCTGTTACAAAGAGACCTGTTTCCCACCCTCTTTTTCTGGCACTTCTTAGAAGGCCTCTTTGGAAGGGACTAATGGCCCTCTGGGACAAGCCCCCTTCTGCCAATAACCATAGGTCAAAAGTTAAACTGAACAGCAAAGAATGAAAACCGGATAAAATACACTATAAATCTTGACATTCTAATTGAGAACTGTCCAATGCAAACTGCAGTAGTGTGTCTGTTTTACCTCAATGCTCTACGAGAGGCCAGATCCCGCTTTCCTAAATGGCTTGAAGTACCCTACTGATATTTACTGGGACTTCTCACTTGATTACGACAAGCAAGATTTGGGCCTATGCAGTCTCCTTGAAAAGACTTAAAGTTTGATAGTTAATGTAATTTCTCTTCTGTAGTTATAGGAGCAGAATGATGTTTTTGATTTCACACTAAAGGCATGTTCATCTCAGGCAGAACTGACATGACTGTGTATGTGCATGTCTGGGGGCAGAGATTTGCAGGACAAAAAGATCTGTGGACAAATATAGCTCATACAGACAATTTCTTACTGAAGAAAAATTTGCCGGAGCAAAACATGTCATCTAAGATGTTTTATAGATATTTTTGCTGTCTGAGGTAAATGGGGGAGGATTACTTACACCTATTTTACAGACTGGTGAAATCAGTGCATAAAGAATTTAAATGACTCACCCAAGATTACACAATAACTCAGTAGCAGACCCTAGCATAGTCTGAAGTCCCAGTGCTTGAAACACTAGCCCAAATTGTCTCCTCGGTCATGTCATCGCCATCAGATGTACATCGCTTTCAGACACGTAGAATACATACATAGTAAAAAATAGAAGAACAGAGCTTGTTTATTTCTCCACTTATATATTAAACATTAGTTTGCTTTCAGTGAATAGTTTTGTTGTTTACATTTTCATAGGAATTCTAATTATTGAAGCATTCATTCCAGACTTTTGTTATTCCTTTTCAAAAAGGAACTACAAGCAGATCACTGTGGTTCCCATCTGGGCAGCTCAAGAGAACAATCTTGTAATATTAGAATAAAGCAGCTTTTTATTAATGTTATACCTTGGAGCTCTTCTCTGAATAGGAAACTTTCCCCGAAAAATTATTTGAAATTATACCCCTATACCCTGAGCTGATTTTTTCAGCCTGGTTAACATCATAAAATGGATCATGAATATGTCCTTTGAAAATTATGCCAGTTCTGTGTAGTTTATACAGTCTGTATGTGTTGGTGCAAAGAAAATTGTTCCTACTGCATAGCATGTATGTGTCAGAGAAGAGAGAGAGGGTTAAGGAAGGGAAAACATATACTGGAATGTAGTGGCATAACAAATCTATCCCTAATCTTGAAAGCTTCATAGTGCATGAGTAATGAAACTAAAGATGAATTACTACATCTTGCACTCATAATTTACAGGTATGTGTGTATTATCTTGGAGCATAAATATTCCATTTATGTTTTGTGATGATGTTTTTCTCCATATAGGAAAATAAAAATAGTATTAGTCACATGTCCATAGCTTTGTCAGTGGTTGCAAAATGTTTTTCTTTCCAAGAGGAAAGCATACTGAATAATGCAACACTTACATTTAGGCTGTTTCTTCATACATTGACACTTTCAAAATCTAGAAACAGTTCTTTTAATTTTAAGGGCTACAGTGTCTGCTCCCTTTATTCCTGCCCTTTATCATCTTACACACCATGTTCTTATAGACAAGGGGGGAAAAAAAACATTCCAGTGTCTAATAAATCTGAAATCCATCAGGGGCCGCAAAGCATTCATTCTCCTTCCTTGGTTCAGATCGTGTTACATTCAGCAGCACAACAAATGCACTTTGTGCACAAACGCCAATGGATTAAGCACTTTCGTTCATTTTTCCAGGGTGGGAACTGATTCAATTTTTTTTAGAGTTTGAAAATTTTTAACAAAGAAAAGAGCTGCACAATTGATTTTCAAGCAACGAGAGGGAAAAATTGTATTACAATAGTTGTTTCTGAGCGGAATTTTAATATTGTTAAAGGACTTAAAAAAATATTTCATGATACTAGCCTTCCATAGCACGCAGCGCTCTACCTTTGGTTTTCTGAGCTAATTTATAAGAATCTCTCTGTGTGCAGGTCTCAGTAGTCCTTTTTTTGTTCTTAGACCTTTTGCTGCCTGTTACAGTGAAGTTGCACATGCTGTGCTTTCTCAGATGGGAATTTCACTTCTGTTCTTTCCTGTTGCATTTCCCCAAAATAAAATATTTTGGGAAAAAGGAATTAAGTATTTTATTACTATATATGTAAAGAAATGTAAAGTGGGGCTAACTTTTTGGGCACACCAGGACTGATTTTCTAATACATGATCTCACAAGTATGAGAGATTTTATTTCAAAAGACCTCAGTTCACAGCTACATACCTAAAAGAGGAGTAGATTAATAGGTGTCAGGCATTTTAATAGTTTCTTTCTGACCCTTGTGGACAGATTTTTTTAGAAGAGCTGAGCCCTCAGCAAGGTGAGTTCTTCTAGAAATCAGAAGCCATTTATGCATGCTGAACCCTTCTAAAAATGATAGCACTTCTTTCAGGTACCTGCATCTCAGTTTCTGCTTCTGTGAAATAGAAACATTAATAACAAGCTAAATCATTATTAATGAAATGATCAGTGAATGATACTTATGAAATGCTTTTATATTCATGGATGCTAAGTAACATTAAAACAAATAAATAATTTGTAGAACTCACCTGTGAAGTTTAAATATGTGCATGGAGATAATCTTTCAGAATTTGTTCTGTACACAAAAAGTAAGTTGCATTTATCAAATCCAGATCAATTTGCAAAGTCAATTCTAACCAATGTGTACAGTTTTAAGGAAGAAGCATCGGTTAGCTAATATAACTAGGGCACTTTCACATGGCACAAGTTTTCAAGTCTACAGGCATAAAAGTTGAAGAGCAGTAGGAAAGAAAAAGCAACAGGACAGATGTTCAAAGACAAACTTTCAAATGGGTACGTGCTGATCTGAATGATCTGCTGAATTTGTGTGTACAGAATTTAGGGGAGGTTTACATTCACACATGAGCATTTTCGTACATGACAAAATTAGGCACTTACATAGACACAAATTGGCAGATTTTAAAATATCTGCATTGAGTGCCACATAGATAAGTGGGGCACAGCTGTAATCAAGATTGGGTCTTAGCAAGGATTCACTGTTATATTAACATGTAGTCTTGTCCTCTGCTTAAACAGATGAGAAGGCAGAGCAAATACTCCAGCCCGCCCCATCATTGGCCTCTGTGCTGGATTAAACAAGACCAGAATTCAGACCTCCCATAGTAGGTAAGAAAAATAAATGATATCTTCCATGTTATTTCTGCCAGCCCACTGCTTTCTTCCTTTCATTGTCATGTAAATAGTATGGGAAGGATGCAAAGAGGGTTTTTTTTCCCCCCTTATCATTAAGTCTGATATTTTGAGTGGGCAGTGGACACCTGTGCATTGTAGAAGGGTAATTTTGGTCCATTCAGTGTTCATCAGGAGCAGATTATCAAATGTAAAAAAAACCTGTAAATGGTTGCTAGTGTTTCAAACGAGAAATTGTCTTTTGAAAAAACAATGTTCCCAATGCTGGCATGAAATATTTCCCTGAAGAAAAAAATGTTTCAGTCCTTAAGAAATCATAGATAGTAACAGTAAGGTAACACAGGGAGGAAAGCACTATGCAGATATAGATACCTTGAGGAAAAATGTCTGGTGGTCATTCATTCCTTTGGGTGACCTTCAGTGTTACAGCAGCAGTACCGCTGCTTTATTTGTAAGGACTCATCCATTTAAGCTGAAGAAGGTGATCGTATTTTAAAGCAGAAGAATCTGTTTCGTGCTGCAGTCCCCAGTGAGTAAGTATTTCTTAAGAAACGGTTGAAACTGTCAGTATTTTAGGAAAGCTAGAGGTATTGCAGCCGTTTCCTATCAGATAATGTCTCTCTAAGTAGTCAGGGTAATAGGACTTTTTTGAGCAGATTAGGTTAAATACTAAACCTGACTCATTAATGCTGATGGAAACACAGAGTTCTGTGCCAAATTATGTTTTGAAGGTAAACCTCCTTTTAATTAAGAGTATACCAGTTTTGAACTGTTAAATTTGATACTGTTGTAACATAACACGTTTCAAAATGGAGTATCATGTTGAAATAACAAGTAGAAATGTTCCAGCCCTGTAAGAGCAAATTCATAAATTTTGACATTACTGGCGGCCTTTGTTTCTACTTTTTAAATTCATTTCCATCAGAAAACTTTGTGTGGGAAATAAATGTGGCAAAATTACTCTCAAGGATCTTGAGGCAAGTAATTATTCAGTAATTATTTTAGGTTCATTATTCTGATTAGTGAATAAAGTAATCAGAATTTATCTATGGCCTACTGTATTTTTGTTTTGCAGTATAAAACTGCAGCAGAGAGCTCAGAAAGTAACCTTGTTGCCTTAGCAGTACTGGCATCCCTGATGATTCTTGTACACTAAGAGGGTAATAATAAACAGAAATGCCTTTTGAATTACAAGTTCCATTGGAATCACAGGGGGAAGGTCAGTGTTTGCCAAACTGAGGAAGACAAAACTGGCATGAAAGGAATTTTATGTTCAAGCTTCTCAGAGGGGATTAGAAGTGCTTTCTTAATAGTGACTGAAAGGAAGCTGGAATGGTGTCACTGAACGTACAGACATTGCCCTGCTTATGCACATATATACACTCAGTCACCACATACAGCAGCACAAGGAGAAAATGCATAAAGTTGCTGCAATGTTTGAGGGGGTTTAAAATACATTTTTTCATCCTTCAACTCCACATGCTAAATATATAATAAGATACCTTGTTTTCTTGCCCTGTAGACCCACATGACCAAAATGAGGGACATTAGTAAGTGTTAGAAAAAGTATTCAAGTGTGAAATGAATTTCTCAAACATTAATAAGTATTTCTAGAACCTCAGTTTCATAATTTGACAGTTCCACAGTTAATAAATCACAGCAAAAGGAAAGTGTGATAACAGCAGAGCAAAAGGAAGCCTGGATCTATGAAGTGCAACTGAGGGATAAGTGAAAGAAGCATGCTGATGACCCTGAGTTTGCTTTTGGGTTTTCTGAGCTTTCACTCAATTAAATTCATTCCTCTCCTCTAAAGACCTATTATGTGCCTTTACCTACGTTCCTAACTGATTTTTCTTGTAATTCAGCTCCTTTGCCAAGTTATTTCCATGATTTAAGGAGCACTGATTAAAAAAAAAAAAAAGAAGAAGTAACGCTGAGATGAAAGGAGCATCCACACTATATTCAAAAGGGTTTTCTAAAGAGGTGGGTTGATTTTAATTAACTTCCTGAATGAAACAATTCAGGTCTGGAGCTGGCAATCTCCAATAATCACTCTTTGGCCTCTGGATGAAAAAAGGAGTCAATTACGCAAAACAATGCAACAAAAAGGCAGTCAATGGAAGGAAGTAGTTATGTGTATTATGGCAGTATACACATTAAGAGAGACCCAGCATCTAGAGGCCCAAAATGAGATTAGTTGCCACTGCAGTAGACACTAAATACACATTGGAAGAGACAGCCCCCCTACTCCAAAGCTTATCTTCTCTGCAAGACTAGTTCCTGTTTATATATTTTGAGCATTTCCCCTAATTCAAACTCTATATGCACACAAAAAGCCTTAACTTTACTGTGAGTTGTTGTCCCAGGAGTAGCACGAACTGCAGTTCCAGTTATCCAATGACCATGTGCTGATGTGACCATTCTGTAATATGAACATCGCTTAGCATCACACAACTGCTCCTGCATCCCTAATTCTTTCCCTCTATCCCCCTTTCTGTGTGTTCTGAAAAGAGGTGACTTAGACCACATTTTTCCTAGGAGGAGTTAATACAGAAACTTGAGGAAGCACCCAAGAATTTCCAGTAGCCATTAAGCAAGGAAGATCAAGAATGAGAGAAAAAAAGTGGCTGAGAGAGAGAATAGCTTGCCAAAGCTCCTGATAACAGGGTAATACACAGATTTTTATTCAGCCTTTGCCACAACAGGGTCCTGGTCTCTATTGGGACCACTGCCCACTGCCATAACTTATGTAACCAATGGTAATAGGCAGGCTGGCAAGCTCATGCGAAAAGGGAGCATCAAAACAATATCAACATGGGAAAAAAGTATTCAGCTGGAAAAATGAAAAATATTTTGAGGTCCTGCCCATCTCTGACAAAGATGGTTTCCCATAAAAGGGCCCTAGGATTTGATGTGTCACTGTAGCGGGCATTCCAATTCCTGCAACTTTCTGTAAATCCTGGGAAGTCTCAGGCCCTAGTACTAGACGCTCTGTATGTTGTTTAAGAGCTATAGCTATTACTTTGTTTTATTAGTTATTGAAATTACCTGCTAGGCACCTGCAGATTTGGTATGGTTGGAGGTTATGAAAAATCTCAGACTCCTCTGTGTCCTGTGTTGGCAGAAGGGAGCAGCACTATTTTCACCCAGGTAAAAGGGAAGCTGGAACAGCTACCAAAGACCACAGTAACCAGGAAGACACAATATGAAAACAAATTCACTTGAAAACAGTGGGTTTGTTTTCTGTTGCATGACAGGTTGTGGGGTGCCCTTGTCTCTTTTTTAAAAGATAGAGGTAGAAATTTTGCTGCTGTTGTTTTCTTTCAGTTGGCATATGGAGGGTCTGCCTGTATCCATCTACTCTGCAGGGATAGTTTGTCTTGTGTCCACTTGATTTCTTCTGTGTTACAAGTACAGAGAAAATCCCAAGGAACTAGCATTAACCATACAATAATGGGCTTAATATGCTGGATTGGTTTCTCCAGGAAACTAACATAGCCTGAGAAGTTTGAAACCTTCCTGAAAATCCCCTCCATACTCCCAACAGAAACACTACTTTAACTCTATCAGCCATCGCTGTCTTTTAGGCTAGACAGAATGTGAATATTTACTGTCAAACATAACAAAAATGAAGGGAAATTACAGCAGGGCAAATCCAGAGACACAAGCCCAGTTGTCTCCTCTCAGCAGTTCACCTTTCCCCCTCCTCGTGCTTCTCCTGCAACAAAGCATTCTCACCCTTTGCAAACACTCATACTGTAAAGGCCACAGCCCAGCAATATTTGCACAAAAAGAACTCAGCAGAGTCAAGGAAATTTTTGTCTCTCTTTGGCCTTAATTGTCCTGGTCTGAATTTAATACCATGCTCTGGTCAGCAATGCTTTAAGATAGATTTAGTTCACAGCAGCTTGACACATCCTCTCTTCAGACATACATCTATGCCTCTGCACCTTCAACCTACCCAGCAAAGCTCCTGGGCTTCTGCTGAGCAGAGGATGTAAGTCGAGAGGATTGTGCTAAAACTGCTTGGTGGTTTTCTGCTGCTGGGAGAAAGAGAAAACCCTTGTGATGGAGTTCAGAGTCTGAACTCTGTCACCTGTCAGTTCCACTGACATTAATGTGGTAATTCTGGGTTAGGATTTGGTTTAGGAAGGCATCCTCAAACCAGTCAAGCACATTGGTTTAAAAGCAAGTGTGTTTATGAAAGGTTGCCCTGGAGCGTTTGTTTTTATCGATATAGTTCAGATCAGAATCTGACCCACTGACTCTAAGCCCAAAAGACAACTACTGACTAGTTTAACTAACAAGGCAACCTCTATGGTAAGAAAATAAAATTGGCTTTTAAAAGTTAGATTTCCTTTACTGCTCCTGGTGTATTTTTCCCTTTGTCCACAGAATTAGTGAGTTAAAGAGTAAGCAGAAAGGGGCTACAGGAGGAGTAGGGAGGCTTCAGGATCGTGGTTTTATCAGAATGACACGTCCCATTGCTTCATTCTGAACCACCAGGTCTGTGGATTTAACAAAAGGAAATTTGAGACACTTGAAAAATGAATGAAAGTGATCCTGAATGGGAGGAAAAAAAGCTTAAAGTAAATAGCTTAAGTCGATCTGTCCAAATGTCACATGTAAGGATGGCTGTGCTCTGCTTAATGACAGGAGAGCAAAAAAGGTGAGGAGGAGGAAGGGACCCTTTTGAAGGGCTGTTGTTCTAATGTACCTGTGTTTATTTTAAAAGCTTTTCAAGGAGGTAGGGAGGGAAGCTACTGTCTCCCAGTGATAAAAGTTGAGTGATTGAAGACACCATTTGGGGGCAATCTGTTCTGTGTCTCTGTAGTTGCCCACAAAATTCCCGATATGCAGGTAAAGCAAGCTCAGAACATGGCTGATGGGAGAGGACTAAGAATCAGGACTCCTGGGCTTTATTTCTAGTTATGTTGCTGACTGCATGTGTAGGCAAGTAATGTGAAAGTTCAGTGAAACCACCTATCTGGAAACTGGGGACAATACTCTTTACTCCCCTCGTACAGCAGGGAAGCAATGAGGTTTAAGGAGTGTCTGCGAAACAGATTGGTTTCATGGGTGAAAAGTGGCTCAGACACATAAAGTATCTGGTAGTCAAAACAGACCAGTGTGTAGAGCTAGATCCATACTAAAGGAATTCTAATTTCTGTAACATATCTGTCCCTGTTCTAATTAGACATGGTGTATGAACATCTGCACCTACCATCTCCCTGTTATGTGGCAAATAATATCATGGTTTATGGCTCCTCTGTTACAAATGGATTCTTGTTCAGTGCCTGATATTAAATGGTTTCAGGCTGGAGTCTACTGTGCGGTATGTGAGCTAGTCTGTTTTAAAAGACAATAGCTTTTGCTTCAGTTGCTGTCACGTACAGACACTGTATTCTGGCTCTTGTGAAGAAAGCTGGCTGTGGAACATCTCTCGGCAGGTTGCTGAAGATAAAGGTATTCTTGGTTTTAGTTCCAGGAGATTGTTCTGCCAGAAGTTCAGAGTCAGTTCCAGCACTCGCTGACCCCTGCTGTCCTCACACACCTCAAAACGGCCCTTATTTAGCAGACAGGAGAAATCCCTCTTTCTCTCTGCCTCTCTCCTGTGCTCTCTCTCTCTCATGTAATGTTGTCCTTTACGAACAATGACATATTCTCACTGCTTCTCGTATGCCCTTCCATTGAGATGAAAAGCTGGGTCCAGATTTGTTTCTGCTGTCATTCCAAATGAAGCCAGAAGAGTTATTCTGGGAATCATCTGCACTCTGCACTTTACCTAAACAAATTTGAAAGGACAGGTTTTTGAATGCAACTGATCCTGCAAGGTATACA
>NC_138924.1:6807317-6989376 GCF_965231255.1 Vanellus vanellus
TTTTTGCTGACTCACGTTGTCAGGTAGTTCCTTTCTGCTCCTTCTCAAGATATAATAGTGGTCAGAGCACGGGGACTGATGGCGTGCAGGGAAAAAAGAAAAATAAAAACAACCTTGGTCAGAAGAAAATTTAGCTTAAGTGTTGTTAAGTAGTAATAAAGGCAAGACCCACTGAAGTATAAATTTGGGCTCAAATGGGTGCAAATTCCCTCCGTCTGCAGTTGTTTAGACTTACCAATCATTTACAAATGTAGTTTTGCCTATTTCTGCAAGTTATAATTGGCTTCCTTCCCAAAAGCCCAGTGCCTGGGCATAAGTCATTTCATGAAACTAACAGCTTTCAGAAAGAAAAATTAGTTCCTACAATTTGCTACTAGGAAATCTTAAATCCAGATCCACTCTAGTGGCTCAAACACCACAAAGAAATGTAATTTTTAAGTTCTCCCCCTTTTTTTTTTCCAAATGAGTTCCATGGTCTGGAAGGCCTGATTTCTTAGCTTTGAAAGATCCAGTTTGGGAGGAATTCTGCAGATACTTTCATAAAAAATCTTTTTAAAACGCCCAAAACTTTCCAAGCCAATCCTTCCACACCTTCGGCAAAATGCTTTGTTGGTTTCTTCTCCGCTCTTTGCCAAGGTGAAGAGGACAGGGGTAAGCCCTGGAGAAGGAAGGTGGTGATGAGATAAAGGACAACGGTGGCAAAGGAAATAGGGATAAATCACATACAAATAAACTCTGCCTAGAAATTAGAATCCTTCTACCAGAGCAGTGCAATCCTGGAGCAGGTTTTGGACAAGGTAATGGGAACAAAGGCAAAACCAAAAGAAAATAACTAGTTTTCAAGTGGGTAAGTTTATGAATACAGTTTTAAAACACAGCTGCCTCAAAAATGACTGAGGAAAAACTTCCACCCTCGCACAGTTAATCCAAGTTTATATAATCCTAAAGACTTTCACAGAAAACCTCACTTAGCAATTTCAACAGCTCTTTCATCAGCCACTCCCTCCAGCTCAGGACAAACTGATCCCAGCTGTACACATCCAGCCTAAGGAAGAAGCAATCTATCCTACTTACAACACAGAAAACTGCACTTCAGCCACCTCCTCTGGGACAGGCATTTAAGGCTAAGGCGCTTTCGGTTTCCTCCACGCTTTTTTCTTCTCATTCAACTGCAGCCTCTCTCCGTGAGAACAAAATAACTACCTGAAATTTTCAGTCAGCTTTAAAAAAAAACCAACTGCCACCCAAATGCAACTTTTTAGCAATAATTAAATGTGACTAGGTTACCTAGTCGACCCGATGCAGTCGGATTCTCCAGAATATAAACTTTAATCACAGTGTTGTACCCTCCCAAGCCTAAGTTCAATGCAAATACAAACGTCAGCCATAAACCACAGCTGAGCAATATGCCCTTCTATGTGCCAAGTGTTTGTTCATTTGCTTTATTGCTTATGTCCAAGTCCACCACCAACTTAAAATGTCAACGTTAACTACTTGACTGCCAATAACTTCAACAGATGCAATGTAAAAGGAGGTGAAAATAAATCCTTTTTGCAAAATGGAAACAGAACAGCAACGCAGAAGGAAGAAAGTAGGGAAAAGACGCTATTTCGAAAAAAAAAATAATTACAATGATGACCATATGTTCCTACTGAATGATGAGTGTGACATTAAGGCACTGAATAAATTAAAATAGCTAAGATGTTAGTTATTTTATGTTAGCAGGCGGACATCAAATCTGGTGGCTGTAAATTAATGCTAGAAAACCCAGTCTGGGGGGGTTAAATATGTTACAGTGAAGCTAATTAACCATTAAAGCAGCTTGCCTACGGACAGGACTGGCTCCCTTGGAGTCTCTGCAGTGGATAGGTTTATCTCTGCCAAAACGCCTCCGGCTGATGTACAGTTCATTTCCAACAGCCTCTGCTCAGTGCTACGCTAGAGCTCAGCTTGGACAACTCCGAAAGCCCTACGGCAGGCAGTGCGTATTCCAGATAATCAGGAGAATATAGGCTGTGAGGGTCTGATCCTTGCAAAACTCAGTTTTCCTTGAAGCTGCTAGTAGAGTACAGCAGTAGACGAGCTGTTCCCACAGCGAGAACACAGGCGATGGGGCCGTCCCACCTGCCCTCTGTGCAGCTGCGTCCTTTGGCTTGCACTGGCTCCAGTACTTGTGCAATAAACTAGACTGGAAATCTGACATGGATTAAAACTAACTCCTTTTTTTTTTTTTTTTTTAATTATTTTAATCCAGGTCATTTTCCCACACTGGTTCCATACATTATGGCTCGCAACGGCCGACAGATCTGGCGGCCCAACGGCAGCAGAGATGGGCAGGGGCAGGTATTTCAGCAGCAGGGCCAGTTCCTGCTGGTTTTGAGTGCTTGTGCAACTACCACGGAAGAGGCAAACTGGGTGCAGCCCAAGGGCTCCCCACCACCACACCAGAACACATCCCCTCCTTTGGACTGTGCCTCTCTGGCACCTCTTAACGCAAGCGATTACCTGACTCTAAGCAGAACCAATGCAACTCACAGAGCCAGCTAAACAGTGAGCAGGAAAAAAGATGCCGGTGCTTTTCTGTCAACGGAGTGAGCTAAATCACCTTACCGGGGGATCAAGGTGAGTGTCAGACGCAGGGCAAGGAGGTGTCCTTCTGACAGTAACAGCTTAGCTCACCCACGTGCAACCTCACCCTGCCTACAGGAATCAGAGGGAGGACCAGGCTAAAGATCCCAACCTTTGTAGGATATACCATGCTAATGCCACACCCAGCACAGGCTGCGAACAGGGAATTACAAAAATCTGAGTGATCTCCACCTGATCTTGGTGCCTGTGCGCTTAGGAGAGCCTGTGCCTCCTCTCCAACGGGCCTCTCATCCCATACTAAAATCACTGTCCTAATGGTCACTCCTGCTTGAGAGAGTACAAGCTGACATTTGCCACTGTGTTTCTCAAACCCACCCCGAGGTGCAGTTCCAAGGGACTCATTCCCACACTATTTTAACCCACTCTTTGCTTTTAATCTCTTCTCCAGAGCCGTCAGCACAACAGTGGCCTGCTGCCAGGAAAGGAAAAGCCGTTGTTCCTGAATGATGGGGACCAAGCCAGTGCAATTACCACAGCGGTACCACTTCCACATGCCTTTTTCTTCCTTGTGATTAAATTTTGGGAAAGCCTTTCAGCTGGTGTAAACTGGTGCTGCTGAACGCAGCGTGCAGAGCCAGGTTTACATTGGCTGAGGTTCCAGCCTTTCTTTGTATTCATACAACGGAGTCAACAAGACCCAAAAATACCCGTCGCAAAGAGCTCCTGGGAGTACGAAAGCACTCAGACTATACCAAGAGTTTCCTAACCTGAACTAGTAAGTCTCTGACATGTTACCGTGAAGGCATAAACAAGTATTTTTCTTTTAAATGATGCTAAATGCGCCAAAGTATGACAAAGACTTTCCTCGGCTTAGGACTTGGAGATCTAATGCACCTCAAAAATGAAACCAAGACCTTTTGCTCCGCACAACAAAATCCAAAGTACTTGAGTCATTTTCTTTTGTGACGGAAGATGGAGGGCAACTCTGCCACGAGCACAGGAGTTTGGGGCTGATGTGAACTGAGCAAGAAATTCCCACCACGGCTTTGTCCATCAGCTGGTCGATGACCATGCAATCCCCAGTAGCCCAACATGTGCGTAGGAAGGAGTCTTTTTTACACCAAAATTTCCCAGCCTTGGTTTCCCAGAGGGGTACCCGAGTGGTCAGTGTTGGCACAGCAATTCCAGGCACACAAGTGCTGCTGACCGCTGCGAGAACGGGCAGCACTTGGCAGCTCTGGCAACTCACTTCTCCCTGGAGCATCTGTGAGCGACGCATGTGAACACACCTGGAGTTCTCAAAGTGAATGGTCTTACATGGAGCAGGGAAACTTTATAATCATCTGATTTAAAAAGAAGAGTCACATGACAGAAATCAGATTTCTGCTTCAACATCAAAAAAAATGAATGTTCTAATACTTTCCTCTGACGATGCATTTTTCCAAATTAGCTAGTATCCATCCAGTAGACTTGCACTAAAACGACCGCAGGAAGCGGGTGCCATATGGAAAGAGGCAGGCATCTTTATCTTGGTATCAAGTGAAAGATGATTGATCTGCAGGTTCCAGAAATAGTTACAAAGCCGGGAACGGAAGAACAGGCAAGAACTAAATGTGAGAGGGAAGGGAAATTCAGATTAGACTCTGGAAGACAATAAGAAGTCTGAACCAGAACGAACTTCTTGTGGGGAGGTGGCAGTTAAAACACATTCGTCTTCTGGATAGTATGACATTCTTCACTGCCATGCCAAAGCTGCAGGAAGGAAAAAAAAATTCCTCTGATTTCTAATCCACTCCACAGCCTGGGAAAGGGTTTGGACACGGCATGGGCTAGACAGTAGTGCAGACAAAAATCAACTATTTCATCCAGGGCCTCAGTTCCTGAGGTGCAGAACGGGATAGCTCTTCTTTCCTTTCACATGGAGAAAGCAATCATGAAAACAACTGAGGTGGACCTGGACCAAGGGATTTTAAGTCAAGCACTTGCCGCCTGCCAGCAAATCCCTGACAGATTAAAGTGCAGCCACTTAGGATCCTCCTCCCTTTCACCACAGTGAAAGTTAGCTGCACATTTTGGACACAGAAAACTGTTAGTCAACAGCTGAGCTGGAAAGAGGGTTCCCCGAGAGACAGCGCTCTATCTCACATCAAAATCCTCTGCAACCAACCACACGGATTTATCTGTGCTTTCTGAAGCCATCTGACCTCAGACAATAATTTATGCAACCCAAATCTCACTTATTGGACTTGTTTAATGAAAAAAGTGCAGTAACAAAATGAAATGTTTTGGTTTTACTTTTAATTATGTAAGCCCAATGAATACTGCAGTATTTCCCACAAGGCAGTAAGCTGTTCTGAGCAGACAACTTGAGAAAAATCAGAACTGTCAGATCAAATGGGATCAAAACCAGGCAATAACTCTGATGACACTGACTTAGTAGAGTTAAAGGGAACAATTTCAACTTGCAAAAAAAGTTACCATGTCAGCAGCTGCCACTCAGGGACCGTTTATAGCAGAATCAGTTTTTATTCTTGCTTCTTTTAGAGCAATACATCGCCAACAAAGGAATGTCTGGAGTCAGGGAGCACTTGCCCATGCTCAGAACCTGGGTCTCCCTCTTTGATACTTCCTTCCCCATCCTAAAACACATGCTGAATCGATTTAACTATAGAACGCACTATTCAAAAAATGGTATTAAGGAGAAAAAAATGCCACTTCTTTGCCTGATTTCTGTAAACCATTTATTTTGAAGTCTTCCACATTTTAAGTAGGGACAAAGCAGAATACATTAAAACATAAAATAATCTGAAATATAGGGTAATCAAGCTTATTCTGCTCTCACAAAGATCTGCTGGGTCCCCACTAGCAAATTACCTAGAACTTATAAAGTTCTGCCTCCCTCACTTTCCAAGCTACAGAGCTGTTTAATCTCCCACCCTAAAATGCAAAGCAGAATGGGAAATGTGAGCAATGTATCACACTGTGCATTATTTTAAGCATCTATTAATGCATGTAGGTCGTGGAGAGTTCAAACTGTGAAAGCAAAAATTTAATCTTTTGAAAAACAATAATGCAGGGTGCGGATGTTGCTGCAATTAATTATGACTTAATATATTAATCAATGAGATTTGACACTTGCAACATTTAGAATGGTAAGAATCTATATCTAAGGAGCTCAAATGTAAATTAGAAATGCAAATTATGATGGACTGGAAAACAAAGAAAGCCATGGAGATTTGCATGGCAAACAGATAATATAATTTGTTCAATGTTTATAACGTAATTATAGAGTTTACTAGACTTTTTTTTTTTTTGGGGGGGGGGGGGGGGCGTGGGAATTAAGTTAGGAAAAGAGAAGCAATTAGTAGTGAAAAGGAAAAAGTAGTTATAAGAACTGATTTGAAGAAGAAAAATGTTTAGCCCTAAGAGGGGATGCTGACATTTCAATCAACAAGCTAAGTATAACATAGCAGTAAGAAAAATGAACTAGGCAGACCAGAAAGATCACCAAGGCTGGAAAAGTAAATACACTGAATTTCTATATTTAGGGAGCTGACATTTTTGCTCCTGACCAGATGTCACAAGCTGCTGCTAGTCAAAAGATGTTGCCGATCACAGTATACATAGCAGGACTACCTGCGACCTGCAGTACATCCCATGGTAGCTTCAGAGACAGATGGTATAAAAACCAAAAATTCAGATCACTTCCCTTCCAACTAAGTTTTGCCATTGACTTCCAGATCAGACCGAGCAGGTGAGAGGGGAGCAGACATTCAAACACTGGTTTACACATAGGAATCACGGCACGCGCTTGCTCCCAGCGTGCAGCAATGGGGTGCTGACCCTGTGCCCTTATTCACTGTTCTTTGACAACTGCTGCTGTATTTCCCTGTAAATGCGGACATCGTTTCTCCTCTCTCCCTGCAAATACCACGGGTCTCACACTCTTGCAGCACTCTGGTCTTCCCCACACCAGACGTTCCCACCTTCTCCGCTGGATTCCACACACCCCACACAACCATTTCAGACCATTATGTCTTTCAAAGATAGTAAAACTTTCCAAACAGAACAAGTGCTCCAGCGCATTCCCAGGGCATGTGAAGGGCACTTCCACACCCACATGTTCTTTCGGAGAATATCAAGCACCACCCTAGACAACATCACTGCTTATCACGCTCTCACATAACACATCTAAACCCCTTTCTCTATACCCCCTGCTGCGCAGAGGTTTGCTGGCTCCTGCCATCCTCCACGCCAACAGAAATCCAAGCAGAAGTCTCTCGAGCACTATCATCTCCACCTTCAAACACGCTGTCACAGGGAGGAACCGAGCAGGTCCTCCGGAAGCTCTGTGCTCCCCTTCATCACTAAGACCCTTTCTCACACAGTGGTCAACACTAGGCTATTTGGGAAAACATGCAAGGATCTCTAGATTGAGCAAGTATGGGATACTCCTGTCTCATGGTAACTCTTCTTCAACAGTCAGAATGCTTAAATCTACAGGCATGACATTTTCAATCCTTCTCTTCCTAAATTTGGTAAGTTTACCAATTAAAGTCTTGAACATTCTTATCCAGACAAAAGCCCACATACACTCATTTTTATAACATTCCCTCATTCTTGACCTCAGCATCTTCCAGCGTCAGTGAATTCCGTAGCCCAGTTATGCACTGTATGAAAACAATCTTTGCATCTCTTTGGCAACTTTTAACTTAACTGAATGTCCCTCTTCCTATGTTACGACACAGAAAAAGGGAGCTCATGATCTGCCTTCTCTGTGGCACTATTGTATTTCTTTTTTCCTCCTCTCTTACTCATCCCTTTTTCCAGGTAACAATCCTAGTCTTCTCACTCTATTGCCACATACTCGTGTTTCTAAGCTCCCGCTGGTTGCAATGCAGTAGGCAGACCCAAGCTTTATGGTTGCCGCTAAAACACCGACAAAGTTTTGCTAAAGTAAATACACATTGGAGGAACTGAGTAGCGGCGAGTCCTTAAGCAGGTATTTCCTGCCATTCCCTAGGGTGGCAGTCACAGAGAAAGAAGCCCACTGTGTCCCTGGGAAGGACACAAGCAGAGCCCAGCACCAGTACTCTCACATCCCCAAGCCCCTTCCACCCAAGCAAAAGCTCCACCCTTTCTTCTCCCCTAAGGCAGCGCACGGCTTTCCCCCTCTCTTCCCACTCTCTCAACTCCCACCTTGGCTTCCTCCTCAAAACACGTATCTCCTCGGTTTTTTATCCTATTTCAGCCCCTTTCACATAACTTTCCAATGAAGGGGTCTACTGCAAAGCAGGCTGAAGCACTTCACTTTCCTGCTGAAACCTTGAAAATTTATCTCCCTTCTTCTCAGCCTAGATACACATCTGAAAGCTGAAAAAACACCAACACAGCTGAACAAATCTTACCGCGCCTCTGAACTTCATTTCTGCCTCCTGCCAGCTCCCGCAGCACTTGCGGAGACTTAGTTTACGCTGCTGCAAAAAGCAGGAATCTGAGGACAAGTTCTCTCTTCTGTCAGTTGCCTTTTTTTTTTCATGACATTTTCGGTGCAGTCAGAACTCCCTCCCTCCCACCGGCTCCTACTGGAGCATCCTGGGGAGGGCGTTTTACACGGAGAGGGAGAGGAACTCTCCTCCCCTCCCAGAAAGGAGAAACCCACACAACTGAAGAAAGGCAGTCCAAGAGAAGTCAGCTGTCCTCTGCCTGCAGAGTCCCCGCTGCCCAGTGACAGGGAAAAACGGAAAGAAAAGTAATCACGGGCGCTGGAAAACCTGGGGCAGAGTCCAACACGCAAAACCCACAGCAAACAGGACAGGAAGCGATATGCTCCGTTACAGCAAGTTTCTGCACTGAAACAGCAGCAGCAGCGTCAAGGGGGCTCCCCAAACCCGCTCCCAACTCACCCCAACCACAGCGAAATCTCCCGGGCTTACAATTACACACGTAGTCACTTCTCGCAGCAAATCGAAGGACCACGAAGAGTTCGGGGGGAAGATGGTTTGCCTCGTCTGCCCTTGCAAGGACTCGGTGTACTGGCTAACACCTACTCTATAGGGAGGTCCCTGAGGTCCTCGTCACAAAATAACCCCCACTACCAAGACAGACCCTTCCTAGTCTGACACAGTCAAGCCACTGCTGCCCTTTGTCTCCAACCCTTGCAAACAGAAGTGGCACGTTTAGCTGTCTCTGAGGCCGTCGGGGTTTGGTCTCACACAAAAAAATTAATGGCCATCGCTACACCATGAGTGTGAAACCCTCCCTACCCCCCAAGACACGGGCGTTCTGACAAACTTCAAAATGTATATGCAGCATTAAGTGGAAAGTGAAAGGACGAGAGGCAATGCACGAAGTTGGAAGAAGGAAAATTCCAATGAAATACTGGGAAATTTTTTTCCCAGTGAGTGCTGTCAAATACTGGAACAGGGGCCCCAAGAAGTTGTGAAACTCCATCATTGGAGATACTTAAGACTCAACCAGACAATGCCTGAGCAACCTGATCTAAATTGGTCCTGCTTGGAAGTGGGGCTGAATCAGAGATCTCCAGAGGTCCCTTCCAGCCTAAAAATATTCTATGATTCTACTAACTATTTTGCTCCTCAACGGTCTAAGCTATGTGTCCATCCTAAAACAAATTACAGGTATAGCAAATAAAGCTATTACAGATAGCACATTACCCTGGCACAGGGTCCAGCCAAAGCATACCGCTCTTTAGGTAGTTAGGTCAGAAGTAGTTCACATAATGAGCATGCAAAACTGCTGTCGTGCAGCTGCGCTGGGGGCCAGGCAGACCCCTGAAGGAGATGAGCTCTGCCCTGAGCCAGAGGACCTTCCACTTCCAAGCATCAGTGACTGAAAAATTAGTGAACCGTTTGATCTGACTCATAGCCGCTAACGAAGATGATGGGTTTCTGTCTGCAAGCCTCCCAACACAGATAATCACAATCTGCACAAAGCATATTGCCACCCATTTCTCCTCTATACCGCCCTCCTAACGGACCCTTCTCCAAGTGATCTGTAGTATGGGACTCTACAATTAGGCAAGAGCGTGGCAAATGGCTACAAACAAGGTGCAGGTTTATCCACACTGTACAAGGCCCTCCCCCCTTAACTTACCCCTGCAGTTAGGAGGTCTCAAACTTAGTCCAACACTACAAACTCATCAGCTGAATTGTCAGAGGTCATTTGCTCTAAATGCACGTGGCCACATCTGCACTCAGCAAACATCAGCCTGATGTAAACAACACCTGAACCTTATCAAAATTAACGGAAACATAATCTTTCCTGCTGTGCATCATCTTCTGAAAAGCAACCGCTGCAGACTCTCTCTTGCATCTGTTCAAATACTTCTGAAAATGTAGGTTTCACACTGAGGGCAGTCAGCTATCGTGACCAGTTCACTACCACACGCAGGTGAACAGAGGTGGCAAACTGAATAATGCCCTTTTGTCATCATAAAACTCCTTTGGAGGATATTATTTTTCTTTTCTTAAGTGGGGAAGGCTTTTCTCACAATCATAGGATAACAGCAGAAAGCGGAAATAAACCAATTCTCTTTCTCTAAGGGCCAAAGAGCCTTTTTAGGTGTACTAGTCTCGGATCAGATACGACTGCAGGCAGCATGCAGCACTGCTGAGTAAGCCCTACTCTACAGATCTGCCCAGAACCAACATTTACAAGCATCTCAGTTGTTGGAATCCATTTCCAGTGGTCCCTTGTGGCAGTCATCACCCATGTTTTGCAGCATCAAAAGGCAGGTTCTTTAACCATGGAACATGCAGAGCCATGAAATCATCCCCAGCCCGACTGCTGATATTTCATGACTGGCACTGAAGTCAGCTCTGCTTAATGAGGGTTGGTTGCTTTAGTTTGTTTTTTTTTTTGTTTTTTTTTTTGTTTTTTTTTTTTCTTATCAAAATGCATAATTTTCAAATTCTATTATAGAAAGGGTAAAGTCAAGCTTTTAAAGTAAAAAGATTTAAATCAAAAAGCTACTCGCTTCACTTTAAAGCTTTTTTAAGTAAAACAAGATTGTGTATGGCCACTACTCAGACAGGAGGCTATTTAAAACCCAAGAAACATAGCAGATGTCAGTGGTTCAGTGCAGCACTCCTCTCTAATTAGCTCTGACCCAAAGCATTGATTCCAGAGATCCTGCGCTGCGGTGGATGTCATTTGTCACAGGAAGAAGGTGCCAGCGGTCACGAGGATTTGTGATGAAGCTTGGGTAGCGCTTCTGAAGAGAGCTGTGGTGCCACCGGCTCTTCTGCCCTCATTAGATTCCATTTTGGGAAATTACCCGTAGTACCTCTCAATTCTTGCACAACTATTTGGCATGATTTTTATTCACTTCTTATCGTCAACCAATTGAGGAGTTCGGTGAATTAATAACGGAGGCAGCCTCAGGGCACATTTCAGAGGTGGGTTTAGCATCGCTCTGTTTCAGAGCACTGAAGGAAATGGCCAATGTTCCAGAGCTCAGTGCAGGAGCACAGGTAAACCAAAGATAACCTAAGCTACATTTCCCAAACTGAGCCACATTAGCCATTACTGAAGCACAACAGCAAGCCCTGAGCCAGGAGTTTTCCAAGTACAATTAGAGCTGTAGCCTGGTGGTTTTAACTCTTCAGGAGGAGAATGTCAGTTCTCCATCATAATTTCTCAAATCAGTCTAGTTGTAGCCAAACAAGAGATTCAATAAAACTCGTGTTACCTTTTTAAGGTATGTATTAGCATAGAGTTGTCTTCACATTAACAACTTCACCTCCAAACACTTCTCAGAACACATCTCATCACTGAAAACAGCACGTTAGAGGAAAACATATGAGCCCAGTATTCAGAAGGTGTTTTTTTGTTTGTTTGTCTGTTTTTGGTTTAGGGGTTTGTTTTGTTTTACACATTTCCCTTGGCTTTTTTATGCAGGTGAACCCTTTCATTTATTCACTGGGAAGATCTTTCCTCAAAACATTTTTTGGGGTTTTTTTGTTTGTTTGTTTGTTTGTTTTTTCCTATAGCCGAACTACTGCTCAGCTCTTGTTGGTGAGGCAAACACTCCTGTGTGGGGGTTAGCCTAAATTGTGAGGGGGGAAAAAAGAAAATAAATTGGAAACCAGAGATAACCAACATAATTTTGATTTAAAAGATCTTTATCCTGGACTATGAAGGTGATAAAACCGAGTTCTTCCTTTCCAGCAACAGAGCCCAGCCCTTGTCTGTGATTTCAGCTGAGGACGGCTGCTCGGTCTGTATCACTAGTACAGGCAACTACAGGCAGAGGTATGAATCAAGTTTTCCAGGCCTCACCAGTTAGAAGTGACTCATATAAACCCTGGATTAGAGCACTGGGATTGCTCTGCTCGTTGCTGATAAGCAGCTGATTCCCTGCATACAATTTCACATTCAAAGCAAGGGGACTGGAAACCTTTCCTGTCAGCCCTGCTCCCACGGGCTCACAGAGCCGTGCGGGGCTGGCTAAGCTACACCCCCAAGCAGTGGCTCTGCGGAAAGAGAGAGTTTGGCCCCATGAAACTGGCATCAGCAAACCAGTCTTCCCCTCTGCTGTGCAGATTCCACTGCACAAAATAAACCTGGAGGTAAGAGACGCGGGCTTGGGTTTATGCTATTCAAAAGTTGATATGGATCGCATCTACATTATTCCAAAAGCAAAAAAATGACAAATTCATCTATCAATGCATATATTTTTTTCTGGATTTTTATAATATTCATTAGTTCTGCCTTGCAAAAGAACTACAGAATAACACACATTCCATAATTAGAAAGCACTTGGCAAAGATACCATGGGAAACAAACCACCCGAAACAGGCCAGGAATTTGAGAGCCTTTCCTCTGGCAGGTCAGAGGAACGTCTTAAAAAATAGACATTTCTTTAACTTATCACGTGTCCTGCTGTCCAGACTATACTGATCTAACACTGATTAAAATGCCTCACGTTCCCGAGACACCCTATAGCAGAAAACTGCAGGTTCTGACGGACATTTGGCCCGTTGCTTTAGGAAAAAAGCCCTGTACCAGCAGAGGATGAACATCTGACTGCATGATGACTGGATAAATCAATGCCCTGCCAAAGAAGCAACATTAAATATTGTAACAGGCTTGATAAGGAGGCAGAACCTCTTTCCCATACCTTTAGCTCTGCTAAGAATTGTTTTCTACCCTCTTTTTGCTTGTATTAATGCATCTCCTCTTTCCCCAGTTGTCCCCCAAACAAGCAGTTAGGAAGAGAAGCCTGGACAGAGGGCATTGCTCCCTGGAGACACAGCATTCCCGGTCAATTATGAAACTGCAGACCTATAAAGGTTAAATTAAAAGCCCATCATACTCACTCAAAAGGCGTTCCAAGATGATAAAGTTCCTTAATTTTACTGCAAGCTTCATGACATCATCATGAGTTCTCCAAATTCTCCGATTCTGTGTGAATGTGTTTGCACGATTACAGACAAAAGCTTAAAAACATTATAGGTGTGGCCAAAAGGGTTCAAAAACCAGAAGACAAAGAATATTTAAATTATTATTTTGGATTCTAATTTATGCTTTGTAATGCCTAAAACTGTCAATACTGGTTTTGTTTGTTTCAAGAAAGCTTCAACAGTGAGAACACTAAACACCTCTTCTTCCCAAGCTCAGTCTTTCCCAAATAAACAAGAATATTACAAAAAAAAGGAACACTACAAAAAAATGAAGATGGAGAGGTACACTTCTCCTTGTACTCCTACACTTTCTCTGTAAGTGCTATTCACTATTTTGATACCTCTGATGACAGATGCGCTTGAGAAACGGCAGATTAAAAAGCACATATGCAGCACTCGTATTTAGTTATGGCTCCCGCACACACACAATAATTCTGGGTCTATGACGTGAGTGAAAACCGAAACTGGGTTAATCTAACAAATTAAGATAAATTTTCCTTGTTGTTGCTCTCTGCTGAACCAGTGAAACAGAAATGGATGACTGGCTTTGACAGTGACCGTCAGAACAAAGTCCCACTTTATGGTTACCAGATGCCCTTAACATGATGCCAGCGTGTCTCACGCGTGTGGCTGCTCTCACCGCATCCCATTCCTGCGCTGCCCTGCGCTATGGCTCTGTGGGTTGTGTTACAGGACTGCAAGACAGTCGCCTCTTCAGCTTCACCCCACCCACTCTGAATCCAACAGTCATTGTTGAACTAACTTCAATAGCAAAGAGTTTAAAACCAACAGTTAGTTCAGTTTGATTGCTTTGCCCTTACTTTGATACAATCGTTTTAAGCAGCTCCCCTGCAGAGTCTGTGGCAAGAACAAGTAGAGCCGTTTTGACGGAGCTGTTAATACAAACAGCCTGACTCAGTTCAGCTGATGTGCATTCCTCCCAACTGACTTTCTAAACAGTCACTCCCAGCGGCAGGACCTACATCTTCCTTTTAAGGGGAAAAAATGTTTTCACAGGAAAAATTAAGTGTTCAAAGCCTGTGCGTATCTCTGTGCTTTCAGTGACCAATCTCTCATTTAAAAACATGTTCTGCACGCAAAACAAAAACTCCCTCCATAATATATAATTGCTCCTCTTTTTTTTAACACTAACTTTCATTAACTGCCATTAACTTTCTATCGATACTCTGGCAGACCCAGGTGAAATAATCTATCCACACTATTTTTCACACAAGCCAACATGAAAAAGAGAATTTATTTTCCAAAGCATCTGGACGACTAAATCTGAGAGCTAAAAACATAGCTGAGAAAGAACAGGCAGAACTTATAGGCTGCAGGCAACGCTTTACAGCTCACATTGGTGGCTGACAGTTCCTATTTCTTCAAATTTCTTTTTCTGCATTTCTAAAAAGAGGCTTAGTGTTAGAAAGGGATGAAGACTGGAAAGTATATCATAACAAAAACTTCTTGTTCTATCGACACTAGATAAGGAAAGAGTGAACACTGGTGCTCTGCCTGCATGTTAGATGAAGGAAACAGGATTTCCCTCTGCTACTCCCTGAGCAAAGATCCCAAGGAAACGTTTCTAATAATAGGAAATTACTATATAAGGCCAGATGAGCACTAAACTGTTTGCAGTCTGGAACAGAAGAACACACGAGAGTACTGAGGAGGGACACAACTGGCAGAGCAGGGCTCTTCACACATCAGCCCTCTCCAGGAAGGCAGCGTGCAGTTCCCTGCCGTAGAGATGGGCAGCACGGAACCTGCGACTCCTCCCTCCTGAGCAGAGAGGGGCCTCTCCCACAGCCCCAAATAGAAAACTAAATGTACAAATTAGAGCTGCTATGTCCTTCTTCTAGCGTGCCCTTGCTTTTCTTCATGGGAGGAAAAAAACTGACAGAACAGACTTTTAAATCCACAAAATAGCGCCTGCAAAGCAGGGCTGAGCGCATCTCTGATACGGAAAGGGCAGGAAAAGACACAGCCACGTCCTAAAGCATGATGTGGCCAGTGCTAGTGCAGAAGGAAGGCTGACAGCCCCGCTACCTGCCCTTCCCGGGCAGTAGATCCATGGAGCACAGCTGTTTGCTGCTGCATTTTGTGAACTGGACAGCTCTCTTACTCACTTTGGTTTGAACTGTAAAGATGTTGGGCATCTGTGGAAGGAGCCGTTTAACTTAATTTTCAAAGTGTTCCCGCATAACTGTATGCATTAACATCTCAGAGGCCAACAGTTTCAGCAGCAGCTGCACGTAACTCCAACAAGCTGCGTGTGTCTCAGCAAAACTATCAGACTGACTTCTGTCTGGAGCTGTCATCGTAGCTCCCATGCACGCTTCCTACTATTGCTTCAACACACACAAAACCTGCAAGCCCAGTTAAAGACACATTTTCCTTCTTCTTATACAAATGACAGGGAGTTCCTACAACAATGACCTCGTTTGGACAAAGTGATACAACTGGAACGTTTCCCTGTGATCCCCAGCGAGGGGTATCTTTCCATCTCTGCTTTTGTCTTTGGATAAGGCCAGAAGCTCTCCTCTGCCAGTGCAGAGAAGCTTGCTGAGCAAACAGAGTCTGACAGTCCCATAGCTGCCATGGAAATGAGCACAATATAAATTCCTAGACAGGTTTATCACCCAGACTTTTTTTTTTTCCTGAGACCAATAGGATATTTGTGACAAAGTGTACAAATAATTTTGTATCTGTAGCCCTGCTACCTCCTGCCTGTCTTTTTTCTGTCTACAAATGCAGCCCCTGAAGAGTTACACAGCTTCTAGAGGAACGTGAGGGCAAATCCCAGCCAAGATTTTCAGTGTGTTAGCTGGTAAGACCTCCTTGAGCTGAAATGGTCAGTTTGTCACAGCAAAGTTAGGCTGAGCGCCTTAAAAAAAGCAAGCAAGGCTACCCTTATGAAAGGCTCATTGACGAGACAGTAAGAGTTTTGACAGCAAAAGCACTCTTCTACATCGCAGCATCAGGAACTTCACAGTCCTGATGAGACCGTGGCTGAGATTTACCATTCCCTAAACTGTTCCAGAGGATTGCTCCAGCGTAACCAGGCTCTCAGGTACGTTCTTCACCAGTTGCTCATACCTTGTCCCCATACTACCTGGCCAGAAAAGGGTGTGCACTCAAGGCAGTGTTAAGCTTTCCAGGGCATACAGCAATTCTGTCCCAAGAGGACATTTCATATTTAACTTATCTTTAGGGACATCTTGGATTTCTGAAGATTTTTAAACTGACCTTTAATTTTTGTCCAGTTAGATATTTCACATTCTTGCCTGCACTGTGAGGGGAAAAACAAGTGCAGGCAACAGGCAGGTTTTTTCAGAACTGGTAAACATAAGTGGATATGACTCTTAGAGAAAACTAACTACATTTTAGATCTAGCACCCTTGTGCCTCTTTTCTCATGTAATAACTGCTGTATAACGATTATAAAGCAATTCAGAAAGATGGCCTTTGCTGGTATTGCTTGTCGTCAGTGGTATCAGAAAGTCAATTAATTTTGGAAAAAACATGTTTTGGGAACTAGCTCCCTGCGCATCTAAGTCGGTACAAAGTCTCAGCTTTAAGCCTGGACACTAAACATAGTTGTCTTCTCTACTTATTTTTTGTACCAAGCCAAAGGATGCAGTCAGTAAGTTGTTTGTTCAGTTCTCCGGGAGAAATAAGATACTTGTCTTGGCTCTAAAAAGTGAGAAGAATCACAGGTATGAGACTAGGAATCTGGAAGCAGAGACCAACCATCCCTACTAATATTGTATTGATAGGGTCCTAAGTTCCTCCCAGCTTCTTATGAGAATTTGCCACTGATGACAATAATGAAATTCTTCTCTAAATATTGGAATTGTCTGTTTAGAACTGTTGACAGCAGTTTAAGCTGCTTTATTTTGTTTAGTGGGTTAAATCTGAAACCTAGGGAAGGCTATCTGAATGACATATCATTTTATAGACATCCAAATAACAGATTTATCTACTATATCAGACTCCTTTATAGGAAACAACTAAACTTGACTGACTTGTCCTACATTGTCCTTTTTTCTTTTAATTGACCACTTTCATCAATGCAGTTTTGCATTAAAACAAACCACACCCAACCCCAGACCATTTGGTCCTGTGAAAATGGTTTAAAAAGGAAATACCTCCCTCCAAAATAGCTAAATGAAATTGTTTCTTTCAGTTAATGTGAAGCTTTTCCTTTTTGTAAAGTCTGAATAAAGCTCTTGTTGAACTCCTAGTCTGCTGTCAAAACCATGAACTTTACTGCAACGTGGAAACTGGAGCACAGGTAGTAGCTGGATTATAGTATATTCAATTCTCCAATCTCAGGAAAATAAAGGCCAAATGGCTAAAAATTTCCTGAAGAGCACAGGAGAGAGGTTCACGTATGAAATATATTTCCTGAAATTCTGAGTTGTTTTTTTTATAACATAGCTTGTACATGAGTGATGCCCCAACAACTATTCCTACTCCCCACTCCTGTTAGTGTAATAACAAAATCCCTAGTATAGAAAATTCATAGTAACATAAAGATATATATATATATATCAGTATAATTTGTACCCCAAATTTAGGTAGATGTTGCTATGAGCAACATTGCATATCGGTACAATGGCATCTGTCACAGGTTTGTTCCATGTCATGTCCATAGGTTCCTTAAGGAAAAAGAACACCACCACACTGATCGTCAAGTATTCTTGCGACACTTCATTCTGATGCCAGAAACGGGTGATACCTGGAAGAAACGAGTTCTTATTTTCCTTCTGGGTGTGACTCTTTTTTAATGCAAACTTTGCAATGCTGTAAGCAAACAACCAACGACTAAGTGGAGCCAAATTCTGTAAGCCCAGAAAAAGGGCACATTCAATGCTTTAAGACATTCAAACAAGTGGAGTAGTTTTTAATTTGATGATTTATAAGCGTGGAGTTTACAGGCACAATTTGTACTTCCACCACTTTTTTTCCTCTGTCCCAAACTGACTTTCTTGGCCTAAGGCAGGCAGTTATTTTGGGACAGTGAAAAGTTATAAATAAGTTCTAATAAAACTATTAGGAACACATATGGTACTGAACTTCTTTCAAACCCTTCTTTGTAGGAGAACAAAGAGCATTTGACATTTATTGTGACGGCATAAGTCCCCTATGAAAAGTTTAAGGAAAGAGTTTCAACAACAGTCTGCAGTAGAACTAGATCACGAACCCAAAATAAGAATATCCAATGATCTGCAGAAATTCCAGATTATGCTAAAAGAAATGGCCTAAGCAGTTTCCAAAAGCAGACGAAAAAAGTAGACACACAGTGCAGACGGGCTATCTGGCAGCGTGTCAGACTTGAGGCCTGGCAACCAACGGGAGCACGTGGGCAGATGATATTGCAGCTGGCTTATGTCTGAACTGCTTCCCTTTACCCTGTCTATTCTGTTGCTTCTGAAAACGAGGGTAAAAGCCACCAGACTAAGGGTATTGTCTGAGGTAATCTCCTTCTGACCAGTCTGACAGTGCCCCAAAGATCCCACAGTGAACAAAGTCTATAATGTTTTTGTGAATTGCAAACATTTTTATCCTAAACTAGATATATCCTCAGTTAACTGTAAATAGGGAGTGATGAGTTGCCATCATGTTGGCAGAAGTATTCCAGGATGCCTGGAAAATACAGACATCATTTCAGAAGGACATCCCACATCCACCAGCATCAGCTCGCACTCATCAAATGATCCAGAATATTGTTTGCCAATATTTTGAAAATTGATACTCCTACTGAATTAAAGCGGCATTAAATCAAGATTATTTTTTTTTTTAAGTAAAAGAAGAAGTAATCACACTGATGTTAAAAAAAAAAAAAAAGTGATTGGCTTGCAACTTAGTAAGCACCCTTTGAAGTGGTGAAGACATGGTTTCAACTCCCTGCTCACTCAGGACAACTACACTATCCTGCTCACAGCATTTCAAGATTTTCTGCATTATCAGGGACATAGTTTTAATCAAAAACAAAGACAAAATACACACTAAAGAATCATCAAGGAGCCCATTCCTTTGTGGTTCTCAGGAATGCGTGTTCCACATCTGGATAAATATGGGCCTATGGAGTGAATGGAAACATTCATTCCCCAGCTGTGGCTAGGTCCAAATCCTTTCTTTCTCTCTCTCTCGTTTATTTATAGTCCTACATTGGGTGGTTGAAAAACTGTATAAATCTTGCTGAGGCAGATAAAATAGTTAGTCACAGGCAGGCCCAGCAATCTTCCTATCGATGCTTTACTTCTACCATATCAAAGAAAACTTCCGGGCTGTGACCTCCAACTCAAACAAGAGATCCTGATGGAATTCACAGCTGGTTGTGCCAGTTGTGATATTAACAGAAGTACCAACTGTCCCACAGCATTCTGTTCTCCATTAGAAGATGAGGACCAGCACCCCTAAGAATAAGAGACAGGAAAGGGGAAGCATCCGCTTGTGCTGATGCAGATAATGAGCACATCCTCAAAAAAATGAGAGGTATCCTTCTGCCTTGAGGCCACCAGCGTGCAGGTGGGAGACCTTTCCACATGAGGCCACATCCTGCTAGAAGTGCATGGATTTGGAGATCTCATGGAGGTTGGGTATCTTTTGATCTGATGCTGTCTGAGCAAACGCTACTGTCCATGGCAACTGGGATGATGACAGGAACTGTCCTAAGTCTCATCCCACTGGGAAGGAAACACTTGCTTTCCTCTGGTTCAACGGGCACAGATTCCCTAGTGAGTGATGCAGGGCCATGAGGGAATCTGAGCTCTAACCTGAAAGAAGGGTCCAAGAATCTCAAGAATAGGTATCTCCCACAGAAAAATCAATACACATTATCAAAGCCTGTAAGGCAAGAAATAGATACAAAACACAGGCAGCAGCTCTGGTTCCTTCGCTTAAATTTTCTAACAGCCCATAGATATTGCCAGGGCAGCATCATTCGCTATTGCAGCAACAACATGATCCCAGCTTTAGCCACTGTGCAATAATGAGAGGAGACTGCAAAAAGATGAGAGGTGATACAGGGTGCACGGCAATCCCTAGATTAACCCTGCTTCACTGAGGTCAGTGGGAGCTCTGCCATCAGTTTCAGCTGTGTGGGAGTACACCTGTGGCAGGAAAAAAAGTTAAGCTCTTTTAAATCACCTAAAGAAAAAGAAAAGCATCAAAACTTGAGGCTTTGTTTCAGAAGCTATCGTTTGTATGGTTGAACTAGACAAACAGAGGGACACAGGGAAGCTCATCACTGTAAATTATTGATCCACTGCTTTCTAGACATTGAAACTGGTAATTAAACAAATGGTAAAAAGATACTTCATCAATTATAGAGGTGTCACTTTAAATTACACTTGCTCTGGGATGAATAAAACACAGAGGTTAAATGCTATGGGTACTTCTTCATGCCTGCTTCTCGTTCGAAACCCTCACTACAACACTGGTTTTAATTCTGTCATATCGCTGCTTCAGAGCTGCCTGCTCTTTGCACATTAAACTAGATAAGGGGAAATGAGAGTTTTTGTTTCACCAATCTTTTTCACATGGCGTCCAGAAAGCACAGTCCCATGGTCAAGAGAGATGATTTGGAGCCAAGACTAGTGGGATCCCTTTTCTGCTCAACATGATTAGTTATATGGCCATAAGTCAAGGCCACAGCCCCTGTGTAAACAGCCCTCCCTCAAAAATCAGACAAAAAAAAAAGTTTTGTCTACTAACAGCCAGTTGTGAAATCTGTGAAGTACTGGGCAGACATTTGATACTGGTAGGTCTTATGGTTTTTAGAAAATATATACATGTACACACCCTCCACAACCTAAAATAACACTGGCAAGCTGCTTCTGAAGCAATATGATGATGACATCAAAAATACCCTTTTAGGCAGAAATCGTGTCACAACCACAATGACTACTCAGATTTGATTTATGATAAATTTTTATATCCGGGTGCATGCCTTACTGCATCAAGCTTAAAGTTATCTCAATTCCACATGTTAAATATTATATGAATGTAAAAATATACTTGCTCCAATACCCATTTTGAAACAAAACCAGCATCCAAATAAGAGCTTGGCCGTCTTGCAATTACTGGCACAGACGCTCTCCGGAACCATTACTACAACTCTCCAATAGGTTTCACTCCGCAAAAGCATTTACTGAAGGCTGAGTTCATCAATTGATTGAGATAGGTCAGGGAGTATAAATATTCTAAGTGACAGACTGCATATGCAGCATAAGCAGACCATTTAAAAGCGCATGCAAAAAAACCCGAGCAGGTGGACACAGTTGGCATCTTTCACTGAGCAAAAGCAGCAGTGAAGCAATAATGCTAGGAGGCAAGATCAGGGAAACAAGTTGCTGGCGGAGTCAGAACGATCCTAGAAGTCAAAGAACCTGTGCTTGCCGTGGGGAAGAAGCGAAGGGATTACCCAGGTGGGAGTTCAGAGAGGGAAGAGAGACCAAGGTGATGAACGGCAGGAATATGCTGTGGGAGCTGAATATGAATGCATCATCAGCTGATGGAAATATTCAAAGTGAGAGAGGAAGGCTGGACAGTAGAATTTTTGTGAAGGAAAGAACACCAGCACTTGGTAAGGGGATAAAAGAATCAGAAGGCTGAGCTGACTCTCCCTACTGCTCCCCAAATAATGAGGCTGAAGCACAAGGAGAGCAAGCTCTGCCATAGGCCTGATGCCAACTGCTCTATGAAGTTTTCAGTGCCTGTTCTAAGAAGCGTTACACAATGTAAGGCTTTATTCATAAGTGCCTGATGGCGTCCTGTGTATACAACAGCTCCTACCAGCAGAACAGTATTTGTGGGAAATGTTAGGAAGAGTGTCTTAGGAAAGATAAAGCCTTTGAGTTGCAGACGAAGCTGCCAGCCCTCATTTCCAGCTTGTCAGAGCAAGTCCTTCTTGAAGTCAGCAGCCTGGAATGAAGAGAATCTGGCATTTGTGCGTGTATGTATGGTTCAGACAGTCAGGGCGGAGCGGCTGACTTTAATCATATTTTCCACAATGGGGGGAGTGGGTGGGAGTGGCAAAGTACAGTGAGTTGATGGGCGTTATCTACTATATATTCACAAATTCCTCTTCTTTGCCTTTGTATTTCAAGCCTGACCCCCTTTCCTGCTTCCATTAGCCCCTAGAGGAGGAGAGGAAGGGCAAGCACACAGAACTGGAACTTCAGAGTCCTTTACATTCTCAGGATTCCTGGTGTCTGTGACAGGCAGCACAAAAGCAGCACATACTTGCCTGGTGATCTGACAAATTTCACGTTCTGAGAATTACTGGAACAGCTGATGGGTCACAGGAGCAGCTACATGCAGGTACTACCCTTCCCAGCAAAGCTGAACCTCGCTATTCCAAAATTCACTTACCTAAGTGCTAACCCATTACTGCCTCTGCTGCTCCAGCTCACCTGCTGGGTGATAATCTTTGTGTTTAGTATACACATTTTAAAGTTGTTTCTTTAATTGTCTTTTGCCAGAACATCTATTTTCTGGGAAATAAAAATATCAATAGAGCATCTAAAAATATGGGCTTGCACTAGCAACTGCCAAACTTTAGCTTGTTATGAAGCCTCTAACAAGAGTGCTAGTATGGTATCAAAAAGGAATAAAGCTCCAAAATAGTTTAATCCAGCTGCCCATTACAGTGTTAGCAACAATAAAGAATTCCAGTTCAGACCACTTTGGGTTGCCTTCTATCCTCACAATGAGGCTACAGTCCACTAAATCACATGCAGCTTCAATTCCATCTAGAAATAGCCTCTTGAAGTTTCTATTGCAGGATGGCGTTCCTAAATTTTGTTTACTTGGGTGCCACTACTGGTGGTGACAGCAATAGCAGCTACAAATTGCAGGAACCTGCACGTATGCCCAGAAAGGGCACAGGTCCAGATCCAACCTCTCGCACGAAAGGTTTTGGCAGCCAAATGAATTCCTTCTCCCTTACCCTTTCTGCCTGTGTCGATTACAACGTCATGCTCAGATACCACAACACAGTAACCTTGTCCTACTACCCCAGACATACACTGTGTTGAAGAGTCCCACAGGGCCCAAAAGGCCTTTGAACCTTTAGACACGTTGAAAAGCAGTGTAAAAGTGGACATCCCTGCATCCTCAGCTGGGCAGGGTGTCCTCCCTCCAGGCCCCAATGCTCTCCCACAAACGGCAATGCTCTGGGAAGCGGCAGAGGTATATCTGCTCCAGAGAGAGCAAAACACACCAGATATCAGTGCCTAAACCCCTCTGACTTGGGCTACGCTCCCCGCTTTGAACCCCAGCCACTCTGCGTGCTGCTTGGGCAAGAGGCAGAACAGACACCAGCTTCTCCCGGCTCAGTGTCTAAGTGTATTGAACCTGCTTGTCCGTACCAGGATTTAATCAGTGCCTCCTTATTCCTGACCTGATACCATGTTAATGGGCAACAGCAATGCAGGTACTCCGTGGGCAGAGGGTCACTGTACTGCTTAGGAGCTACAGTAAGTATTACAGCTTGGGAATGCCCATTACAAGAAGTGGAGGGCAGACAGTGTATTCTATTTGTAAATCTTAATAAAGCCAACATTTAGAAGACAACTAATTACCATTTATGTTCCAAACAGCTGGCCCAGATCCACATCCACAAGTTGGGAGGTTTTAGTGCCAATCAGCCCACACACCAGGGCACAAAAGTCCACCAGTACAACTGCAGAACCTTCTAGCAAACTCAAACTTCTCCTCGCTACTACTGACTTCAAGGGTCAAAAAACAGTAGCATAAGAAGAGAACAGTTATACAAGACATCATTCCCACAGCACTACATTACAGACACTTCTCCAAGGGGAAAAGAGCACAGAAAGTGCCCTCTGAGGTGCCAGAGGGCAGTTTCAGGCTGCTGTATGTTGACCTAGACAGCTGACATTACTGTGACACAGCCCATCCTCTGTCCCCAGCTGTGCTTGTCCTGACCTTCTCCCTCCTCTGTACGGGGACTGAGATCTGTTCAGCTCTATGATGAGACAGTTCAGGGAATCAAATAAACAGAAAGCTTTTTTTTTTCCTTCATCATTGTTCTCCAAACTTTGTTTCAATTGATTCACCAAAGGGTCAAAGGCAGTGCAGGTACAAGGCAGGGAGTGGAGAACTACAGTGAAACCAATTTAAATAGAACTTCATGTCAGTATAAGCTTATCTTAGAATACATCCTCCTGGCAGACAAGTAAAGAAAGGGCATTTCATTGGAAGTGACACGGAGGAAGCTCTAAGACTCTCTGGCTGCTTGCTTCGTCCCCTACCCTTTACGCATATACATGCTTCCAAACATTTGAAAATTTGAGAAGTGATGCACATATATTATCCCCACCAGCAGCCTCCAGGACAAGGCCAGGAATGACACTAGAGGCTACAGACTGTCAGCTATAGTGTTCCATGATCAGGAAATCAGCAATATAAATTACCTAACCTGATGCATGTGGGTATATATGTCACACCAGGTTTGCCAGCAGAAACACGCCTAGCTACTACACTGGTCTGCTGTTCAACGAGATTGTGAACAACTGACACGTTTTGGCAGGTGCCTTAGAAATGAGGGCTGACGATGCTGGACTCTGCTTGCAAGCACAGAGGAGGGGGGAAGCCAACTTCACTCACTCATCACTCTGCCAGTTACTGACCCAAATGAACCCTCTCATTCCCTATCAATCTGCAAATCTCAATCCAGCCCACACTAAACACTGATTGATCTTCTACTCTAACGAGCACTGTGTCACATTTGTGTTGACTAAGCATCAGTTCAGATAAGTGGTTTGCAATTAAGATAATTTGGTTTGGGGCCAGTGAAAGTATGGCCTGAAAAGCACTTTCAAGAGTCCAGCACAGTGCTAGAGAGATTAACCAGAGAAATTCACTGCTCAAAACAGAAGGCCAGGTACCAAGCTGACAGCTACTTTTAGAGCTTTATACCAGAATTTACCTTTCCAGCCCATCCAAAATAAAAACCAAGATTTGTCACAACAAAGCTTTTCCTCAGAAAGTAATAGCCTGCTTGCACAACGTTCAGAAAAGATTTCTTTCCAGACATGTGCACTCAACCTGCATCAACACTGATTTTCTTCCACTCCCTATTTGCACTCAGGTGGCAATGTGATCCTTTCACAGAGGCCACCTATTTCTGATGGTAGACAATCAGTATTTCGGGCAAAAATGCATTCGATGGCAAATAACTAACTTACCTAAACCCTCTAGGAAAAAAGTAAACAGTTACATGAGCACAGCTTTTGAGTTCCATGGACTTCAGCCTGGACATATTTCACATTCTCATCCTACACAGAGCCACTTTGAGGAATTTTCCTCCCACTGCAAGCTGAGCTAAGAAAGTGGTTTGGATAGCAGTAGTTGCCAGGTAAAGATATTCAAGGCTTAAGGTTGGAAGGAGCTCCCACCTGTCCCCACCTAGACACGGAATCATCAGAGCAGAAACAGACACTTGGCAACCGGTCAGGTTTGTTTAGAGAGAGAGAGATCAAACACCCCCTTTTCACTCTGCAAGTTTTTTGCATATAGAACGTCACATCTCTTGCAACATTTCCTCTTCACATGGTGCCCTCATGACCAAGCTGCCAGAGCAAAACAGAAGTCCTCACTCCCGACACTCACTACCTGCCAGGCACGCAGCACCAGACAACCCCCGCTCTGGTAGCTCTCACCAACGCAGTAGAAGAAGGTTTCAAGGTGATCACCATCTACTGCAATCTCTGGGAAGATGTCTTTGACTCTTTTTTCTTTTGCTCTCCTTTCCTTTATACTTCTTCCCTACATCAGGACACAGTTATCTCAAATCAGATTAGTTTATACTTGAGACAAATAACATCTGAAAGCTTTACCCAAATATATAAATGGCCCATAACAATCAACCCATGTACTCTTTAATTATATCAGGCAAAAAGAAAAGATATTGTGCTCGTATCATTATGTTGTCACATGTTTTTCTTAAATGTCCTAGGGACTCTAACACACCTGTTTTAGAAATACCTCATAAAATTGTATAAATTATCCCATCTATTATCCCAAATTGCTTCTAGCTTTCTCCAATCCCTGCGTAAACAGTCATGAGAGCACTGCTTCTTCTATGAGTTGAGGAGACATCCTGGTGATCTTAAAGGATAGCATTTTAAGGCAGCCAACATCTAACTGACAGACAGTGCTACTGCTCATCCATACTTCTGTGATGACCCAGATTTCAAACAATTTAAAGAAATGCTTCCTGCTGGAACCCAAAATTGTGCTGAAACTAAGCACCGACTGAAAGAATAAAAGAGCCACAATACAGGCATTTGTCTCTAAGCTATTGCATAAGGCTAAACTTTAATTTTCTTCAGCTCTGCTAAACAGTCTGTGGATCCACTACTTCAGGAGGATGCAGAGACAAAAACGAGAGCAAAATAAGATTAGTCAAATCTATGACACAGGCTTATTTTGGCCTCCCAACCTTTTCTGCCTCCCATGCCTTTTTATTCCCCTCAAGCCTTTCCAGCCTACCCTTCTTCTTGGCCTCTACTTTTCCTGCTGACCTCCCACACTATTTTGGCCTCCCACTCCTTTTCGGTCTCTACTTTACTTATTGGTCCCCCACTCCTTTTCAGTCTCTACTTTACTTTCTGGCTTCCCACTCCTTTGCAGCCTCCACTTTTCTTTCTAGCCTCCCACACATTTTCGGCCTCTAATTTCTTTCAGATTCCCACCCCTTCAGCCAGCACAAAATATTCAAATCCCCTTAAGGTTATGAATATGTAAGTTCCCTATCCTGTCAACAGTGTCTCACCTTGATATATGCATCCATACTTTGACTTCTCCTTCTACACCCTAGCTGACCAGAAACAAGCTAGCATCCATCCAGACATCCTACAGGCATGACAGCATGATCTTACGCCCAAGGAAACATGCTGGCTCTCTCAGTACCTCCAAATCCTGCTAGGACTCTCACAGCGCTGTACGGTTAATTGTGTTAATGGAGGTACAAAAGTAAAATACAAGAAATCCTGGGATGGTAAAAATCAGAGTTTCATAGCAATGCTTTCATAGGGTTTAGGGATGATGCAAACCCCCACCATGCTTGTTTAAACAAATAATAGATGTTCTAGTTTGCTAATGGCTCCGTAAGCTGCTGTTCCCAGTTCCTATCCACGGGCTTTCCGGACAGAAGATCAGCAAGATTAAAGTTAGAAATCATCTGCATTCCCACAGAGTGCTACTATCAGGCACACAAAAACACACTCTGTACTTCTCTGCAGAACTTGCTTTTGATCCCCTCCTCCAACTCGAAGAGCAACAAATCCATGCACAAATAAAATGGGGATTTTGGAAGTCATGTATTTTATATTTACCGTCATTTTCAAACAAGACCTTAACCTTTCCTTTCTATTGTCAAACAAAATTGTGGCCAAAAAAGCTTGTGACTTTAGGAGAAATCAAAAATACGCATTTTAAATACACTCTTCAAAATGCAGTGTTTCGTTTACTTGAGAAATGCAATAGGTACTTTTTTTTGTTTGCTGTTTTTGGGAAGATGCAACAGATGTAAAAGCAGTTCTTCATTATAAATTACTATGCTTTTCCAGTAATTATTTTCCTCTGAATCTTCTCTTCCAAATTGCAATATTTTTCTAATTACATGGTACTTAGTAGTTCTGAAGGAAAAGGAAAGACAACTGACCATAAAATTCAGAAATGCATAAATTCAAAAGAAGGATCTGAAATATTTTCAAAAGTTACATTTTAACAGTCCAAACAGTCTTCCCACACTGTCCCTTCACATGCGAGTCCAGCACGCTTAGCTGCCCCCACTTCATTCCCGCATGAACAAACTGATGGAGAAACCCTATTACATTGCATTGTGTGCGCTTGGCGTTGTTTGTTCAGCACACCAAAAAACAATCCGGTATACAAACCCTGATTGTTATTATAATCCTAATAGTTGTAATGGATGGGTAGGAAAGCTCCCTGTAATAACCGTGAGAAAATAATGTGCGAACAGAAACCAGCAGATAAACAGTCAAAAAAAAGGCAAGAAAACTACTTGCAACTGAACTTCAGTGCTTGCTTAAAACAAGGCAAAAGAAACATCTGTTTTGCTGTCTAAGTTCCAGTTCTGTCAGAGAGAGAACTCCTGGCTTCCTGGTGCAAAGGTGTGGCTTTCCCTCCCAAGATGCAGAAGAGGCAATTCTGAACAGACTCCAAAATCCTAAGAGTGTAAGACAACCTGTTATTTAAAACAACAAGATGCATGGACAGAGAACAAGGCTTTCTGGTCTCTAATTTGGAAGGTTCAATAAAACTCTAGAAAAAACCCACAACAATATTTTTGTGCAATAATCTTCCCTTTTCTCAAAACTGCACCATTGGACAATCAGCCTTTGCTGCAGATCAAAACCTGAACTGCAGAAATATTACTTATAACGCAACATTGTGTGGTGTTGCAAATAGGTATCAGTTTTTGGTTTTAAAAAACGTTGATTATAGTGTGCTGCTTTATAATGCGTGGAACTGCATATTTTAGTTATTAAAGTTAGCAAACAAGTCTGGCTGTTGAAAGTCATTTCCCTGAGTAAACAATGACTCAGTGTGGACTGTATAATGTAGAAGTTATTAGGTACTGTTAGTGAGTTTAAAAAACCCAACTCGCAACACTACACAAAAACATATTTCAGAATGGAAAATAGTTTTCCTCCTACTTCTATGGTTCCAGTTATACTGTTTCAGTGGAATTTAATTTTCTAAAAAGCTAAACCGATCACTATCTCCTCATTATATAACTGGACATTGACTTAACAGGACCCTTCAGCCACGAACAATAAACACAGCGAGAGCGCTGAGTTTACCCTCTTTGCTGTTCTCAATTTCTCGTTACAATTCTGAAGCAAAGATTCTTTCTTGGACAGGAATATCCCATCTAGACCAGGCAGCAGGTGGTAATGAAAACAGACATAAAGACAACCATAAAATATTGAGTTTATGGTAATGATGAAAAAAATGCAACAGCGAGCTCACCAAAATCCTCCGACAAACATTGCTCTCTGGTTGAATTACAGCTCCTTCAATAATCCTCCTCTTCATTAGTAAAATGGCCAAATACACCTGGTGATTGTCAGCTGGCATAAGGCACCGCAGATCACTCTAACTAATGAAATGCAGCCTCAGCTGCTAAGATGCAAAGGTTTCCCTGAAGTCTTAAAACCGCTACAAAGGCTGTTCTCCGGCTCTAAGTACACACTGTCACATTAGGATGGTGACTAGGACCACATCTCTACATCACCTTTTGTACGGGTGAAATCTCTGGTCAGAACACTACAAGGAAATAGAGTCAAACATCCATGGTAAACTTTTACCAGAAAAGCACCTCCAAAAGAAATTACTGAAATCATAATTTAAAGGCACGGCCTTTTAAAGCAGCTATAGCTTATGATGTCCAGTGTGCATCCAAACAGCAGGCTGAAGGCCATAATTGTGTCCACATGCTTCTTTTTGCCTTGCAACGATTTTAGAAAGCTCTTTTATGAGGAGAAAAAAAAAAAAAAATCTGTTTGGGACAGCATGGACGGAGGATTTTTTTGTGAATTATAGACTATCAATTTCCTGGCAAAAATCAGAACACATTCTGACATAACATGCTTTGCCACCAATTAGACTGCCCATTTGGTTACAAAACTTTCCAGTAACTGCAGGCTGCTGTATTGCCCAGCTCCAGGACCTTACTGCCTAGAAGGCAAACACTGTAGCACTCCAAAGGTGCTGCCAAATGCTAAAAATCTATGGCCATTTATTACCAGCTGAACTGAATTACAGGAAGGGTGGTGGCCAAGCTGGACCAAGGTCAATGTACCAGTTAAAGGGCTGCAAGTGTCCCCATGAAGAACAGCTAGCCGGTCATTCACACATGACCAAGCGCTCTCCTAAAGAAAAAAGCTGCCAGGGACAGCTATCCATGCATGCAGGAATGTCACAGGAGTTCTAAATGCTAACCCTTATCGCCTTCCAGTACAGGAATTTAATACAGGATAGTCTATGCTGAAGATGTATATTAAACAGAAAAGGTACTGGCCCTGCTGCTCCTTAGTGTATTGAAGAGTATTTAAATAACGCAGGGCAGGGCTTTAAAGAATCCTAGGCCTTCCACCCCCACAGAACATGAGTCACTTGTAACAAATTACTTGAGATTTGTCCACTCAGAACCTTCTGTCATAACAAAACTTTGTTGGCCTTTCCCATTTACTTATACTGCTTGCTTACATCTTTATTAATGCTTTCTGGGAAGAGCTGGCCACCTACCCCACTAATGCATCAACAAGGAGAGCACAAAACATAGAGCAGGATATTTTCCAGCAGAGAGATCATTCAGTCCAAACAGAGGCACAGTAAAAGTGGCTCCCTCTGGGCAGAAAAATAGCTGTATCACAATCTCACAGAACGACAGCCCATACAAACCTCATCCACTAGAAAAGATGACAGAAGGTTAGTTGTATGGTTTCTATCGAAGTCAGGAATAGTAATCCTCATCAAAACCAACCACATCACTCACGGTGTGGTTGTAATGCAGTATATAACACAGTAAAACCCCTGACGGAAGACAAACATGCTGTAATTGCAGTCGCTTTACACCAGTACAAAGCACTGCTGCTACCAACAGAACAATCCCCACCTGACCCCAGACATTTCTTCCAGTGCTATCATATTCTTTGTGCAGGCAGAGACGTTTATGTGCTCAAACAACGAGCTGGGAAACTGCTCCAGACAAATTACCTGTTTGTTTTGCCTACTCAGCTTTAATTTGGGGAAGTTCTGAAAAGTTAAACCACATTTGCCTGTCACCAATACAGTTAAGCCAAAGCACAAGACAAAGGGTTTTCCCCACAGCAACATTTCTGAAACATACAAATACACCTTTATAAATGGTTCTTTAGCTTGTATAAAAGGACAAGTGATTTAGTTACGTTTGCACCACTTACAAAGGGCAGTAGGACACACCATCCTTAGGACAATCTGCCATACTTTAAGTTCTCTCCAACTCCTTTTCTGAAGTGCCAGTAACACATTGCATTTTCCCAAATATAAATTTGTCCTACAGAAGGCATTAGTTATTTGAAAACACCCTGTGAACAGTCCTCACCTGTTACTCCTTCAAACCGGGAGGCAAAGTGCTCTAAGCCCTGTGATCCTCAACATTTTGCATGCTGGAACTACTCAAAACTGCCAGGTGAGAGCACTCGGCTGAGGGAGGGGGCAATGGACTGAAACGCAGGGGACCTATAGTTTATATGTTGCTCCGTGACTGTGGCCAGCTGCTGCAATTTGCACGAAATGCAGGAGAAACAGACAGTCCATTTTGACAGTGGTAGAGGAATTAGTACAGTTCCTAGAAAGCACGCAGTTCCCAACACAATGAGGTGGGTCCTATAAGCAACATCACACTACAAACAATAGAAAAATCCTGAATGTCTGAATACTACTGGAACAAGACTGAGACTATCTTACCTTTGCATAAAAACCTCCACAGAGTTTGAGCTCATTCATTGAAAGAAACACATTTGATCTGTTATTAAGCTTCCTTAGCCCCCATTTTTTCCCTGTCCCTCCTCCAGTGGGCTTAGATCAAATTTAAAAAAAATAAAAATAAAATCCCCAAACTTCTACCTGACTTGAATGATTTTGTCAGATCTATGATTTTTGTTCTTGATATTATAAATTCTGATGGCGCATCACAAATCACATGTTTCTTTGCTATTAGTTATACAAAAGACAACAGAAATTGCACACTCTAGATCTGAGTCACATGGGATCTCTCACTCCCTTAGTGTATTGTGATTCAGACCTTTTTTTCCTTTAAAAAAAAAAATCTATCCTTTATGTCATGATAAATTAGGATAGCATGCATACAGCCTAGCACTCCATTGGCAGAAGAGAACATTTCTATTTACACTGGCCCTCCCTAAAACACAGGATTACATCCAGTATCAAAACTGAAAATCCTTAAGTGTTATGACAGTGGTTGCCATACCAGGGCCTACTGTAAAAATTAAGAACTCATCAGTTCTGTAAGCCTTAGGCAGTTTCTAAAAGAGTTTTGAAAAGGTGCTGACAGCTGGTAATTGTCTATTGCTCCAAAAGGAGATGAAAGAAAAATGCCTTTCTTCCCAATGTGGTTCTGCTTTCATGCCTTGTCCCACCAAACAAGCAAGTTTTCTCATTTGTCACTTTCTAAAACCAGGCAGCTGTCATCTACAAGTAGTTCTGGAGAAGCCTTCCACCTCAAGCAACTATCATAGAACAAATAAAAACGAAAATAATCCCTGTAACGTAACTCAGAATCTTTTTTATGCTGTAATCCCCCTAAACACAAGGATGCAGATCAAACTGGTTTACTTGGAAAGTTCAGGTTACTAGAATGAGACATTAATTCAGCGCAGAGTCAGATTCCTTCCATCAATCACATATTAGAAAAGGGGAAGACTGGCACAGAAAGCAGCACAACAGACAGGGACCCTCGAGTCTTAGCGCGGACACAGACCCCTGGTCTAAGCTAGAGAAGTTATGGTGTTTGACAACTTCTCCACCTGTAAGAGAGGACTAAGAACACCGAGCTTTCTTCATGAAGTGCTCTTAGGCACCTGTGCAAGCACTGGCAAACAAGGAAGAATTATTCCAGCATAAATGCAAGTGCTATCAACAGCGGGACATATCACCAGTGAGCACACAACAGCTGGAGAACGTAGAAAACAAGCTCAGTATGTACAGAAAACCCTTCTTCAGAAGAATAAGGCAGGACCTCCCTGACACACCAGCCGTAACACGGCCACGTTCCAGCTCCGGAGCAGCCTTTCTCTTGCCCCCACGCCCAAACACACCTTCCTCACTCCTGCCTCGGCAGGATTCACTCTGTCCGAGGCAGGAGCTGGCTATATTTGGCATACAACCAGGGAAGCGTTACTGGAGTGTATTTCGGAACGTTACGGAAGGGGAGGGGAGGGACTCCTCCGGGCTGCCGGGGACACGCCGTGCGGCCGCCCGGATGCCGGTTGCTCTGAAAGGGTCGTTTGTTTCTACCGTGGAAATTTCAGAGTTTCCGGGAAGGGCGCTGATTTCGGGGGAACGGCCAAGCTGCGGCTGTCCGCCCTCCCCAGGGCGCCGGCCGGTGCCACTCCCGGCTCCAATACCCCCCCCGGTACCTCCCGGGCAGCCCCCGAGCCCGCAGCGTGCTCCCGCCAGCCCGCGGCCATGTGGCCGAGCCCCGGCGCTTTTCGGTGAACACGGGGCGGCGGATCGCGGCTGCGGTCACCCCCACCCCTTCCACGGGCGGCTCGACCCGGTCCTGCCACGGCCACGCCGCTCGCCTCCCCCTCCGCTCGCCGTCCCGCTCACCTGCGCTCCGCGGCCCCGGGACTCACGGTTCGGGGCCCTGCGGCGGCTCCGCCAACCCCTCGGCACCGACTGCCCACGGGAGCCCGCGCCGCGCCGCTAGTGAGCATGTCCGAGCGCCGGGCATGCGGAGTGCGGGCGGGGAGGCCGCGGCCCTGCCTCCGCCCTCACCTGCCGTCAGCTCCGCGGGGGCGGGGAGGCCGCGGGGACCGGCAGATTCCCCCTCCCTCCCCTCCCCCGGGAGGGCGGGAGCGGGGAGCGCTGGGCCCCGCAGCACCGACCCCCCTCCGCCCGCGGCGGAGGCAGGAACCCGCTCGCAGTGATTACATTGTTCGGGACAAGAGCATCCTGCCGATAAGGCTCCGGACCACGTCGGTTCGCGTTCCGGTCACTTACAATGACAGACGCACCTGTCCCCTCCAGCGCACTACAGATAATTTTACCATCCCTTCCCCACCGGCGCCCGTTTGTGGGAATCGTCAAAAAGCGTGTCTTTCCAAGGAGGACGCGGGGCAAAGCACGCTCCGGAGCGATTCTCCAAAGCCAGAGCGAAGGCAGGTCACTGTGCGGCAACGCGCGTCTTGGTTCGTCTCATACATGCAACAAACCGGCGGCAGCCCAGCCAGCATCCACAGGGAACTCTGCACGGGAGTTAATTCTAACAGCCTGAAGCACACGGAGCTGAAACGGTAAAGCTCTGCACTTTCCATTCCTGCAGCAGCTTAAAGAATCTTCAACTATGAGCTTCTGTTTGTATTAAAGCCCAGGACATCAGAAACTACTCTTCTCTGGCCGTTCCTGCAGCACCAACAGCACTTGACAAATACAGACTGCTGCCCTCAAAGTTGCAAATTACAGTTTTATGGACTGTTAATGAGTATTTAAAACTTTTTTGAAAGCTGAACTAATAGCTTTTCTCTCTCTGATGTCTCCCCCAGGATCCTGGCACATGCTACTTGGGATGAGGTTCCCTCTGGGAAAGACAATTCAGTCCAGCCAGTGTCCTCTACTGTCACTACAAATAAGTCCGTAACATTCCTGGACCAGTTACTGGAAACCAAAGAATACCAGAATTGCCACTATCTCCTCTCCTGGCAAGGCACAGCTCTCAGGTTTTTTTCTGAAGTAAAATGACTCTGCCTAACAATTGTGTAATCCACACAGTAAATGTCTTAGCTAATTTTCAGATCGAGTTTCAGATTACTTACTAGAAAGACAATGCTAGGAAACTGCAGCGCAGCGAACAGATGTGTACTTGGGTACGAGATGCTCTGCCCAGAGCAATTTGCTACCAGAACTGAAGAGCTATTAAACAGTTTATAAGTACCTATGACAAAGAGATATACATTCACAGTTGCATTTAGGTACATTTAAACATAAGGAGGATTTTTAAAAGTTTTTACACAGTTCCTTCTCTTTAGATTCTTTCAATTAGCAGTATACAAATCCAGTTAGAAAATATTCTGAAGCAAAACACACAGAATGGCCATTCCTTCCGAGTACCGAAAACTGAAATTATTCTCATAAAAGTACTGTCTTTCTTAACTATTTACATCTACCATGTCAAAACCAGAAATAATCAGCTCATGGATTTTCCATTTGCTCACAAACAAACCCTGAACCCAAGTCAAAAAAATTCACAAGTTAACAGAATACCCCGTTCCTCAAGACATTAATAAGTTCATTAATATGTTCCTCTACTGCTGAATTTTTGATGTGTGAACCTTCCTATAATATTCAGGGCATGAATCCAGTGACAACATGGACAATCAATATTGAAGAGGATCAAAATCCTCTTTTCAAAGCTGTTTCCCTTCCTTTGTAGTTTGAAAGTGCTCCCAGAATTCCAATAAAATAAATACGGGTGGGCCAATACACCAACTGCAAGTTATGCCAACTTTGGTGCACTGAAGTATTTATTTCTACAAGACATACACTTTAAGACATGTTCTAAACTCCCGGTCACCGATTTCATCCTCGTGAGAGAAAACTGTTCACAACACAGCTACAGTTACTGCGATGACCAACCAGTCTTGCAGAGCCCTCGTATTTTTGCACTAGTGTTTCTCAGTTCAGAACAATGGTTACCAAACTGGTAATCGTGTAACTAACATTACACGAAGGGAAAATAGAACAATAAAAACCAGGCTTACAGTCTTGCGTTCTCCATTGCGACTAACCACGCGGATGATTTCTCCTGTAGGAATACATTCGATTTGCAGTTCCATCTTTCCAAGGTAAGTTAGTATATCTCTCTATTCCTTACGGATAGTTCCGATTTCAAAGCACAGCAGCAGAACTCCCTGAGTAGTGTGGGAGAAGACCTTGACTAACTGCAATCTTTGGTTCAGAGCCCTGTCGTGAGAGGAAGAAACGAACTGCTGTATTTATACCAAGTGTAGGTGTGAGCTGAAACAACAATTAAGTTCAAGACTAGTTTCCACTAGTTACAACGTGTCAAGACAGTTCCAAGAAGCCTGAATTTATGGTCCTGTTTATGGCTCCAAACTTTGTTGATGTTTCATTTTAGTCCCAGCAGACTTAAAAAAGTCAAGTTGCTGCGGATGCCGTTTCATAGGTATTAGCACGAAACAATCCTACAGTAAACTTTACAAATCTATCAAGAGATTTTATGTAGAAAAGATTCTTCATCTTTGCCTCCAAGATACTTGGTTTAGAGATAGAGCAATAGAAAACACTGATCGCTCCCATGATAACTACAGGACGTTCTTCAAATTGCTGCAGAACAAAATCATTATTAATTGAATCCTTGAGTAGTTAACTAATCATGACAAAGGAAATTAACTTGCACATTACTGCACAAAAAATCCTATTATGAATATGAGGAAAATAATCTGGTGAGCAGCGGTTTAAGTGCAACTACAGAGTTTTACTACAGCCATGTCATCTATTCACGCAGTACTAGACTATGACCCCCCACCATACACCCACTAACAGATGCCAGTGGTGACTGGGGAGAAAAGAGATCAGTCTAAATCTCAGGTATTTTAAGACTTGCTGTTAGGGGACAATTCCTTCAATCTTCTTGGAAGAGCCAAATTTCAGCTTTCAACTCTACTACAAACCAATTCCACTGTCAAAAAAACTACCTAGATGTTAAGATTAACAAGCACTTGACCATTCAAGAGCAGATAGAGAGAACATCATTCTGTTCAGTAACCGAAAACAAATGGGTTGTCACTATTCTGTGTTTCATATCTGGAATTATTCTTATACTTCCCTTAGCTGTTACAGACAAGATTGTTCTAGTCCAACAAATGTTTCCTTGACCACTTTCTTCCCAATACAGGGATCTACTGAAAAAGATTTTATCGTATTTTAAAAAAACCCATCACTGTCACTTCCCCAAACCAACCTGCCCTACTCAGTATAACTATGGAGCAATACCCAGCTTATCTCATCTACCCTTCCTATACAGAGAAATTAGAACATGAGGGCTGTTTAACTGGAATTATTTCTGTAACGCAGATGCCAGAGTTATGTCCAAAAAAACTTCTGAAAACAGGCTACAAGTAAGTGAGAACAAGAGGAAAAAAAGAAAAGGATAAAGAAAGTAGAAAGAGGCTGAAGAAAAGAAAAAAAAGAGAACAAAATAGAAGAGGGAAGAAAGGAACATCATGTGGTCTCTGCTGAGACCAAGCAGTACACTTTAAAACCACAGTTACAATAAAGCTCCTATTTGATAAACAATGCTGAAACATCCCCTACTAGGGCTGATGTCTGTATTTGATAACAGTCAGTTTCAAACACAGTATGGTTAACAGGTTAAAATGTTTGCTCTTGTATTTTTCTTCTTTTTGTGGTGCTATTAAATTCTTATTTTCTGTTTTTTTTTTTTTTTCCCACACCTCTGCATTTCCTCTTGCCAGTCTGCATTCCCAGATCTCATATCTGACTTCCCTGTTTTCCTCCAGTGATTCTTCCAACCTGTGCTTCAAAAGCTCCCACACAGGATCTCTTGCTACTGTCTAGATTGCACATAGGAGATATTCTTAATTTTCATTGCAGGGACCTCATCAGGGGAAGATGACAGTTCCACTGTAATATAGGAAGGTGGAATGTACACACAGATACGTGACTTTTCTAAAGTTGAAGCATTTGATGGGACAAGTTCAGCATAGCTCCTGAGCAGATCAGTTTCCAGAGTAACTCAAGGGGTACTGCACAGATCGGTCAGGTGGTGAGTACCATTGCCTTGGCTGACAAAGCAGCCACACAAATAAGAGCTTACACTGCACTACCATGTACTGCACAGCTCTAATGTTTGAGCTTGCGCCTGAAGAGAGAGAGACTCCAAGATAAAAGAAAGCAAGATGTGCGTATAGACAACTGGCCTCTAACACTTCCATCTTTACACAAAAATCTTTTTCTCTGTTCTCTTTCAAGATTGGTATAAAGAAAAAAACAGATATAAGGAAATTAGGATATTATCTGCTTAATGCATGAGTTATAAAGTTAAGTAACATCAGTATTCATGCTGTGATGAGTACCAGGAACTTTCTGTGATCTCTACATCTTGTTATCACAAAAGAAAGCCCCTCATTTCAATCACTTTCCAACAATGAACCCTCAATACCCAAGGACAGACAGGGCCATCAGAAATATTCCTGTTAGTAATGCAGAGTTCTCAAAAAAGCTATCATTTCCTCTCTCAAGGAAAACCTAATTCAGGCTTTGTTCAGTTGACCTTTCCACTGCAGTATATTAATTAAGACAAGTTCATCTGAGTGTCACTTAGTGCCCAAGAGCAGAGAAGGAAGTGGTGGTAGTAGAAACAATAGTTTTTAATCAGAACGTATTTTTAGGGTCTAACAAACACGCAAGACATCTTAGAAATATTTCCTGTTTACACAGAGCTGTACTATCTATGTGCAACGATACACTGCACATCCTGAGGTTAGCTAGGAATCAGAAATATATGGAAGTTAAATAAGGCTATACTGAAGAACATTCCTTGGTAGACATATTTCCTATTTTAAAATAAATTCTCTAACAGCAGGGAACTATAAAAAGTTACCCTTAGATCAAAATTATTTGATAGCAAATTTATATTAAAACATACAAAATTTAAAAAACAAAGTACAATGTGGCAGATCTTTCATGAAGATGAAAAAGACATCTCAAGTCATACTGTGAAAAAGTGCATTTAGAAGAACTTTTTCTTACCAATTAAGAAAGAAACGTAAGTGGCTTCAGCATCGTTACAAGGAAAATATCAAAACCTCCTCAATGGGGGAGGAGGGAAAGAAAATCCAGAACAGAAGACCATTTAATACTGAACTCATTTAAATGAAAAATATTACATGAATCTGCTTTGTCCAGAAGAAAAAGAATATTTTTCCTTGCCCTACTTTTGCAGTTCAAAGCCCTACCACGTATGTTATTACTGACGTATTTCCATTCTAAAATACTGTTGTTCCTGTGCATTAAATGTGACCAAAGTTTCTTGGAGAAAGGTTACCACGCACAAATTAATTCTCCCCACCCGAACCAATGTATTCATTCTCAAATTAACAGAGGCCACATAGAACACTTCACTGCCAGGATTTATTTTAGTGGTACATGAAAAGAAAACACATGAGTATAAAAAACATTTCCAGTGATTATAACATCCAATTAAAGGTGTTTTAAGAAAGATAAATTTCATCAGAAATTGCATCATTACAGGTCATGGAATAGTTTGAAAAGCTACCATAGGTAACAGTAGTAAACAAAAGTGCTACTGTGTGCATAATACTTAAGAAAGAAGTATACAGTTCTGTGCAGCATCCTACTAACACACAAGCAGATTCAATCACAGCTGCCGTGGGCATTTTCAGTGAAGTCCTGTGGTTCAAAGGATTAGTTTACAAAATGCGGCTTCTATGTCCAGTGATTGAGAGGGTTATCAGCTCGCATACAACATTAAGGATCTTGAGTTTCTTGCCCATGTAAAGCGGCTGTATGGCTCCCCCTCTGAGCTGCTCATGAACAGCAGATACACCCTGATTAGAAGAAACTGGATCTTGGTCCACAATAAATTGCCAGCTGTGGTGTGGAATTCAAAGACCACAATTCTTTGAGCTCTCCACAGAATCCCCTCGCATGGAGTATAGTAATACAGTTACACAAGTAAAATAAAAAACAGAGTATAACTCAGGAACTGCAAAAGTTCTTTGCAATCCGGTGGGGATTTGTCTGATGCCCTAATTGCCATGAAAAGTCACATATCTGAAAGATTTAGTGCAAAACAAATTCTTGTAAGACTGGTACAAATGTGAAAACTGTTTCTAATATTGTTCCAAAGTATAATAGGAATGTACAAACTTTAAACCTCAAGGCAGTTTTAATCCATGCAATGAACACAGTATCCTCTGAACCTGCCCTCACTACTTAAAACTGGAAAGAGTTCCAACACCAAGTATTAAGCTGAGATACGAGTACCTAAAATTTACAGGGGCTAAGTGTTCTCAAACCAACTATCTAATCAGTGAACCTATGTTATAGTTTCCACAGTATACAAAGACACCCAGAACACAGATTTTATACAGTGAGTGATATGAGCAAGTAATTGCACAACAAATGTCAATATCAAGGTGTTCACCTTCTATCTCAAAAGAATCTTGAAAAATAGCAAGGCTTTGAGGGAAAAAAAAAAAAAAAAAAAAAAGGAATCCATTCAGTTCTGAAGCAATATTCCAGCATAAACACACCAACATCCTTTGCTTTGCTCTTCCACTTGAACTAAATTTTCTCTTTTCCATCCATAACCCACATGACAGTGATTAGTAACTAACTTTACTTACCATACATAGTAGGTAGCTCAAAGCTGTGTATCTAGAACGTGGGAGACTCACAAGTGCTCTTTTCCAGCACTGCAGTCTGAGATGTTGGTGCCTCTTCCAATCCTTTCCAAATATCTCCATTTCCTCATCAAGAAACAAAACCATTGCTGAAGCTAACTACCTTTCAGATTTTCAAAGGTACATATCTTTCTTATTCCACCTCCACCCTCAAGTGCACAGGATACATTAAGATCTAAGCACCTCTAGAAAAACAGAAATTTTGCAGACTGATTGCTCTAAATTGAAGAGTTTTACAATTTTGGTAGCACGGATTATGCCGTAAGAAAAGAACTTGTTCCACTGAAATTCCCCATTTTTAATTCCCATCATCTCTGTCATAAGTGTAGCAATTATGTGGCAGGATGATACCAGGGCAGTACTTAAAGATGGCTTTAGCTTTCTAAATTCGACATGACAAGAGAAAACAAATCGGGGTTAGTACCATGATCATGAGCTCACTGCCAACAAGTGCTTTCTGAACTATGGTCTGCTCACCTATGCTAAAGCATTTCTCAACTTAAACAATTTCTTTCAGAAATTGTGGGATCCTGGTTAACTCTGAGCCAGGGACTAGTGGTTTTACTTCTTTAAATCAGAGGGAGAAACACAATAGGCAAATTGCTAAATTGTTTTATAAAAAAAAATTAAAAATCAGGAAAAGTGTGTTTTGATAAATGTATCTCAATCTGGAAAAATTAGAAATGGAAAAACCTACAAACAGTTATCAGTAAGGCATGAAGACAAGGGATCTACTACCAAAGGAGAATTTACACACTCCAAAGATTTTGTTTTCATGTGACTTGTTGCCACATGTGTTTCCCAAAAGGTAATCAGCTTACATTTGAAAGTCAAATAAAATTTTAAAACAAGCTAACTAGCTGTACCTAATAAATAATTTTTTAAATAACTTCATTTAAACTAAAAATTTGGAAATCAATGATTAAGTGATTACAGCATAGCAAATACCGTATCATAAATAAAATATCCTCTACAAAAAAGGAGCAAGCCTAAAAAAATCTATTACAGATTGCAACTTAACTTACTTAGGTTAAATCATTGTATTAGAAACGTCTATCACCTTAAAACATACAGCATTCATTAGGTGCTATTTTTACAGTTCTCATCCAGTGCAAGAGCGTTACTCTCCCTGTAACAATAAAAATATCTGTTTCCACAATAAATTATCTTCTGTGAGCTTACAAAGTTTCTGAACAATCCTACCTGTCTTACTTGCACTGTCTTACTCCATCTTCTAAGAGTAAAAGCTTACAATCGCTAAAACATAAAGAATCATCTGACACCTGAATCAGGATCACTAAATGCCCTTTCTGCCTTCAGAACTCATTATGCGATTCCAGATTGTCAGGTTTCTGCATCCAACTGTTCTCTTCCTGTGTCAGATCCTTTTCAATTAATGTTCTGTTAGGCTGAATCTAGAAGAAAGACAGTTAACACATTCAGAAACACTGTGTTGCTCTATACTACCAATACACCATTATATAAAGATGACTTACATACTTGCTATAAACTGAGAAAATTAAAAGTGATGCATCTATGCATCAATTATGAAATTTTAAAAAAAGAATCTAGTAAAAAACCACTAAACTGATACCAAAATATTAAGCATCATGCAAAAAGAAAGGCATATGGTGTGTTGTATCCACATACAACTGACAATCATCCTGCAGAGTTTGTAGTAGATCTTGCTCAGAGACAACTGAAATACCGGACTCCACAGTGTTTCTCACCAATATAGAAAGAAAAATATGAACAGTATCACTGACATACACCAGCCAGCCCAATAACTTTCACTACTGTATCCCCTAAGGTAATGGAGTTTCACAGCCTTCTAAAAGCCTTCATCCAACAACAATGCAGGACTTCCATTTTAACCACTCCACAACACATTAGCAAAGCCATGACAGCATGGAAAATTAGAACAAATAAAAAGATTTTGGCAAAAAATGCTTGTGTAGAAAAAGCAATGCTCGGTCACTTCATGTAGTCTGTGCAGGCTAAGTCATCCTTTCAAAAATTAAATGAAGCCTGTCAGAAAAATAACTTGAGTTCCAGCCACTCTTTCCCAAATTCAAATAACTAAATAACAGGAAGCATTTCTGTGCAAATCTACCACAGAATGGAACACAAAGTGAACAAAATTGTTCACTTACAATCTGTCAGAAACTCAGCAGTATTTATTAAGTCGATTTGACTTCTCATCTTTACAGAAACTAGGGACCTAACTGACAGAGCCTAAACTTCCAAAAATGAAAGCTGAGAAAAGAAACCTGTCTTATTTCATTACAGCAATGTGTTGCCATAATAGCTACTCAGAGTATTTTAGCATATCAGCAAATTCTTTTATGGGATGCTAGCCAGCACATATCCTTTTTGCAGTTACTTCTGCTGCCACCTCCCCCTGGATTAACACAGCTGCACACACCTATGTTCAGATGCACATGAAAGCGAAAGAAATAAAAATCACATCAACTTTAATCAAAGTTTCCAAATATATTACCTGAAAAGGCGGGCTGATACCAACTATTGACTGCAAATTATTGCTATAATAACAAAGCAAAAATTCTCCTCCCATATCAGGTATTTCTGCAGCACTCATGTAAACCTGTCAACAAGAATAAGAACAGGAAATGGGCAATTTCCACAGAGAAAGAAGTGTACAAAAAAGCAGTCTGTGCCATTCAGGACACCATAAAAATCAGTATTTACTATTTATAGGCAGTTTTTTAAACATAAGCTAAAAAGGATGAGGACAGACATCGCTCACAAAACCATCTGAAAACTAAGTCAGGGAGGAAAAGCGAATATCCCTCACTGTGTTGGTAAGCTGACTTGGTTGAGCAAGGAGCCAGAAGAAACCCAGAGCTGCTGTAATGGAAGGGGCAAGGCCACACCAGAAGCAAGGAGGGAGATGAACTGCCTCCTGGTGGCAATAAGCTGCTACGTGAAACAGCAAAACAAACCCACCACCTCGGTTTTGTATTATCCTAAAGACCCACCGTTCCTAAACTGCACCCTGCAGTACCTTCTAAAACAACGTTCATAGTGCTTAGATTTCTAAGCTTAGTGATAGGAAACCATGGTATTCGAAATTTTGAGATTCAGAATATTGAGACAATACAATTTGGGCTCTTGTTGTAAACTTGATGCTAAGTTACAAAAACTCTAACAAGAAATAACTGCATTCCATTGCTGTCTGGGAAATCTCATCCATCCTTGCACTCACTGTGTCTCCAAAATTAAATATGAATTTCTGTTTGTTCAGATAAATACCTCTGGAAACAGACCATTTGTATTCAAAGTAAGTTTTGTTTGTTTGTTTTAAATCACCTTATGTAATCACTACTAGAAAGCTATGTAACAGACAGCAGTTTTCAAAGAGGGACCAAAACACTCAATAGCCAAAATGAAGAAAAGCCTAAGAAACCCTAATCTGTAGCTGTATTAGATACCTGGAACTAACTATGTTAGTAACATTAGGTACTTAAAACTGTAATGAAAATCACACAATAAATATTTAGGATACATTGAGCAATTTTGACATTCAGATGGAAAAATGGCCAGTTAGTTATTTCAGTGGCAGAAATGGACCAAAATATAAAATGACAGTAGTTTTTAATACAATGAAAAGTCACTACAGGAATAAATTGCTTTTTCATCAATTCCCTCAAGCAATATGATCACACCTGAGAAGGGATGCTAGACTACCTGAAAATTAGTAAGAATTGGGAAGAGGGATTTTAATCAGTAACATCACTTCCAATTAGCTTTGACTGGGAAAGAGGATACAGAACCAGTAAGAGCAAAGGGATACAGAACAAATAGATCTTGAATACTACTCTATGGGAAAGTACATTAGAAAGCAATACACTTACTTGTTTACTGTCTTTGTTAGAAGAAATTTCATCATCTTCTACCCAAGCATAAGTAACATAGTCATTCACATGCCTGAAAGCCACCTGCAAAGGAAGATGCAAACCATCAGCCTTCTGAAGGAAACAAAAAACCTACTACATAGGAAACTCAAAGTTGTGAGAGATGTTTACCACTTCACTGAAGTAATTAAAACACTTCATTTTTAGGATCAAAACATTTTGGGGGCATGCACAAATCTTTTGTTTCTGAGAGGGTGCAAGTGCTATGTTCTCTCCCCCTTCCACTGACTTTCTTTTCATTTTTGTTCTTTCTTTGCTGTATAAATCTTTTGAACTGCAGGCATTAGGGAAGCCTTTTCACAGCTGCTGCACCATTTTACTTAAATAAATCACCACATTATCTTAACAGATAATTTACAGGGTGCGAAAAAGCTCCCATGCTATGCAACTAAACTGTTGGCATACAGAAACTAACAGCAATCAAGGACACACGACTGTTTCAGAGAATTTTGCACTAGCAAGGATCACAATGTCCTGTAACAAACAACTATCAACTACCTCCTCCAGTGATATTTAACATCTTCATTAAAGAGCCACGATGCAGTAACGTTACCTTGAAGAGTCCAATCCAGTCCCAAGCACTGCTTGGGAATTCAGACACTGCAGAATAGCTGATTAGAACATCATGTTCTGCGCTCCACTCACCCTCAGGATTCAGCGTGACCAAGGGATCTGACAGAAGAGGCTTCAACTAGACAAAAGAACAGAATTTAAAGTCAGTCAAGTCTGTCATTCTTTCAGTTATTCTTTTCAAGTTACTCTCTTCCACACCTGCTGTGGGTCTCTTAACTGAAAGGAAATAACCTGAAAGCAATTTGCTGCCTTCGTTATAATCAGAATGAAACACAGATTGTGACTTACAAAGTTTAGAAAACCAGCTTCTGCAAGGCAAGACTTAGTAAAACAAACTTTTTCTTAACAACGTAACTGGGACAGCACCTCAAGTCCAAAAGTTCCTGTAACAGGTTTGTGATCACTGATGCCATAGCTCATATGACTGATATAGTTATTCAAAGTAACAGAAATTGTCTGTTCTTCTTCAGGGAATTCGCCTTCTTTTGATGCATGCTGGCAGAGATTTTTTACTCTCCAAAGAATTCTATCGGTCCACGCTGGCTTTCTTTTCTTCTCACTGCAAAAGTGTAAGATAAAAGCGAAATGAGAAGAACAGTCGCCAAAAGCTAAGAATACTGTGCAGAATCTACTCAAAGTTGAAAGACTGCCAGTTACATATTAATAAAAGAAGGTAATCACATCCAAGCTTCATTTTACAGCTCTGTTCAATATGCTTTACAACCAAGGTTTCCTTAATTTGAACTCAGCTCCATTTACCACAGATAAGTTTCATAGGTTTCTGAAAGAGGAGTAAAATGAAGGGGAGAAGGACGTTTCAATGGGTTAGTTGGCTTCATAAAGGAAATGATACTTTCTCCTAAAACACTCCATAAAAGCATGCAAGAACACTAAGATAATACAGCAATTGCCCCAAGCTTCAAATATATAGTTATTCTGAGAAAAGGGGCATAAGCTTAAGGAAGATGTAGGAAGAGTCTGAATGATGTTTGAAGTTACTCAAAACATTTGTGAAGAAATTTCTTTTAACAATAAAAAACGGACAAACTTAGGTAGCTTATACTAATCACAGGTGACATGGCAATGCTTTATTTAAAGTTCCTCTAATTTGTACTAGCCTGCATTTCAAGTTTGCGAGCTATTACTCGCTCATAACAAAAGGCGTTAAAAATTCCATAATCAATTGTGCCTGCAACCTGCAACTGTGCTATACATCAAACTGTAATCAAATTCAGAGTTTCCTTTTATACCATATCAATAACAACAGAAGACATGAGCCTTTCGTGGTTCTCTCTGTAGTGGGAGGAAGACTTAACAGCAACTCTCTGTATGGATGTATCACTTCAAATTGAAATGGAGAAAAGATCATACCCTATGGAAGAGGAATTAGAATGGACTGCATTGAATTATAAAAGTTAATGAGCAGGATGCATAAGGAAAACTGTCAGTTTAATAACTTTGAATATCAAAATCATCATAAACTGGAAATGCCATTTACTCTTCTTTTACCCCTTCCCATATGCAAGTCTGACTCGCCTTTAGTAAAGTGGAAAGATTTTAAATGACTAAGGGGCCATATCCCACTTATTCCAGTAATTATATAAACCGACAGAAATCTTTATGAGCTGCCATATGTCTGCTCTGCTGTGCAATAAAATACCAAAAGAACAGCTTAAGTTAATACTCTGTTTTACAGAAAACGGCATATTAGATGGGAAAGAAAACCTCAAAATCCACACTGAAAAAGTATCAAACATAACAAAATACTGTGTGCTTCATATAAAGGGTGCTTGCCTTGTGGTTCACTGATCACTCCCCATCCAACCAAAATATCTGTGCTAGCTTTAACAACAGGAGAATGCACACAGCATGCATAAGCATACTTTTTGTTCTTTAAATGAGTCAATACAGACTATCAGGCTATGAATCATTCTTAGAATGTCCAGGTTTGGATTGCTGTAAGTATTTTTTGTTAACTGGATTTACTGCTGGTCCCATTGTACCTCTTCACAATCAATTAGGGAGCAAAATGTCTTTGCATCTAAATTAGTAAACTTCCAATATTAAGTGCAACAGCAGAGTAGATAACACTACAGCCTTCAGACAGGTTCAGAAAATCCCTGAAGAAAATCAGCTGTCATCTGATTTTCAAATATTTCACAAAAATCAAATCAAAAGCTCGGGAAGGAGCATTGTTTTGATTCTGAAATATTTACAAATCTATGAAATCCAGAAGGTTCTTCTTACTTAAACCAAAACAGGGACTTCTGCTCTCTGGAAGTAAAGAAAAAGATCAGTACAAAACCCCTGTTTGGATAGGAACTCATCCTTCTGTTGAAACATAAGACTAATACTTAACAACAAACTTTAGTGTCACAGAAAAACTTTGGAAACTTAAGCTACTGCCTTTTTAACTTAAAATAATTTATAAAGACACATTTCCATTTATTTTCAAATACTAGCAGTATCAAAGGAAATGCTTAAACAGAGAAGGAAAACAAAAATTGCAGACAATTACTCTTTTCCTTTTGCTCATTTCTGACAACCAATGGGCATTTTTATTATTAAAGAACAAAAAAAGAAGTGGCTTAAACAGGCGCTGGTTTATTCTGGCTCAGGGTTCTTCAGCCAGAAATATTCATTTATTCAGATTCGACCACGGAATGAGCTTAACAGAATAAATAGCTCAATAGCCCCAGTTAACCAGTACATTCAGGAAATTCAGGTTTGCTTACTAAAGTGACATTTAGTCAAGTACCACATTCATTATAATATTCCATGCCTAAACTCATCTTATTATGCTTTTACCTTGTATCATATACATCCGAATAAAGGTCAAACTTGTAGGTGGGTTTAAACTGCAGAGGACCCTCTATGAATTCCTGAAGAAATGCTTCCTTCTTTTTTGCCATATTTAACTGCAGGAATAAAAAGTAAATTTTAAAGATTATATTTAAAAATCAGAGCTTAAAGGGCAATTGGGAAAGGAGCTGAGAAAGCATCTGCCAAGAAGAATTCAACATCTCAGTCAGTACAACATATTTGGAAAGGTAAGTTCACAAGTGCCTCTTTGTTGCTGCCAGAACTCTTGAAAAGATCTGTTTAAAAGTTTTGTAGCTCTACTCAAAACAAATTCCAGAATAAGCTTCTCTTAAAAATAATTCTTGGGAGAAGAAAAAAGGAGGAGAAATTAAGGTGAACAATTCACAAGGCATGAAGTTCAAAGAAAGCTTCAGTCAAACACAAGCATTGTAAATGAGTAAGAAACTAAACAAAAGCAGAAAAAGTTTCCAATTAATTTGGGCCTATGACTGAGAAGTGAAAGAGGAAACAGCTAGATCTGTTCCACCTCATGACTACTCTGAATTTGTGTTCTTTAATAGAAATTAGAAACCGAAGAGGTAATATTAACTACCATGTTGTGTTTGTATGCATTAAAAACAAAACAAAACAAACAAACCCCCCAGACTAAGACAACATACCTGGTCCTTTTCCCACAGCAGATTGTAACGTTTGTTATTTATTGATTCTCGGACAAAATGTATACCATAGTCAGCTATTCGGAAGTTTAGATCTCCAAACCAGAAGAGAACACTTAAAAAAAAAAAAAAAAAAAAAAGCAAAGAAAAAAAAAACCAAGGAAGATTTAAAGGAATCCATTAACATGAAGGAAGAATTCAATAGAATATAAGCCATTACGCTAATTAGGTGCTCTAATCACTTATATTACTTAATCTAAACATCTTAAACACAAACATTAGGTAGTTATAGATAAGCTTACACAGGGATAACCTGCTGCTAAACAAAAAAATTAAAGGAATTGAAACAGTAAATTAAGTCCCTTGCATTCTTGCTGCTTGCTCATTACTGCCTGGGTATTAACTTCTCCCGACTCTCCTAATGACTTACATCTCTATTAGAGACAAATTTAGAATTAAATCTTAACAGTAGGTAAAATAATTCACAAAATTCATGACCTATACACCAACTGGTTATGTTAATCCACTCAGAGCTCTGGTTTAGTGCCTTGGGAAAGCAGGGACACATACTGGGTGTTCTATACTTATTAGGAAAGAAAGTTATTATTATGAAGTACCGGAGACTATTATCAGCAATGTTTTAAACAACAGGAAAGCTGTTTTTTTCAAGCAAATTAACTTCTCTCTGAAAATCTTTACTTTCAACATTTTGTTCAGGAGCGGATACCCCAAACTTGACCTTACAGAAACAAAACTTTTATTTTAATGTCATTTGTAATTTCCTCTTAGAAGATGACAGTAGGTGATTTGGTACACGCCCATGCACAGAAAACGGTATTTCAATTTAATGTGTTTCAAACACTTATAATAAGGTAGGAAAAGTAATGATTTTGAAACTCATGTGACACAAATTTTTACCTAATGTTAATGAACTCATTAACAATTAAAGTGATAACACATATCTATTCTGGATTTATCTGTCCTATCAGTTTTATGTATAAAAAATTAAAAAAAAAAAAAAAAAAAAAATCAAACTACAATGTTTTTCTCAACCCTGTTTTAAATGGTTCTACTACCATCTTTAGGCTCCAGCACATGAAAACAATAGAACACAGAAACAGTTTCCTGCAGAATTAAGGAACAGGAGGTCAATTCCCAAATCAGGTTTGTTTTGGTTTGGGTTTTTTCGGCAAGACACCTGAGCGGAGTGCAATTCATATAGCTTCTGAAATTATCAATCAAGGATTTAAAGGCTGAGAAGCCTTCAGCCAGATACTAAAATTTCAACAGAAATAAAACCAGCCCCAAAGCCCCCTGGGGGCCCCAACATTAGAGGGACATGGACTTGCTGGAGTGAGTCCAGAGGAGGCCATGAAGATGATCAGGGGGCTGGAGCTCCTCTGCTGTGAGGACAGGCTAAGAGAGTTGGGGTTGTTCAACCTGGAGAATAGAAGGCTCCAAGGAGACATTATAGTGCCTTTCAGTACCTAAAGGGGCTACAGGAAAGCTGGGGAGGGACTCTTGATCAGGGAGTGGAGCAATAGGACAAGGGGGAATGTTTTTAAACTGAAAGAGTATAGATTTAGGTTAGATATCAGAAATAAATTCTTTACTGTGAGGGTGGTGAGGCACTGGCCCAGGTTGCCCAGAGAAGCTGTGGCTGCCCCATCCCTGGAGGTGTTCAAGACCAGGTTGGACGGGGCTTGGAGCAACCTGGGCTGGTGGGAGGTGTCCCTGCCCAGGGCAGGGGGCTGGAACTAGGTGATCTTTAAGGTCCCTTCCAACTCAAACTATTCTACGATTCTATGAAAACATAACACAAATGTCCTCAAAAAATGGAAGAAGATAAACATTTAATAGCAATCTAAAGGATTTTTTGGTATAAACAGGCTTTGGCTCCTAAAGTTCTCCAGCACATGACATGTGCAGTACATACACTAACAAATGTAATGTAATTTGAAACTGGAAGAGAACAGCCTTGCAAAATAGACCTCCATCTTTCAGGTTATCTTTTCCTCCCACGATTCAGGGTCAAGGCTGAAAAACACATTTAAAATAAAAATGATAGATGAAAACTCCAAAAGCAAAACTCTCAGTGCGTGAGCATATAACAGATAAAAACAATCTAGACAGACCAGGATCTGAATAACTCACTCATGATCCAGGGTACTTGGAACATTCTCTCCTTCAAACTGCATTTCCAGAATTTTCTCAAAATCATCCAATCGCTGCTCTGTATTCTCCATGTGAGCCGGCAAGTGGCAGTTCATGAAACAAATTGTATGACCATAGAGGGACATGCGAACGGTGACTCCGCCTTTGTTCCCCTGGTATGGAAGATGAACAATGTTCTGTGAAACTATAGTTAACACCTGTAAACGTAACTATTAACACCACCTATAAATTTTTAAAACTTGCTATTTAGATTTAAATGAACAATTTCATCCTACGTAAGATTTTGTATATCAGCTAATAAACTGGTAAAATTATTTTGTGTCCTGTGCACCTGTATACAAGGTTCAAACAAGCAAGCCTCACTGCTTGTCAGTTTATTCATTTTTAAGTAAACCATATATCCTCTCTCCCACCATGAAACCATTTAGAGGCACACACCACCATAAGCATAAGTAACCGAGGCAATCAAGTCTCGGACACTTCCTCACCCAGTATCCATACAAGCCTGTGCGTGTGTAGTGGGTATGAATGTCCCGTATGAAGGGAAGGTGGACATGCTTCACAAAGATCAGAAGTAGTAATCCCTGCATGCGGACGGAGGAGAGCTGGAAGAGATGTGAAAGAGGGCGTGGTCATTTCCAGGGAGGTATTAGGAATTTCTTGGGTCTACTTCATAAGAGCTTTTAAGTGAAGAATGCCATAGCAGAAGTCAAGCCTGGCTTCAATACTGTGACACAGTAAATGTAAACAAATTTTAGTGCTGTAAAGAATATGTTCTTACAGCAGACTTGCTTATAAACAATTTTGATGAATCTCTCAACTCATTAACATTAGTTGTAACATCACATTACAAATATGGAGTTGACCTCAAAACATGTGTACTTGCCCAAACATCTTTAAAGACCTTTCTTCTGCCTCACCAGCTCCTTGTTTCTACCTTTAACCATCCTGTTCATGAAGAACCAAATCCTTGATTTCTCACCTATAATCTTAATAGTGCACACCTACAAGTCCTCCAACAGAGCAAGTTTTTCAAACTCAAACATCCTTCAGCATATAACTAATCATTCTAAATGCCATTAAAATGCCTAAAAAGCAGAGCAGTTATTCCTAGGCATTTGCAAAATCAATAAACTGCAAACAGCAGTAATTCTTGCCCGTGATGCCTGTAAAAACTGATTTACCAAACACTTCCAAAGCAAAGATGCTTAGGGAGCACATAAGACACTGTTTAAGCTTTAGGATACTGGGGTTTTTTTTTGTGGTTTTGGTTGTTTTTCTTTTGTGTGTGTGGAAATAGTCTAACAAAGATGTGCTTCATTAAAAATTTATGAACTTTACAATGTTCCTGGCATGAGAGACAAAATATTTTTTAAGTATTTGTTTTAAAGATAATGATTCAATTTAAAATACAGACATTGAAGTATATTAATTGTAGTTCAATTTTATGCTGGATGAACTCAGAGAAAGACCACACTACAGTAAAACATGGTATTAAGAAAAACACTGACTATACAACTGCAGAAGTACACAAACTCAGCACAAAATTTAAAACAGAATTTCTCCTTTCTTTGCCTCCACATCTACACAATTAAATTATTTCTGCATATATGTTAAAGATTTCATTGTTCTTGAACCCAACAAAATATTAAGCAGTGTATTGAAATGATGGATCTCAATTACTAGTTCATGCATAAATATTTGTATCTGATCAGACGTTTGGTGTAACCAGCATTCTCCTTTCCATAATTATGTTATTCATGAGATACTGAGATCTTTCAGTCTCTTTATTATTTGCTACATTTCATTCTGCTGTGGGCCAGTCCCCAGACATTTCCCAAGATCCACATGAAACCTCTTCTCTCTGTAGTTCTTGAACATCAAAACACAATGGATCCGTCCTCTGCTGGAACTAGCACTATGTGCCAAATCACAAAAATATGTAGTGCCAAATCAAGCACAGACCTTCACAGAGGGGGTGTGACTCTGTTTATGGTGAAAGAATTGACTGACTCCAACCAAACACTCTGAAAATGGACCCTGTTATTGAGGGACAGAATGCCCCAAGGATAACTACTACCCCTCTACACTCAACGTTGTCACAGGTCAGCACAGAAGGGGTAACTGTTCCTGTCCTCCTCAGCCAACGTCCCAGATAAGCCCTAGAATAAGTTCTCCTCACTGCTTGTTTTGATTTTGACCTGGCCTGACAGTCCCCTCTTACTATTAGAGCTAATCAAGTCCTGCTGAAAACCATTAGGTGGCAGCATCCATTCATTACTGTGTCCAAAGTGCCACATTTATAAATTAGAATTCAAAATCAACCACGCATACCACTAGGAATTCTTTTTAACTGTCTGTATACAGGGCCTGAATGTCAGCTCACAGCCAGATTTTGAATGTTTATCAGCAATGACTTGAACGAGAATGAACGTTTTTTTTTCCTTTTTATAATTCCCAATGAGTCCTTTGTTTTGTTAAATTACAGTTAAAAGAATGGCATAATTACGAGTGTCTGATTAGCATGCAGATAATACAATAATCTCAGCAAAATCACCCTGAAATAATGTTTGATTCAGAAAACCAATAAAACATTCAAAAGGCTTTATCAGAGAAATTCAGGATATCCTCCTATGTTTATTGTTTGCATTATTAAAATAGCTAATAGTTTAGCTGGTCTTATGCCCAGAGACTACCAAAAATCTTGTAGTTTAAAAAAACATACAATGTTCTAGGTCTTCAATCAAAAACAAAGTCCTCAGAAAAATATATATAGCCAGTAAAATTCTGTTTTACATATATGCAATTTATTTTCACCTGCAAACAAGTTGGAAAAAAAAAAAAAGGAAACCTTACCAATCTTAACGAAAATCACTGCCATTGCTTGGGATATTTATAGTGAAAGCAGGTACTTAAGTAGACTACATTAGAAGCATCACAATACAGTTCCCCAATATTGCACAGAGCAAAAAAATTTTCTATAAACAAGAGAGAGATAGAGATATTGTGGCCACAAGAAATACACTGTTGAGTGTAAGTTTACATTACATTTAATTTTAAATAACTTTCATTACTCTCAATACTTGAGAATGTATTCTTATTACAACAGGAGTATTTTTCTATTCATTACATGGTTCTGCAGCACTTACACAGGCCATTGCCAGTATATCTGAACAACTTCTTGCTGTTTGTCATCTATGCTGCAGAAGTATCAAAACTGCCCAACTGTTCCAAATGAGAAATGAAAAACCATATGTCCAATTTTTACTTAAGGACATTATTATTAATATAGAAAAATTAAAATTGCCTTTATCAACAAACCAGGAAAACACAAGTGCGATGAAGAATCACTTCTAACGTATGTGTACCTATGGAAGTGACTGACACCTGCAAAAAACACCATCAACTTATCTTTTATGGAGAGTTTGAGGGGAAAAAAAAGTCTGAATGGAGCTGGGAAAGACATTTTCCCTCACTGCTGTCACACTTAAGAGATGTAAACAATTACCTTCATATATCCCAATGGAGACAACACAGTCATGAAAAAAATGCTCCATGGATCATCAAACGCCAAGTCAGACAGAAAATTTGTGATTCTTGAGTTCACCTCCTGTAAGCTGAACACATCAAGATTACTCACACTGTATCATTTGGTTTTGACAGAATTCATACAACTTTTTCAGAAGACAGACCACAACATCCTAACAGACCTCTCTCAGCGTAAGTCAGAAATTTCTTGCTGTTCAGTTTCTCATTTACAACCAGTTTAACCCATCAACAGGTCTAACACATCTAACACTGAGAAAAGCAACGTTAAAGGAGCTCATATACCTGAAGACAGAGTTTAAGGCAATGCTAGACTCCGGATATGTTATGACAAATAACCTGACTACCAGGACCTTAAAATTTCAAGAAAATTTGGAAAACATGATGGCAGATTGTGCCTAATAAGCCTGCACTAATTTCTCTAAAACATGATGAATTTTGGATAACTTTAATATCAAAATGAATATGGTTCTATGTGACAACAAAGAAAACTGCAGCCAAAAATCCATGTGTTCAGAAAAAAAGATATTCTGTGTTTTGTCACAAATCAATAGCAGAAAGGAGCGAAGGTTCTCTTGCTATAAATTATCTCTGTTCTAAGCCACTAACTCTAGTCCACCTTCTGTTAGCAATAATGTTAAACCACCTCCTAGGCAGTGATTCATGTAGCACAGTCCTCCCGTAAAGGCAGTAAGCTGTTGAGACTCGGCAGTTTTGCAATAAACTTACAAAGCAAGTTCTCTAACATATACTTACCCTATAACATACATATCCATAGTCGGGCTCAGTGAATTGAGCTGAAGTAAACTAGTGACATCAGGAGGTGGAGAAGCTGTGCCCACATTCCAGGTAACTAAGTGTAGTCTACAAACAAACAAAAATCACACAAAACCAAGGATAAAATTTAAACAGGAACAGTTAACCAATCCTAAGAGCATCTAATTTCCCCACAGAACTTCTATCTACAGAAAACAAAGATCTTCTGTCAATTTTCAGAAATCAGAAATTTATTTATTAGCTAGCATTAAAATAACCCCAAACCAACAACACAAAATCAAGCAACTAGAGGGAACAAAACCTGAATTCTTGCAACTTATCCTTCAGCTTTTTCCCCCAGATAAGGAAAGCTTCATCTAGAGTGCGAGACACTTCTTCATGAATTTCATCATCTGAGCTGATGTCCTCTACACAAGCCATAAGCTGAGCTACTCGTTGCCGGAGCTGCAAGCGGCCACTGGACCCTGTGCTGCTGAAACTTGCAGAACGGCTGCGCAAGTTGTGCAGGCTTTCTAAATCGTTTAAGGAGAGTGCTGCTGAGTCTTGAAATGCATCTTCGCTACCGAAGGATGCCATTTGCTCAAAAGAATAGAATAACTCTGAAGGACTAGCCCATTAAAATCCTAAGTATAAAAGAAACAGATGGCTAACGGTCTTCCAGATCAAGTTTTCACTCATGTGAAATTCAGCATTGCTTCTAACGCAAAAGGACAAATGTAGATGCTGCAACACTGAAAAAACCTGTAGCATTACCACCACAGTGAAGGGGTTGTTACACAAGCTGCAATCACATCCTACCTCACACAGTGAATTGTTTCTTCATAATAGATTTAATGTGGTTAATTCTATAAGCTCAAGATTTAAAAGAATTTATTGTTGATTTGAATCAATCACGTGCCTCCGTCTGTAGGCTAGTAGAAATATAATCTCCAGCTCTCAAACATACAAGTACACAGTTCTGACCAAAACCAAGCAAATCAACTGCTTCTCTCAAGCACTGTCAGAAACGTTCACATGCCACAAGACTTGTCTGTTGGTTTTTATAAGATGGTAATTTCAGTACCAGAGTTTCTAAAACGGGATTCACTTTACCATTAGTCTTGTTACACATCGGATCAGACAGACTTAAAAAAAAAAAAAAAGCTGTTAATTTTTCATCCACCTTAGGGTCCTATAAGGATCCTATAAACACTGATCGTTAAATAGTGAATCCCACCAATATACCCATTATTAGGGCCATTTTTTATCCCCCAATCAACTGCCTGCTCAAGGCAACACACAATGTATATAGAAGAGCTGGAAAGTGACTTTGCATACCAGACTAATTCAATGACCCATAATTTCTCTCACCAATAGTTTCTCCTCGTACGACTGCACTGAAGTCAGCCAAAAACTATTCTAGAACATATTTTGGGTGCGGGGGGGTAGGTATGTATGCTACAGATCTAATTCTACCATCAGAGATGTATCACTTGGGAACTTCTTCCAGGTACTAATTTCATAAGACAATTATCTGATTAATCAAAACTGAAATAATATTGAAGTCATCGGTCATTAATGACAGAAATTAAATTCTTCAAAGTGCTCAGCATCCACACTACTGATAAAAACACAGGAAAGACTGCAGTGCGAGAAATTACACCGAAAGAAAAAATACTTGTAAAAATTTGAAGAACATCCTTAATAATTCAGTTTCATTGAAGGTTATTACTATGTCCATAGGAAAAACTTCATAGTGAAGAATGTATATGCATCTGCAAAGCAAGTAGCCTACAGCATTATGCAGTCCCAAAGGTCTATGGATGTTCCCAACTATTTCATAAGGCCATACAAGTACTGTCCACAATAAGGAGGGGAGACGAGAGCCATACCAATTTTCATCGGATGCCGCAAAGACAACCTTCACCAAAGGGAGAAGGATACTGCTCAAACTATTCTGGAGGCTTTCAGTACCACTAGAGCACAGCCTCAGGCTTTCCACAAACACATTCCTACATACAGACAAACTACTGAAGACTTTATTTAGTGTCACTGATTCCCGAAATGATTCAATAGCAGAGAATTTTTTAGGGTCACAGTGTTTATAATACTGTGTTAAGATAACTTTTAAGAACTCCAAGCAAATATTAGTGTTTGTTGTTTTGTTTTGGCTTTTTTTTTTATTATTATTATTTTTCCTGTTACAGACACCTACTCAACTACGCTTTAAGTAGATTTCTCTAGTGAACCAAGCCCACAGGGAGAGACACCGCAACTTATCACCACAGAAGACACAACGTGAAGGCACAACGTAAAAACACCGTAAAATCAGAAACCAAAGATTTATTCAAGCTCCTTTCTCCTCGCGGCAAGTGGGGAATTGGAGGCACCAGCTACATTAACAGCGAGCGCAGCAGATCTCGCCCTCATTAAACCTAAGTAGGTCCCTGGAAAGTCCTGAGGACCCAAACAATACTCAATAAGCCTCCCTGAACCGCCTCCAGTACCGACGCTTTCAAATCAGAAAATCAGCTTTTCTTCTCTATTCCATATGAATACATAACATCGCCAATTAGTATAACTCCCTGTTAATAAGCAGAAGCACAAGTTTCGCTAATTCTCAGCTCGTTACGCAACAACTTAGCTACTTTTCTCCCGTATGGGGAAGAGCCACCCCTCAGAACCGCGCCTCACCCCGCGCCGCCCCCGACCGCTCACCTCAGCTCCCTCACGGCACCGCGCTCCGCCGAGCCCGCAGGCTCCATCTCCCCACCGCCGCCACCAGGGTTCCAGTCAGGGATGGCGGAGGGGACAGCAAAGGGGATGACGAAGGGGACGGGACGGCCTGGCCCGGCGCGACCCGGGGCCTCCTCACTCCCCTCAGCGGCGACGCGCCCGCTGCCGGCAGCGCCCCGCGCCCATTGGCCCGCGTGACAGGGAGGGGGCGGGACGACGGGCTGCGGAAGGACGGCGGCGCGCGGGGGCGCCGCCTGGCGGGCGGGAGGACCGCGGCGTTGCGCGCAGGCGGCAATTACACCCCCCAACACCCACAACAAAGGAGGCGGAGGCGTGAAGCTCTGTCTAGTATTTTATTAGATTTCGTTTCCAATATGCCGGTATTGGAAGATTAGGAGACAAAAAAGGCACAAACTCACATTTAAAGAAACAACAAGATAATCTAACCCATTCTACAAAGTGTGTGTCGCCAAAGGAAAGAGCACGATGAACCCATCAGAAGGTGGCGGGGAGGCCCAGTGGGGATGAACCCAGAGAGGTGCGGTGTGGGGAGGGGGGAAAGCCCCCCAGCTAACCGGCCTTGAGGCGAGGTCCCAACCTCGGACCCCCCAAACCCACCCCGTGTGGTGGGGGGAGAGGGCCAGGGCACGACCGTCATCCCCAAACCCACCCAATGCGGGTGAGGAGAGAGGGCCGAGGCACAACCCCCCAAACCCACCCAACACGGGTAGGGGGAGAGGGCCGAGGCATGACCATCACCCCCCAAACCCACCCGGTTGTGGTGGGGGGAAAGGGCTGAGGCACAACCGTCGTCCCCAAACCCACCCAACGCAGGTGAGGGGAGAGGGCCGAGGCACAACCATCGCCCCCCCAAAACCACCCAGTGTGGTGGGGGGAGAGTGCTGGGGCACGACCATCGCCCCCCAACAGCCACAGCCCAGCCATCGCCCCACCAGGAGCCTGCAGGCCGAGGGGCTCTTAACCAAAAGCCAAAATACAGCCAGGTCATTAACGCTGCCTGATCTTCGCTACGCTCGCTAGCAGGAACCAAGCATCAAGATCGAACGGTCGTCGTAGGATTTGTCTACCCCAAGGCTGAGGGATGCTTTCACTGTGGATTAAATCAGAAGGAAAAAAAGCAAGGGGGGGGGGGGGGGGGGGGGGGGAGAGTATTCAGGCTGGAGTTCTTGCGTTGTTATTATTACCCCCCCCGCCCAAGTTTTTCCACTAATCAGGAAAGCTTTGTGTAAAAGCTCTTACTCTGAAATCAGAGGATCAAAAAAAAAAAAAAAAAAAAAAAAAAGGTTTGCACAGTGGAATGTTACAATCTGCTTCCATAGCGATTAGTGTCATCAGACAGAAAGCCTCTTGGATAACACAAATTGAAAGAACAAGTGTGCTATATGTATTCTCAGGTTGTCCTCAAGTGTAAGAATCCCTCAAAACGTAACCGACAAACACAAACGGAAGTCAGTGCATAAATTCTCAGTTAAAAATACTTTAAACTGAACAAACTATAAGTGGGGCCCTACACTCCTATAATACTTCTTGAACAGCTATAGAAGATGCCATGAAACATCCTGGTCCCAAATAGCCTCACAGATTAAAATTTAGTTTCTTCACCTATTTTACAACAAATTTGTTTTACTTCTGCCTGGTGAGATTGCTAAAAAATCCCTCAAACCCCACCCCCACCCCGCAAAACCGTCTGAGGTCACTGAGAAGAGCCTGCCAGAGTTACTGGTACAATTCAGAGCTTATTGCACTTAGACATGAGTAAGGCAAAATAACAAACTAAAAAATAAAGGGATAAACTGCCCCCTCCCCAGAAACCAAACGCCATCCTCTCCCTCCAGAGCTTGCTTCATCTTCCTTCGTGCTGAAACCAGTTCAGATCCCAGCATATACTTGTTCAGCACTGCACAGGATCATTTCAGGATCTCCTGCTTGCAGGAATGTGAAGGGCTGAAGGAGTCGTATGTATTACGGAATGCCAAGAAGACTCCTCAAAAGTGGCGATACACCCACGACTGTGTTTGGCATTCAGTATTTCGTGTTAATGCCACCAAATACAGAAGTGGAAAATGAAGTGACTACTACTAAGAAAAAAAGGAAAAGAAAAAAATCAAACATTGGGCCTTAGGCATAAGCAAAAAAAAATTTTTTTTTTCTCATATGTAATAAAGCAATATTTCTTTGATTCTGTTCTGCTTATTTGATTGTCTAAAGCTGATATCAACATAAGGATAATTACAGTAAATATTTGAGTTCATTTAATAACCAGAGCTCTTTACATTGTTTAACAGTATCCTTTGTGATATATAATAACTGACAGATATCCTAGAAAACAACTGCAGGTGGCTTTTTTATAGCATGAAAAGAGATATTTTAGTCAGTCTTGCAATGGGAAGAGTATTATTGCTGAGCAGAACCACCGACCCAGGCACCTGGATATAATCAGATACCAAGACTTTACTTGTACACCAGCTTTTGCTACGTTCCAATTTGTCCAGGGAGAATCACATTATTATTAGTCAAAATAATTTCAGCTTTTTAAATTATGGGAAGTCTTAGTAAATAACCAGGACGTTGCAACATCTGTCAAGCAACTTTTCATAATCATTTTGTAAGACTGACACACACAGCTGAAGAACATAGCTACGTGGGCCAAAAGGACCATGTACCACTAAACTGAACTCAACAGTTATGTGCTGAAGGCCCTAGCAAGGGGACACTGAATGCAGCAGCTTCTGTGCAGTCTTTAATTCACGTATGCTAAGACAGAACAAAGTAATGCCGTGCAGAAGCCACGTATCACGATTCATTGCAGACCAAGAACTATATCTGGCTACTCCTGATTATGTATTCAGATTACATGCCGTTAAATTTCTTACCCTGGAAGCAAGGATCAGAGCATAGCATTTTGTGGAATAGTTTTGCACTCTAAAATACTGACAGTTTCCCTCTCCAAATAGACATTCAAAGAATGGTGAAGGGCTGGGCAGGAACAAAGGTGGCAGTTTATCCCACTTGGAAAAAAAAAAAAAAAAAGAAAAAAAAAATCTAAGTCACCACATCACAAGACTATTTTAGCTAAAAATGTCACTTGGAAATCAAACAGAGCCACATGGAAATTGGTCTGAACACAATGAAAAAAAAGGAGGGAGGAGTCGTAAATACAGCGATCTCTAAGTCACACGTCTCCAAGGAGCTACCTCCTTCATATACGTGCTAACATTGGAGTGCTTAGTACCAGACGGTTTATTTGCTCACAATATTAAGGGGCATCTAGAATTAGCTATGGGAGATTTAAAATCGCCTGCCGATTGGATATAGAAAGGCTTGATCCAGAGATGGTCCGTCAGTCAAGAGTGTGGATTCCCCGGGCCTTCCTGATGACTGTCTTGCAAACTAAAATAGAGAGACAACAGGAAAACATTTTAGAACCACTCTGGGAAGCAGTGTGCCAAAAGAAGTGTCAGACTGAACCTTCAGAAAGCAGACGTGAGACACACTGTCACCAGTGCAGACAATGGCAATGCACCTCTGCAACATTACAATTCAGCACTAATCCAAAGTGGAATTTACAACATATCCTAAAAATGACAAACAGAAATTGCAATTTAAACAATCTACAAGACCAGAGCCTACAATACAATTGAGAAGACCACCAACTCAGTTCTCCAAGAACTAGAATAAATGTGAATGAATGGGAAACTAAAAATGTTTAAGTTGCATTAGAAATTAAAATACATCTATGAGAAGACACCCCCTTCAGACACTCCCTCACCTTGCATTCCCCCACTTACGACCAAACAACCAGCAGATAACAGAGGACAAGCAGAGGTAAACAGTCAGTCCTTGAAAAGGCTGTTGTTCTGCCCAACACCATTCTTTCCACGGATAGCTAGGGTGGCGTTTTAGTGCCCTAGAAAAGTTGTGGCTAATAATTTGGACTTCTCTACATAAACGGACAATCTCTTCTTTCTCCTCGCCTTTTTACTTCCCTAATACTATACCACATTTTTCTACAGCATCTAAGAAAAATCCACCAAACCAAACTCCAAACTGATTACACAATTTAACAGAATAAGGTTCAGCATTCTCAGCACTGCTTACATGTTATCATCCAGCATGCTGTACAGAATACAGCCTAGGGATTTGGCCAACAAAGGTAAATGCATATATGCTTTCCAGTACAATAGTCCCTCCCCTGCCAAGTTAGCATACTTATAGCGAAATAAGGTGAAAACAAGTAAAAAGCTTTAAAATTGTCATCGCTGCTTCTCCTGCAATGTGCAGGTGTTGCTCCAGGCCTTGGCCCACTAGTAAATACTGTTAACAAACAATGCAAGAAATAAAGTCCAAGCATACTTGCAAGGAATTTTCAATTTCCAAATGTATTCTAAGTATTTGCAGGTCCAACTTACTCTTTTGGGACTGACAAAAGTTTCTCTATGAGTCATGGAAAGTAACACATGCATTACAAAAATAAGAATAGCAATAAAGTCTACAAAACATTCTAACACGTTTTTCTTACACTTTTCACTCAGACATTTCCTTAGAATAGTTTTGAAACAAGACAGTAAACTCACTTGTCGACCAGCCAGCGAAACAGGTCCATTATAAAAACAATTAATACCACAGATTTGCCTGCCAGAAGCTATGAACAGGATCCTTTCTTACCCAAATGTTTTTTTTCTCCTAAATACAGCAATACAGAGTTTTGTCAAACTTTCCTGATACCTACAGTGCACAAGGAAGAAGTCATGTTAGTCATCTGCAGCCGTCATTCCTTTCACTGGATCTTTTTCTCTCATCTGAAAGAGAAAACACTATTGAAATACTGATTCTCACATGATGTTAGCTCAAAATTTATTGGTATGGAACACATTAGGCTACCTCCTTTACGGAAGACACTGATTATATCTGAGCATCCTAAATCAGTTTTTGTGAATATGCACGTGCAGGCACCATTTTTGGTTAAGCTACAGGTCTGCTAGGGATCTGGAACCATTATCCAAAGGGCACAGTGTACATGAAACTATGACGAAATATCCTGAGGCATGAAGGAAGAGAAGGGTGCAGTGCAGGACACAAATCATGGAACAATGTAGTCATTATTACCAAATCTGCGTTTCTCATAGTAAGAACCCTGTTACATACCCCAACTACCTGCTTATAATACTTAGAGCTAAAAATCCTTTTACTGAACTGGTTTCTGGAAACTAACGAGGACAAAAATGACCATTCGGCTTTGGTGAAAAGCTAACAGAAGGTATTAAAGCGGTAAATGAATCATTGCTACTCATACCCTCATTACCTGTTGTTCAATACATTTATTGGACTTCTCTTTCTGTTTGTTGTTGGGCCATAATGATTAGCCAGCACAACGGAGTCATAGCCAATTATTCAAACCACAAGCAGCATGACCTAAATAGCAGGTGGACAATACATACAATGCTACCACAATGCAGCAGTCTCTCCTCTCTCTACTGTACTGGATAGAAACAGTTTCTCACACAACCCACACCTGCCCTGCTTTTCCACTGACCTCATCCAGCTGTCTCTTGGTCTCCTCCTCCATCCTACGAATGTCCTCCATAGTCAGATCAACCCACTTATCAAGCCAGCAAAAGAGCTGCCGATGGAAGTTTGTGAAGAGACGCTTTTCTTGCTGCAAAAGGAGGAGGAATAAAACATACAAGAGAGCTTACTCATAAGACAATTAAGATGGATCGAACCAGATCATAACAATTTTCAGAGATGTGTACACTGAAGAATCAGCTCCCTCACCTACCTTTCTATATAGCTGCCATAATTGGAAACTGGAGCTAGCTAATTTTTATTCTTTTAACAGAATATCTAAAGCCTTGAATCCCCGGAGAAATGCATTTTTTAAAAGCTTAGACAGCAGCCTGCACAGTGCATTGAAAGAATTAGTGAATGCTTTATTAATTTCCTTTGATTTGACAGTATTGTTCTGACTGAATAAAGTGGTCCAGGTTGGGTTTACTTAGAGCACGACAGTTGGCCTGAAGGTGCAGAAAAAAGGAGAAACAGAATAAAATTATTTTTAAAATAATTCTTGACTTGCGAAAAACTGGAAGTTAGCAAGTGTAAAGGGTTGACATGTACCTATCTTGTTTTTTTCTTTTGCAGTGACCTAAAAAAAGCCTAAACCTGTTTTCCACAGCTGAAAATCTTTTAGCAGAGGTAACTAATGTGCACAAGCTACTTCAAGGTAGGAGCAATTTATTTACATTTTATAAGAGATAAGTTAGACAAAAATCATTATATTAGGGGTATACAATGCCTTTTGCAAAGTTCTCATTAAGGAAGGACACTTCAGTTTTACCAATTATGGTTTCACATCTGATAACTTGCTCTCATCAAAAGCAGCTCGACTACTTTGACGCAAAAGTGTAGCTGAAGAGACACTCGTAAAGAGAAAGGGATTCAAGACACTGCTTTGTTCAGGGCTTTTGTTACAGGTATTTGAAATCCTGCAGCAGCATGGTCATGCCACCTTAGAGTTCTCTTTAGATTATATCACCAACGAATTGCTTTTGCAGAAGCAGCACTGTAGTTTTATCAATATTAAGCACTGAAAAGTCTCCGCGATCTGAAGTCATAGGCATTTTATGAACATGGCATTGCCTGGAAAATTGCATGTACTGATTCCCAGGTCTAGCGTCCTGCTGCAGTTCATGGGTTATGACCTCTGCCACAGAAAAAGCTCTTTTCAAGATACCAATTACTCATGTTTTAAGTTAACCAAGTTTCCCAACCATCTGCTTATTTTTTAACACAGGTTTTTCAAGCAGCAGACTAGGAGAAGAAAACATGACTAGAGCTCTAGGACTTGCCAGAAAGATCCTCAGCTGATTAGGATCAGATAACAGAAGTTTAGCTATCTCCCACAAAAACATGTCTTGCCCCTGACCAAAATAACCCTAGTACACACGCATCATCTCATAATTCACAAATCAACTACCAAATGACTGCAGTTCTCAGGTTGATCTACTAAATGCAAAACAGCCAGTTTACCTTTGCACATTAAAGTGAAAACAGTTCAATAGCCAATTCACAGAGCAATCAGCCCAGCCTACCCTTAGATTAGCAGCAAACTGAATCCAGCTTTAACTGACTGCAATGTATCAGGCAGAGGCCTTGACTGTATCGCCTGAGGTGACATGACTGGGTTTCAAGTTAGTATCTCCAGGCAGGATATACTATTAGAAGTTGTTGACGTGCTAAAGCAGATGGGAGATGAAACATGCCTCATTTCCACATCTCTCCCCACCAAAGAGATCACTTACCTTCTGTATAAAGTTCTCAACTTTATTTTGCAGACCCCACCACTTGAACTTGACTGTTACCAGTTTGTAAGCACACATGTACGGACAATCTGTCTGTTTCCCCAGCTCCTTCTGCAAAGACACCAAGATATTCACATCAGGACTCAGGTCAAATGCCTCCAGGAAAGCAGTTCCTTCAGTCATAACTCTGAAGTCTTTCCACAATTCATCACAATGGTTGTGCATCCTTACACCTTGCCTATCTTTTATCGACAAGTTTTGTCACATCTTTGTGCACCCCTAAGAGCATGATGAAAGTAGACCCTAGTTTCCTCCACAGGTGGCCTTCCCTCCATTTGAGAATGGACCATTCCTTCCTCTCCTCAGTTCTCCATTTTTAATTCTGTTAAATTTATGTCTTTCAGTATTTTCACTGTTATGCCATGGTTACTTTGTTTCCTTAACAGCCTTTGACAAAGTCCCCATCTAAAACATTTTGGAAACAGATTATATCATCCGAGTCATCCACATAACTATCCAGCCTTAAAGAAAACTCCACAAGGTTTGTATGATGGACTTTCCCACTTCCTTTTACAACAGCCATATCCACTCTTCACAAATGAATCACATCAGCCTCATCTTCTACTACATTTGCGTGCTAGAGATCAGACTTGGATACCCGTAGCTCCCCAGATCCCATTTAGGGTCCCTTTTAAAGACTGGTATCATATTTGCATGTCTAGAGTCTTCAGATTCCAAGGATTTAAGTGAAAGGTTAAACACTGCTGCTCATAACTCAGCTATTTCATCCTTGAATTCTCTTGGGTGAATCCTTGGGCTGAACACCAGACAGCTCTAGCGATTTCTTGGAACTCACACTACCCATTTGTACCAAATTCTTCCATTTCCTTTAACTTCAGAGCAGATCACCGGTTAAGTCCTGCGTTTCCTTCTACTGAAGTGAATCCAATGTTTTACCTTTGGCTCCAAGCTCCAGTATCTATACTTCAGTCACGCAAGCTGATACAGTTCCTGAACTTATGTAAGACATACCTTCCAGTTGGGACCCAGAGGTCCACGTCCAGTCTTGACAGATTTAAATTTTGCTGGATCTTCTTCTGCCTTGTAATCCTATTGGACAGATAGGACACAAGATTAAACACAAATTATCCTACTGTTACCCAGATGCTCACTGTCACAAAGGATTTATTTTTCTGGTGGACAAAGACTAACCTCTAACTGCCTTCTTAAGAGCTACTGGTTTCAGACTTCAACATTAGGTCAGGCACTCTTCAAGGAAACATATTTCTCCCCCCTGTGCTGTGTCCTAGACCTATGTGAAGAAGTGGTAACAAACTGATATGACCTTTGTAAAGGACTCCTTTGGGGTAAGACTATCAGAAAACCTGCAAACCCTCAGGATAGGTTTCCTGTAACCACTCGTTCTTTGGGAGCTAAACACTGCTGCTGCAGAAAATAGCTATGCTCTCTGGAGCTGTGGTATCTAGTATTTTCCCCAGCACTCTATCATTATGATGCTCACATATTCCACGCTAGAGGACAAGTACGGTCAAACTCACAGTACCATCAAAAAGAGGCACCAGTTATGCCACCTATTGCACAGGAAATAATTTGCAGCATTCCCCTCCTGCATCTTGCATTAAGACTCAGGTGTGTACTCTACTCCTACCCCCAATTCAATTAAAACAAAACCAAACTCAAACCATCATCAGTTTCATGCCGAAAGTGATCAATCAGTAGCATCTTCTTCAGGAGTCTTCTGCTCCATGCGACTTCTCCTTCCTCTCTGACAGCATTTAATTCAGAGTAGTTTGTATTTGCAAATACAGCTTAGTACCTGCCTAACCTATCAGAATCAGAAGCTACTCATGTTCTACCAATTAATCTTTATTGGAAAGAAAAGCTAAAATAAGTACTAGTTCTGGTTTAATACACAAGGCCAAGTTTGAGAACAGGTAAATTAGCCACATTTGAATGTTATCAGAATTACTATGTGGGGAAACTCAAACAACATTCCATTTTTATATATAGTTGTGGTTTTTTTCCCACTACAGTATAGAAACATCCCTTAGTTTCTTACAGTAACTGCAGTGATTCTTAGAAGAAAGTATTAGCTACATGATTTCCAGATACACCTGTGAAGCCATGGGTCAGTTTCAAAAAGGAGGCAGTTTAAAAAAGATCCTGTACAGAAAGGGCAGTCCCATTTCTTGCTATTCAAGCATTATAATCAGCTGCAGTGGTGTAGAACTACATATATACAGCATTACATGTACTGTAAGGCTAAGCAAGGCATTTTACAGACAGCATTGACATAGCTTTTAAAAGAGCTCTTCCTCTAGCTTGCTTAAACACTTTTAAGGAATGCCTTTCTTCCTCTTCCCATCCTCTCCTTTTTCCTGTTACCTGTGACCATTCTTGGGAACACAGTTTGTACATTATCCCCTCCTTTAGCACAAGGCATCCCACACTAGGTAGCTCTTACCCACCTACCATACCTTGGGAAGTACTTGACTCCGATCAGCAATGTCTATATAAACAGCTTCTACATTCTTCCATACATCTGGCTCCAGTTTATGAACCTGCAGTGAAAATATAAGACTAATGTAACCGATTGACTATAGAACACTTCCATTCTAAGATTGTAAAAAAAACAGATGGAGATGCAGACACCCAGTGTTCCCCTTCCACATACAGAGAGGACACCATGGTAAACACACAATATGTGATCTTCTAAAGAAGCAAAGGTGCTCACACAGAACAAGTGTTTGAGGGACAATTTTATTCAGCATATATGAAAAGCCAACAGGAGGGAGTCTCTGCCTTGCTAGTGCAATAAGCATTTCAAATCCAGGAACACAGCAAATAGACAGTTCCACACAGCAATCCTCTAATCTAGTATGGAAAGCAGCATTGTGACATTCAAGAGATGAATAAAATACACAACATGAGTACTTACATTCTCTTGTGTTCCAAGATCTGATTTATGCCAGGTTTCAATTTTGATCAGGAAGTCATCCTTCATATACTCATTCTGTCATTAAAATAAAGCTTATTGTTATTCTTTGGATATATAACTTGTCACTGTATTAGCTAGGTAAGCATTAGGAAAGGCAACTCGAATTATAACTTGATAGGGGTTTTACTTAGGGAACTTCTGAACTATCTGTAAACATATCATTGCTTTTAGCAAAATTGTTTGATCACTAAATATGCAAGATCAAATAAACCACAAATTGTTCACTGAAAAAATGCAAGTTCCATTGTTTTAGTGAGACATTTAGAGTTTATAAATAGCTTTTTCTTTAAAGTACAATATCTGCCTCTCTAGAGTTTTGAAGGGATAACCTAAGTTAACTAGGTAGAAACTGTCTTTTCAAAGAGATTATTGTTCTAACACAGACTACATATTTGGATGCAACTTTTCAAACAAACAACAATATTAAACTGATGTGTTTGGACACTGGAAAGGGAAGGGACAAGAAGCACAGTTCTGCCAAGTAAGCAAAAAAACTTTCCATTTCTCATTATTACTGTGAGTAGAAAAGGACTTCCAAAGGTAATCCTATCCTCCCTCAAGGGAGTACAAACAAAAGCACAAGCCAGCGAAACACTGAGCATGTAAAAAGGAAATATCAAATTCAGAAGACAGATTACTCAAAGGGACATAATGGCTTGAGCAACTTTCTTTTAATCAGTTTATCTAGACAATGGTACATTCCCATTTGTAAAGCTGAGCACTGCTGCAGTAAAGAAAGAATCTCTGTCCCTAGTTACCAAGTGTTTGTAGATATGCCACTGTTGGTAAGGGGTTTAGTCCATGCGATCTTACAATGACAAAAGCTAAAGGGCCTTTAGCTCAGGCTAAGGAGTTTCTTATACCCAGAACGCTTCATTTCAGACGTTACACATGCTTCCATAGATCATCAGTAAAAGCAATACTTACTGTAATAACTGGTCCAAGAAATCAACACATGAAAAGAAAGAGATACAGTACTTTAGTGAAAAAAGAACGTACAGCCACCGTCGCCCTCCTCCCACTATCAGCAAAACACAGACAACTTCAGCTTCCCAGGGGACTGCTGATACTACAGAGGAAAAAGCCCTAGAAGTCAATAAAAACCAGCTAGTTTCACCCCCTTCACCTCTGGAAATTCTCAGACTTGGAGAAACCCAGTGGTGCAGCAATTAATTATGTACTGCCACTTCTGCTCTCTGGACTCCAGCCAGCTGGATGAGAAGATGGAATAAGTATGTTCAGCTGACGGCATTTTACCAATCCTTTCTCAGCTTGCAGATAAGAAACCTCTCTGTAGTTCTGAAGCAAACACATGCTGAATTTCAGGCCAGTGCAGACCTCATCGCTCCTGCATGCGGTAACCAGACCCTCTGCATCTCTACTGCTCATGGTAACTAAACTCCCTGGATAGTAAGGCTCAATTATTCAACACAGAAAAGCAATTAAAGATCCTGTAACAGTCAGCATCTCTTCTACCTGAGCCATCAGAGTACGTTAGCAATTCTACTCTAAGAATAAGGACGTCTGAAGCTAGAGTTGAACTTTGGTGGTTTGTTCTGAAGTTTGACATGAGGGCTTTACTAAGAAGCAATTTTGTTTTAAAGGTACTATTACAATTCTTGAGTTTCCAACCCAACACCCTGCAGATAGTACCATCCCTTATCATCTAACATGCACATCCAGTTACCTTAATTGCCTGCTGCTGGGCCTTGGACTGCTCTAAACCCATAACAATTTGAAAATTGCTTTTTACAGTAATTTACAGAAGGCTAATTATTTAGACTGGCATGTTGGGGTGGAGGATGGAGAGAACAAGCAAGCAGAGCTGAGGCTAATTTTTAAAAGGATGACTTTCATCTCAAAGAATATTTCATTAGTTCTGCAAGGAGTTTTTTTTCCTGCTAGTCCACACAAAATACTGAATAAACCAGCAGTAATTATAAATCAGAGCCTTCCCACCTTCCCATGACAAACTGCTTTTCCATGAGTATACAGCATGACTACACAGCTGCCTTAAAACAAGTTTCTTCACCTTCTTAATTTCTTCTTTGTGGGGAAGACTCCTCATTTGTAAAGCAAACAAATTAATCTCTTTAGAAATGTCCATTAAAACTTAGATGCTCAGCTTGCTACAAATTACGGCCTGCACTTGAGGTGTTACAGAGCAACTCCTACACATTTAAGCTGCAGTTATAACTTCTCAATTTCTTGACATTTGGCTGCAGGCATTCATGCTGACACACAGAAGAGTGGAACACACATTGAATTGCTTTTCTAAAAACATTTAAGCAACATTAATACTTAAGTCAGACTGCAGAAAAGAACCAAGACGACTGTTCTCCTTGGCACCAGCCCACGGTTATAACTATTAGGCAATCCTCACTTCATTTTTACTGTAGAAGTTGTAAATACATACAACAATCTCATTTACAGATCATACTCTCAAAGGAGAAAAGCAAGGCTTACATTCAAAGTACATTAAACCAACATATTACAGCACAAACAAGTGTGCAAAATTGCAGGAAGTTATAAGCTAGGCATTAAAATTCCCTCAACCTGCAGTGCTTCTTTGATAATGGTATATAATATGCATATTAAAGTAATAATTGAGCTTCACAGAGGAGACAGAAGGAAAGGTAAGAAGGATAATCTCATATAATTAAAAAAAATAAATACCATGACGCACAGTTAACTAAAAGTACTGCTTTATTCAAACTTAAAAGGCTCTATGTGACAGCTGATATGCAAATAAGCAGTGGTCCAGAGAGCAGCACGCTAATATCACCTTGGTACAGGAAGGCACAAGAAGTAGTAGCATTAACTCCTACACAGTCAAACCAGGTTTAGTTCTTACTGTGTCTCTGGCTCTTAAGTTTCAAATTCTAGTGAGAGGACTCAAAGCCAGCATGGCTCTTTGTGTTGCACAAAGATTCACGTGAGGCCATCCAAAACTTTTCATGTACAACTAAAATACCTGAGTGCATCCCAAAGTAAAATGATAAGGCACAAGGTAGCCTACAGCACATATGTGGGTTCCTCCCTCCTGTCCAGTACTAGCAAGTGAAGGTTTCAGCAACTTTTCTGAGTTTTTCTTGACTCACGTCAGGCTGGCAGATTCTTTAAACAGATTTGTCGGCCTCCGCATAAAAACTGCCTTCTGCTCCAACCCCCACAACAAAGCACTTTCTATCTCATATTATATTGGTGTTTATTACAGTTGAGGATTTTTTTTGTTATGTTATCATTTCTAGCATACCAAAATCTGAAATTTCTTTATTTCTGTGGTGCAAAGCCTCGTACTTGATTTTAGTATCACATTTTTTCCACTTAAGTAGAATTTTAGCAGTGTGTAACTGAAGGATAAGCAGCTAAGGGTGACAAAACAAGCTAACTCTTGTACCGTTGTTTCAGAAATCGGTGGAGAAGAAAAAGAGGAGGAAGATATAGCTACGCATTATGTCTGGCAAAACCTACTGGAGTCAACTTAGTCAGATCTGTTTCCACAATTTAAAGAATTAATGAAAGAACTGTTTGAGTTTAAACCAGTTCAGAGTACTTAACATGGCAATAAACTAGACATTTACTAGCTAATTTAAATAATATGCAGCAAGGAAACTGCACGAAAATGAGAAAGATAGGTTGTAAATAACTTTGTTTCAGCATCTTGAATTACGTGACACTTTAAAAACTTATTCTGCAGTTGATGATGAAAATATCTGAATTTTGTATTTGAAATATCCATTCTGCTAGACTGCTGCATGTAATTCCACGTGCTGAAGTAATGTTATCCTCCCCTGCTGCAAATATTTTTCCTTCTTTAAAACGCTTCATTTAAAATTGTCTTAAGAAAAATGTTGAAAAATAAGTTTTTCTATATTTTCAAGAACAGTTGGAATTTTTGTTTACAGTTTCCATAGCAACTGCATCACTACCAAATAGCAGAAAATGTATCCTTCAAAGATACAAACAGCATAAAACAGCCAAAAATACTACATAAATTTGGAGGCAAAGTCAAATTTGCAGTTCCTACAGCAACAAAGACCACAAAACCAGTAGTGGTTAAACACTGTGGCTGATAACTTCAGTAACTAAATAAGATACAAAACGCTCCTGTAAAAATTGAGTTTGATGTTATTTCACCACTTTGCACAACTTCCAGAGCTTCACACCAGACTTTACAGATGGATTCACTTTAGGCTTGTTGGATGAGATTTGGATATCTGTGTCAAGCCCACAACCCAGAAGCAACTGTAGCATTACCTGTTCAACCTTTACTAACCTCAGATCCTGCAACTGAGCAAATAGCAATCGCGTAACACTTGCTCTCATCAAACTGCACTAAGCAAGAGGCAATGAAGATCTTCCCTGTTCCCTTCTTGCATCTTCCATTTTTTCCCCACCATGCTATGCTGTGCTTAAGTACATAAAATCATCCCTCATACATTTATTTCACTCATGTTACACATCTGTTCCTTTAGTAGGACTAACATCTGTTTCTTGGTCTGTTCTCTTCCACTGTCATTCATTAGCAGCACATCAGACAAGGGCACTTCTTTTAACTCCACAACACTGTATTTTGCTTTTCCTGATCACAGAAAGGGCTTAGAGGACAGAAATCTAAGGTAAGAGCTGGGACAGCTTCCCTACTGGTTGCTTCCTTCATTATCCCCTCATACCTTCCCCCTCTGGCCCCAAGAAACCAAAAAGCCAGCAATCCCCAGTCCTCCCCCACGCACTCACCAGTTCTGCAGTAGGGATAGGCATTCCATGCTTTTTCATGTATATTCAGAGCTCCTTCAGGGGCCAACATTCTCACAAATGTTGGCACTTTGCTGCAGAATTTGGAAATAGGAAGGAAGGCATTGATAAGAACTATATGTAATGAGAGATATGGCCCAGACACTCCGAGACCGAGAATATCACCTGAAATGCAGACACTAGACTCTTGCAAACGTGCACACTGGTGGAATTGGTGGGGCTCTCCCCACTCCCAGTATGACAATTTGCAGAGACTGATGAATTGGACAGGCTAATCTAAACCTTATTAATGTAATAAAAGAACAAAAATAAACAAGAAAAAAAAAAGGAGACTGAAAACAGGTTGAAATCTAGGAAGCATTTTGCTCTTTAGCCAAATTCAAGTACCAAAATACCGGGTGACAGAATTATATTTGCTTTGAAGAGCTCAGAGCCAGATTTTCTTGGGAAAACAGCCATGCTAACAGGGGCACATAGGTGTACCAGTGATGCTCACTTCAAGCTGTACCATGTGCCAGCTACTGTTACACTCCTGTCTTACCAACACGTCTTTCAGCCTTTACATAATCTGTGATTTACACAGTCACTGGAACTCTATTGCATCTTCCTCCAGTTCCTCTTGCCCAAGGAACCCTGCCCAACTCTGGTAATAAAATGTTTCACATACCTCTGTAAGTGGTAGATCTTGTGTGTGTACTGCCCACGCTCTCCATCTCTTTCGTAGGGTTCGTTAACCAGGACCTCCACTCCTTCACCTCCACCAGTTTCATTTTTACTGGCTTCTGCCACAGAATACAGCTGTCCCACTTGATACTAAAGAAGTTAAAGATACATTATTGTGAGAGCTATAATTTAGCAGAAGTTATAATAACTTTACCAGAAGAAGCCAAGGATAAATTTATTATCTGGGCAGAAGGCAGAAAAAAGGACATCCACTTGTGTGTCCAGATAAGCAGCTCATTTCATTTCATTTTAATACAGAAAACTTGAGTGGTAGTTAAGAGGAAAGAACTGCCAATAGGATAGTTACCTTTAACCCTTAAATCTCAAGCTCCAAACCAACACAAATTCAGGAAAGTAAAACATATTAAAGGAATGTCAGGACAACATTTAAAGAAGATGCAGATAACCTCAGGCATACAGTACCAAAATTCATTGTTTTTCAATCTTTTTGCCACACAGGTGTCCCAGTTGTTCAGGTCAAATTGAGAATAATGCATCGCCACTCCTAAACTAATAAGCATACAGTACTTTACCCAGAAGAATCCCAAGGAACTTTGTGTGTGTTTTCTTGACAAAATGGCAGCATTATTTCCCATGAATCACTTAAACTACTTCATACTATACAATCTCTTTCATAATAAGCATGCCCAAATGTTTCACAGGGAAGAGGAGAGGAAAATCAAGAATATGAACAAAACAGAACATTCTTCTCTGCAGAAGATGTAAAGACCAATACATGCTTGTTTCTGGTAGCTGTAAAAGGGAATGCAGAGCTCAAAAGAAATATTATCAAGTGAAAAAAATTCACATAGGCCTCTTTGAGGCAAAGTTAGATGAGCAGACAAGGTTTGAGGACAAATCTAAAGCACTAAGTGAAAAGGAAGTGTTCAAACTTAAAAGAGTTAAGTCTTCAGAACTGAAAGAAAGCAAAACAGCAACTGTTGCCAAAGGCAGTACAGAGAGGCAGTCTGAAAGGGTAATCCACAAAGTGTTAGGCATCAGAAGTGCAATGATTAAAAAAATAAAACACCAAAAAACCCAAAACTCCAAAACATAACTACAAAGCAGTGGAACACTGTTTAGGCCGTCTTCCTTTTCCCTAGCATAGGGCTGTGCATCAGAATCAGGAATAGCACTTATCATTCCCTATATTGAAACCCAGGCTGGAAAAGTAGAATACTGCTCCAAGCTGACAACCCAAAAATACTTCACCAGGCTGGTACATCTTTAGCAATGAAGGAAGATTTCTACAGTGGTTAAATTTTGTTGTCAGAGCATCCAAAATAAAAACAGTACCTAAGATCTATGCTGTTTTGTACCATCTGGTGCTAACAAAGAACAAGAAAACATTTATTCCTATTGGAAGAGTAGTAGATGGTAAGCCAAAGTAATGAGGCTAGATATCCTGGCCTCAGTTAATCTGGGGCAGGGCAAAAAGCATACCAGAGGGATTTAAACAAGTGCTCCATACAGTCTCAAGTTCAACACATGGACATATTAAGTAAGCCTGACTACCTTTTATACTATCCCTGAAAACAAACCAAACCAAACAGCCATCCAGTAAAAGTAATCTATAAGAAAAACAATCTACAGACCACTTTCAAGGTAAAAGCAACAGCTCTGATGGGTCTCTCCAGGAGGTGCTGGCCCAGGTTATACAAGGATCCCTCATTTGGCTGGACAGTTCCTGCACTGTCACCAGCAGGTTGGGTTTCAGTCTGGATTTTGGGCTGCAATACAACTCTCTGCCTTCTGACATTTCATACACTACATTGCTTTCCTTATGACTCCCTACACATGACCCATACAAAACAGAATACTCACCTCCCTCCAGAAGAGCAAAACATGAGAGTTGTGAAATCTTAGAAGCAAGCTGATTTAGTAGAGTAGGAACCACACGTACACTCATATAGAATAGAACTTATCATGAGTTTGGCAACTACAGCGTTAGAGGGGGGGACTGAATGGCTTTGCTTTGCAGCAAGTCTCAGGACAGGTCTCCAGGGGCACAAACTAATTTTTCTTAGTAACAGTCTCTCATTCATTCCTTCTCCCTTTTAAATACGTGGGTCAAAGGTCAGACACTAAGAGGATAAGCCCTTCGGTTTGGCATCTTCACCATTTAATCTTCCCTGTTATTTCTGATCCTTTAATCGCATTGATAAGAGGAAAAGGCCCAAATAAAATCATCCCAATGAACAAATCCCATAGCATCTGCCTGCAAAAGTTAACAGAAAAACAGATTCCGGCTCCATGAGGTCCAAAGTGTCAGACCAACCTATCCTTACAGACCTGAGAGCTCTCAAAAACCTCATCCGCAAGAAGTTATCCCCCTTGATATGGGTCACAACACCTCTTATACAGCTGACAGCATATCTTCATTACACCAAACTTCTTTCAGAAGGCCTGATCTCAATGTAGCCATCTTCAAGAATGATTATTTTCCTGAAAGCAGCTTTGAACACAATTAATAAATAAGAGTCCTTTGTGTTTGGCAAGCTCCTTCCCATGTGAGAGGAACAAAGAGGCAGCACAGAATGTGTACACACAGCTCTAATCCATACCAGCATTTCAAAGGCAGCTGGCAAGACACCCACGCAGCCACTCAAGTCCACACTCTCAAAGTTGGCACTGTGCAATGTGATGTTGGTCGGAGCACAAGAGTAAAGGTTAACACCTAAGATACAATAAGGTTTTTTTCTTTTTGCTGCCTGCAGTGCGACAATGTATAAAAGAACACTGGAGTGCAGCTTGCAGCCTGCACTTGAGCAGGACCACATTTTGGCAGAGTTTCCTAGCAGAAGACAGTCTGCTACAGTCTAACTCCTACATCCCAGCCTTCAAGTTTTAGTCATCACCAGGGTTTCTCTTCCACAGTTTTGCTCTCATCTTAGCAGTTACTTGGCGAACTATTCAGCATTGATCTCTTTATTCATTAAGTCATACCTTCCCAATGTCTTCCTGATCACTGATTTTCTCTTGAATTCCTTACTATTGGCTAGGCTCCATTTGCTAGGGGTAAGGGGACTGAACACAGAATCTCCAGCATCACAAAATAACACAGAAGACTCCCTCAGCCCTACTACAATGCCTCAAAGTCATAATTAATTTAATTCCCTATCTTATGCATTGGCATCAGACTTTTGGCAACAATTTGCATGCAGAAGGTGTGAACTCTTAAGTCTTTCAAGCAAAAATTGCCCATATTAAAGTGAAATCAGAAGTACTCTTGCTAGCCAGAGATGCTTAATGAGCAGATACACGGTCAAGAGTCTCCAGAGCCCTATTTAAGAGTTTTGTGCACAAGGAAATCCTTGAAAGCAATGCAGTTAACAGCTGTTTTGTAGTACAGACAACAGTGCAGTGACCAAGTGATGCACAGATGTGTCAGCATCTTTCCACACAGGAAGGGCGATGAAGCAATACACAAACCCAAAGCAGTAGTCATCCTTTGAGTCAATATTGGAAATAACCTTGCTTCTTAAGCATACCTTTAAAACTACTATATCACATACATACACATACAAAGCCAAGCAAACTTTAGAACTCTTTCCACTTAGGGAACTGGTTCCTAAAATCTGGCCTATCACATGAGAACCACCAGACTTTGAAATGGGGCATCACTCAGGGGACATGGTGACAACATGCAAGTTTGGGGAGAAATTAAACTCAGTCAGGTTGGCAGTTTAGCCACAACCCAAGCACATTAAGGTGTTCTCTCTAGTAATTTCATTCCTTCTATTCAAATGATGTTTATTTGCTCTTCACTTTATAGACTTTTCAGTAGGTTACTCAACTCTCTGGAACTCCTCTGATCCAGAGGAGGGGAATACACCTTCTGAAACAGATGAACCCAGGGTATCCCCAGACGAGGAGGTAGCTCAAGACCCACAGATTTACATACCGCCTGAAACCTCAGTTTTCCACACACGCAGCCTACACACAAGGCTCAAACATGCCTGGCACTGAACATCCAGCCGGGGAGGGAAAAGAGGGACTCGCTTTAACTGGATGAAGGGTAATCCTAGTATCAGAGAACTCAGAAAAACCCTGTGCTGGGTTCCATCCAATCTAACCCCCTCAAAGAAACAATCTGTATACTGATGCTTTGACTTTCTCTTTACACGGCTTGATACCTAGGAGATGTATGAGGCAGGGCTCCTGTTATTTAGGCTAAGGTCTTCTGTTTATTGAGCTCTGGAGTACCTTACCATTTACTCTTAGCTTTCTCTAAGTTGCAAGTATGCATCCTTTGCTTACTTGATAAAGCTTATCACGATAGTCCTTTTTTTGTCAAGGAATTCCCCACACAAGTAGCGCTCAGGCATAATAAGATCCAAACATCCAAACAATAAGATCCAACCTACTGTAATACTTTAGTTGGACTTCTGTTAAAACTGCTTGAAACAGATTTATGCAGAAAGCACATAAGCTACAGGTAAGGAGTAAGTGACAGACAGGCTTCTGGCATTAACAGCCTCGTTCTTCCACCAACATAGAATACAGACCTAAAACCACTCTCCTATCAGACTTCTAGGCTTTCTGTCAGCACGTGATGCTTGTCACAGCAGACTGATCCACAGGAACAAGGAACTAGGCATTGCTTTTCTTTTACTAGCCAGCCTCGTGGCTGCAGGAATACACTACATCAAGTTCTAAACTGTGTTCTGTCAAACAGTAGAGAGTTATAAAAGGGATATGCTTAGAACAGTGCTGCCATGATCCAGCTCACCACTGTCTATGCCGCAGTAGCTGCTATATTCAGGCGAAAGAAAAATGAACAGGAGTGCTGTTATCACAGCTCTCCCTACAAGTTAGAACAAGCCCTTGATCAGAGCTTACAAACCTACAGCTTTCAGCCAAGGATCACAAGAAAGAAAAAAATACATCTGGAAGAATGAATTTACTACAGAAGTACTACAGACTCAGTCATTTCAATTTCTCATCTACCTTGCTAGTATGAACATTAAAAAGTTGAAAACATTTATATCACCAGATTCTCTGCAAGAGTGGTGTTCACTGCAGAAGGCAAGCTGCAACTTGGAGAAAACAGCAGGGAATCAGACACGGACTCTGCACAGCTATTCCACAGCCAGTTTGGTGATCAAAATCACCATGTCCATTATAAACTACATTTCTTCTCTCAATTACAGCTTTACCTAAACAAAAAGAAAGTTTTCTTTCTGTAAGAGCTAGAGAAGACAGGTCTTAAAGTGTCCTAGGAAAGATACACACAATCTTTCTTTTGCTATACCAGCCTCACAAATCAGAAGAAATTGTTGGTCTTTGCCTAAAGGTTTAAAACAGAAGTGTTCTGGCAAAACAAAGTTTAAAGGGTAATTTAAATTTTTACTAAAGCTTCCTCTTCATGTTAAAAAAATATAGAAAAGAACAATAGTGTTAATCAAAAGGAAACTGCACTTTAGAACAGTCTGACAAGTCAAGATTTGTAATCAACACGTCTGAAAGTACTTTATAAGAGAGAGAATCAGTACCCTCAGGCTTAAAAGAATTTCAATTATTTGGTCAAAACGATGGTGAATGAGTAACAGCTCACAGGGGTCCTGAAGACAGCTATATCCTTCTCTTAGGTTTTCCAGTTCTTGTTCATACAAACTGCTTTTATCACAAGTTTATTTACAGTCCTAAAGAAAGGAAGCAAGACAAAAAGGACTTACCTCCTCCACAGACACAGGCAGGATAACGCGGCTGAAAGAGAATACAGAAACAGAAAGTTAACAAATATCCCTGCAGCTGTAAAATTTATATCATGCACCCTTCACAGCAGTGGCTACACAGCTCTCCTCTTCCCCCAGTATTCCAGCACCCACTTCCCCCAGTATTCCAGCACCCACCTAGAGTTAGCATCCCTAGCACTTACTCTTTAGTCCCAAGACTATTTATAATAGCCTCAAAGAGAATCAATACATGATATAGCATAATTGCAATCCTATACTAAAACCGTATCATTCTCATAGACCCTTACTGGTAATACCTTACTAGCCTACAAATCTACATACCATCAGAACAGTTGCATGTTCCTTCTCACTATGTCCTTTCAACAGTCACATCTTATATCTCATCAAGTTGTTGTACAGCGTTGCTATGTGCTTCAACAATTTTGCAGAGATCTGTGATAGTCACAAGCCATTGCATGATTTGCTTATATGTCCTATCCAGTAGGAAATAACATTAAATAGAGAACTACACAGAAGGTTTTCTCAGAGCCGACCACAAAGGAAGGTGTTGCCATTTCTATACGAGGCACTTTTTTTTTTTTCCACATTGTGGTTTCCTGAATGCCTCTTAGAATCAACTGACTGGACTACAGAGCAAAAGCTGCCAGAAGTCACACTGTGATTTTTTGAGAAAGACAGGAATAAAACTAAATTTAAAGCTGATAAAAATGCATGCATGTTAAGGCCTTTAAAAATATTATATTTATCTCCAAAACTAAATTTGTATTTGACCTCTGCTTTCAGTAAGGATGATGTTGAAACTAGGAACCAAAGCAAGATACAGACATTAAATGGATACAGTCCCCACGGGTGGAAGAATTCCTGACTCTTTGGGAATTAGTCTCAAAGAAATCAGGATATAATGGAATCAGGCAAAAGTCCTTTTTATTAATAAACTGATTTTGAAAAAGGCAATACTAGTGAAAATTGAATTTTTTTTCTACACTAGAGGAATGTTACCAGCAAGATACCACAAGAACAAATTGTAAGAGGGGCAAAAGTTTACAGATTATGCAAGATTACTTATGACAGCAACACTATATGCTGGCTGCAAAGTACTGCAGAAAGAACTACTGAGAACTGCAGATGAAGCTCAGTGTCAATAAAAGCAGAATAATGCACTATAGGCACTCATTTTCCCCAAACACATGGAGTTAATGAGCCCCAAACTAGCTATCGCCAGCAAATATCTTGGTGTCCTTATGGAAAAGCATCTGGAAACATCAGCTCAGCAGCAGTTCAAAAGTAAACACATCATCAGAAACTGGAACACCATACATACATACACACACACATATGTGCCACTATAATCTCTCATGCATCAACATCTTGAATATTGCATGTAGTTCTGGTCACCTCATCTCAAAGAAGATACAGAACAAGTGAAGGAGATGGGAAAAAGCTTTTGTGTGAGAAGGAAGTAGTTACACTAGGCTTTTCAACTTGGAAGAAAAAACAGCTAAAGGATTAAGATATGGTAGAGCATTAGAGAGTCATGAATGGTGTGAAAAATTGAATGGAGAAGGAACAATGACTATGTCTTACAACAGAACAACTCAGGACAGAATAAAAATCATTAGGCAGCAGATTTAAGACCAATCAAATGTACTTCTTTACATCATGCACAGTTAAGTTATACTTCTTTTGTTTGGCAAGGAATCCCTTAAGCAATTTTGACATGGGATTTGATCAATTCCTGGAAGTCTGTATGCCACTTACAGGTAAGATATACTGAACAACAATCATTCTACTCACTATTTATGTATTGTTTCCTACAAATATCTCTAGAAGGCAAAATGGAAGAGGACCTTCAGTCCAATTCGGTATGGTATTCCTTACATAAGGGAGAACAAAAAAAAAGAAAATGGATTTCCACAGGTAGACCATGCCATCAAGCATGACATTAGGTTAGTTAACCGCATAAAACTGCTGTAAGAAGAGGGACAGGATGATAAGGTGAAAGATCAAGAAACAGGGAAGAAACAATAGCTTTAGAATGGAATTCAAATATTTTTCTTTAGAAAACCTGGCATAAAAAGATTGACGTAAGCTGATGAAGTTCCATTTAGAAACCAGAAGACACTAGATCTGAGCATTATCTTAGAGTTCAATGTTCATGAACAGAGAAACAGAAACACAAAGAAGTCAAATAGTTTACAATTCGTTTAGCCTAGCAAACAAAGAATGTGGGGGATGACTAACACTTATAGGTAGTCAAGTGATAAAGAAGGAGGAGGGAAGACTGCTCAAGAGGATCCAGAGGAAAAGCTTCGCAGGAGTAGCAACGGGAACAAAAACTCCTAACTTTGGGACAGAACTTGATCAACATATGAGAAATTATATGATGTGGTTGCCTGCCATATCAAAGGCCTGAAAATTATGAACAACACTTTAGATCCCTCCTAGATTAAAATCTGCCTCAAATGACAGCAAAGGGAAGTACAGCTACAGAGAAGGTCAGTGTCATTATCATCACTTCACAGGAAAGGGAAGTGAGTCTCTACACTCTGATTCTCCTCCAGATCTTCAAATGCAGCTTAAATCAAAATAAGGAGAGCAAGCAAGACATCAACCAGCATTTACAGACCCTGAAACCTGAAAAATACCATCAAAGAAATTAAGAAAACCCATGCTGCTTATCCGTAGCATGGATAGGTAGAAACGAAAAAGAAGTCTGAAAGACTGATTTGACATCAAATGAAAATGTTAAAGCTACCCCTGCATAACCATCAGCACAAAAAGCTGTACAGAAAAGATGATACAGAGTGTCTGACAATAAAAGATGTGACATCAGATTTTTGTTATATTGCTCTATTTCTGTAACATCTCCTAAAACACCTATGGAGCACACAATAATACCCATTTGATTTACTAGGAAGGATGTGACAAGGGGTCACAGAGATGGAAGAATAATCTGCTCAGGTGACATGCAGTTACAATTCACTTAAATTTTTAACACCTACATGAGCTAGGCAGGAATTTACCTGTATGTAGTGTTGAGGCAACCAGAACTAATCAAACAATAATAGCAAAATACTCCAAATATCCAGGTCACATCAAAACAAGTAGTTTCTGTATGTCTTAAACGACTGCTTCCTGGAACGTGAGATTTACTCAAAAAAATTCCCAAATAGCATGTAAAATGGGCACCTTTCACATACAACATCAAGAAAAATCCATACCAGAATCAATACAGTGACACAACTTAGAATATGCCACTGTTAGAGCTAGTTGGGAATCCCAAGAAGTAAAAACATAAATGCTCATTTCTAAAGTACAGTAGCAACCTTGACTGTCCTTAGAGCCACATATGTCTTAATAAAGACACAAAGAAGGGAAGAAAATAAACAGGATAATATAGCTAATTACAAGACTTAAAAGGTTTGGTGACCCTTCTGAAAATAGAAACGGAAGCCTGTAAAAAGAAACAAATTTAGCAATTCTGGTCTTTTAACCTTTAGTCTTAACATTTATACTTCACATTCTGTTTCTGAAACAGGCAATGTGAAAGACCAGTAGGTATAGTGATTTGGTGAGGTAAATTATAATATCAAGTAAAATGAGTTTTGGAAGGGATGTTCATCAAAATGAACTTTTCATACTCTCAGAAATCTGAAAATTCTATGTACATACGTTCCTGTCTTTACAAGACGCCCTGTAGGTAGCATAGCTCACTGGCAAGTGAGCTTTACTGCAGTACGGGGCAAGAGATTGTAAACAGAAGCATGAAAAAGATATAGGAACGTGAATAGAAATAAACCAGACAGGTGCTATAAAAGTACATTAATCAACTGAATTCATAGGAAAATATAAAAAAAACAGATGTTATAGAGGAAGAAGTTAATTATCTTTTCATGCACCAGAAACTAAGCACTAAGCCCAGGTTTCTGTCTGCTATCCAGTTTAACACTGCAGAAGGTAACGGTGTCTCTATGTTATCAGCTCTGCTGCTGCTTTTAAATTCTACACCCCTATTGTTGGACAAAAATAGCAAGAGTTTAAGGATTGGAGGGGGGGGGGGGGGGGAGAGTTAGTCAAGTTTAAAGACAACTACAAGGATCAGTACCACCCTTAACATAGTTTTAATATTTAAAACCACACCATGGTCCATGATCCGGCAAAGTAAATGCTATAAAGAGGACACTGTCATGTAGGTAAACGTGTCTAATAGAAGACCTGAAAACACACTTTATCATTGGGATCACAGCTGTCTTCCATAAGGGGGGGGGGGGGGGGGGGGGGCATCTTCCATCAGTCAAAAGAAGTTTAAAAGGATAGAATGCACTTCACTTAAGAATGCACTTAAGTTAACCTGAAGAATTCAGGAAAGAAATATGTGCAGTTGTATGCAGAGCTCAAAGACACCTAGCCAAAGTGCACTGGTCCAAAGGAGCATACCACGTTAGCACACATAAAAGAGCTGAACGAAAGACTACGAAAAGTGATGTGACTAATAGTTACACACACTCAGGACAGACTGTCCAGCCTGTTTTCCACCCCTTCCTCCCCATCACGGGGCAGAACAACTGCAGCAGCCTCAGGGACAGCAAAGAACTCCAAGGTGAGGTTTTCATATAAAAAAAAACAAAAAACAACAAAACACAACAACCAAAATATTTTGGAGATATCTTATTTCTGCCACATTCACTCTTGTTAGTCTCTAGTTAGAAATTACACAGCTAAATCGGGGGGCAATCAAAACCAGGCTCACCACTTCGCCCTGTTACAACAAGGGGGGGAGGGGGCAAGATGTCACTGCCTCCCACAGAAACCGCTGTGCTTTGAGCCGGGGGGCGAACCCAGCTCCTAACACCCGCAAGGCCCTCGGCGCCATCAGTCCGTGCCCCCCCGGGCCACCGGGAACACCACCACCACCCCATACACCCTCAGTGCGGAGCCGGAGGCGAGGACAAGGAGCCGGGGAAGCTATGGAGGGGAGGGGGGCACGGACTGGGCCGCCCTGCCGGGCACCGGAGAGCCGCCGCGGCGGTGGACAGAGAGGGAGAGAGGGAGGCCGGTGCCCGCCGGTGGCCCCACCGCTTCCCGGGGCGCCCCCATCCCGCCGTGACCTTCACTCCCGCCCCCACCGGCGGCGAGGCCCTCACACAGCGCTCCCCCCTCCCTCACCGCGACCGCAGTGCAGGGCAGGGCCGGGCCGGGCCGCCCTCCGCGGCCGGTCACCGCGCCAGGCCCGGGCGAGCGCCGCCGGGGGTGACCGGAGGGGGGTGAAGGGGACCCGGGGGGAGGGGGGGAAGCTCTTCACACTCACTATTCCTTGATGAGCACCATGGCGGCGCCGCCGCGCGCCTCCCGCCCGGGCCCCGCTGAAGGTGACAGACGCCTCCCGGTCGCTCCGCTGGACCGCGCCGCACCGGGACGGGCGGGAAGGGAGGGGGTAGGGGGGGGTGGGGGGGAGCCGGAGCGGCGGGAGCAGGGGCGGGGCGTTTCTGCGGCAACGGCTGCGTCACGGCGCCACGCAGGCGTCCTTACCTCAGCAGCGCGGCGCGGGAGGACGTTGACTGCGGGGGGGGTGGGGGGAGGCGGGCGCGAGGCCTTCCCGCCCTTGGCGCGGCGCGGGGCGCGAGCCTTTACCTCAGCGCTTCCCCGCCGTTGCCCCCCCCTGCCCAGCCCGGGCCGAGGGAGAGGCGCGGCCCGGCATCCCCAGACTCGGGGCACGCTTGGTCCGTGACTAAAAGCCTCCCTCTTGGCAGGGAGGACGGCTGGTTATTAACGCAAATAGCGAAGGATGTCTTACATCGGAAAACCTTTAGGCTAAGTTAAGGGAAATTTATTCCGAAGGAGAGCTATAAGCTCAAAAGGAGGTATTTAAAAGAGGCATAGATGTGGCACTTAGGGACACGGCTGAGTGGTGGACTTGGCAGCGTTAGGCTAACAGTTGGACTCTGATCTTAAAGGTCGTTTCCAGCCCAAACAATTCTATGATTCATCAAGGCTGCCCTGAGATAGGGTAAAGCTCCACCTTGTCACCAGGTCAGGATTTACAGCGTTTTCAAGTCCTCTTTCATTTTCAGTAATACTTCACAGAGCAGGAGCCACCCAAGCTTTACTGGGCATTAAGAATAACCCCAATTATTTCTTAGGAGACAACTGCATAAAAAACAGCTAAAGAGCACTAGTTTTACTACTTTGTCACTGGAGTCACAGAGCAAGTATTGTCTTTATTTTATTAGAAAAATAAAACACCATACATTTAGCATCACCAAGCCCAAGCATGGATAGCCAAAATGTGCGGTTTTTCTACTGACACTACCACCCTTCTGTAGCACTCCCCTCCAAGGGCCAGTTGTTCATCTTCCACTATTTGAGATAAGTTCACCCTGTGTAACTGAGCTCGATCGCTTTCTCAACCTGCTGTCTCCATTTTTTTTTTGTTTGGGTTTATTTTTAGATTTTTTTTTTTTCTCCAGTAGAGATTAATTGGCATCTGTAGGTTAACATCTAACCTACAGAAGAAGAAGACAAAGAATGACTGAACATGCAGCCAAGCAATTTGGTAGATGACACAGTGTAAAGCATGCATGCTTACATAGTCTCGTTAGGAACCAAGCACTACCTTTATTATGTTCAGCCTCAAAAGGAAAACTAATGATTAACTTAATACCACATTTATTTTTAGATAGTACTGCAAGAGTGCACATCACCTTACAAACAGAGAAGATGACACAAGCCTGCCCCAAGGAGCTTTACAATTCCACTTTGACAAACACCACAGAAAATTTTGTGACCAGGAGGAGGTTAAAGAGAGAGGCCTTTCTGAAAACGAGGATTGTCCCAGGAATAAAAAACGAGTGACAGAGGGTCAGGCACAAGGAAGTGACAAGCAGCAATAGACGACAACATGGGGCACAGGACACTTGATAAAAACAGATTGTGCAGAGACAGGCTGAGCAGCACAGGCTTTATAATTAACATGTAAGAATACATCTACATAACACATCATTGTTTAGCTATTCCAAGAAGATAACATTGTGAAATATAAATCAAAAGTGGCTTTTTTATTTTTAATTAACAAAACCCATCAAAACAACAAAAAAACCCAACCAACAACAGTCCTTTCCCATCAGGAATCCTACTGTAATACCAGTTTCCATTATGGATACTTTGCACTTCTAAACTGGAAAGTAGGGAATAACAAAAGCTCTGCAGATGCAGAAAGGACTCAAAGGGAGCAGGGAGTAACAAAACACGTAGTCTTAAAGACTTCATTCTTTTTACCCTACAGTATCTGCTTTATATTTTGTGGCATATTTTCCAAATTCATCAGCCTGTCAAGAGGGAAATCTCCTACTTCAAAATGTTTTAATGATTTACTGACTTAGTTAAAATCTCATTATCCTACAATTTTCATTTGTAGACAGAGAATGAAGAGGCCAGGCTTTGCTGTGGGAGTTAAACATTTCAATGGCTGTAGCAGCACTGCAGTTAAATTGGAGCCTCAGCAAGATTTGCCTTTTTTTTTTTCCCAGACGTGTGTCCAGTTTTCATCTCAAGGGTCCAGATACTCTACGACAGTAACTGAACAAAGTTGTAAGTGTCCTATTAAGCAACACAGCACAGATTTTTCTCTGCTACTCTTGACAGCATCATTGTATTAGTGCTATAAAGACTGTGTCGATGGGGCTTCGGTACTGGCAGCTCTTCTGTTTTGCTAATCTGTCACTCTCCCTTCCCCACACTGTTATTTATTGTTTTTAAATACAGATGCATATTAAATGCATGTGGGAGTCCTAGAAGCCACGAGCAATGTTTCCAGAAGGTGCAATCACCTTTACACAGTGACACCCTTGACTCTAAGGGCTCCTACAAACAGGAAGAAGTAGTCACAGATTGGGTTTCTGTTTCACTACAATCAGCTGGTCATGGGAAAGATCCCTGTACAAGCATCTCCAACCTCCTTGTACTGCTTATATGGATGAGGGTAAGGGGGGTACAAAACAAAACAAACAAAAAAAAAAAACCAAAAACCAAAACAACCCTACAAATTCTAGGATTTAGGAATAATGAAGGTAGTTAAATACATTGACCTATATTTGAACTATACAGGTAAATGCATTGATTTAAATTGATGTGGCTCTCTAGTCTTTGGTAGCCCATTATTATTTTTTTTTCCCCCACAAGGTGGCTCATGCACACATCAGAACACATCAGGAATTTTCTTGGTCCTGCATCACTTAGCTAGAAAGCAACAGAGCCATTTTCCATTCCAAAAGTAAGTAATCCACAATTACATTTCCATAAGCATCAAAGAACAAGGCAAACTGCCCAGGAACAGTCACATATAACAGGACCAGCCCAACAGCGTTTATTTCTGCACCATGCAAGACAACATTTCTGGCTGAAGCCAGGATGCTCTGTCCTCTTGAGGGGTTCACCCCTGCAGGAGGTGCAGCGTTTAAGTAGTTATGCCACAGTCAGTAGGAGTATTTGCACATCTTGCATGCAGACACAGGATTTTTGATGGATAAATTTGAGACTGCTTTTAAAAGTAGTTTGGTTCACAACTGTCAGAGTAAATTAAACCCCACAAGATCAGACCAGTGTTTCACCTAGCCCAGCATATATTTTCTCCATCTTTGACCAATTCTTAAGAGAAATCATGTAGAAAAGTAATCTTTCCTTGGCATAACATTCTTATTTACAGCAACTTAAAATCTCCCTGAGTTAGTGGATGCATCAGACCATTGTTTAGCCAGCCTCTTTTTAAAAACACAGTTATACTTCCATTCCCAACTGTGTTCTGCAGCAATGAATTCCACAGTTGGACTTTGTGCTGCGTGAGAAAGCACTCCCATTTGTCTGTTCAACCCTCAACAACTAAAACTTCATTGTGTACCCGCTAGCCCTTGTGATTGCAAGCCAAAGGCACACTTTACTCTCGAGCTGCAAACACAGCCTGAAACTGTGACTCAAAGGCATGAGCTCTCTATTCCTTACAGCTGACCAGCAGCTTCTCAACACCATGGCACATCAGCAGAGACACTAAGCACAGATATCCACCATTTTATCAAATGAAACTGGATTAGAGGATATTCCTCATTAAGGGCAGGAACTGGGAACTGCAGTAGGGAGGTAGGTGAGGTGGAAGTAACAGAGTTAGCACACTGACACCCTCCAACAGCTGTCTGTATTTTAAGACACCGAGTCTGAGGACTGTGGCTCAGACACTCACTTGTCTGAGCTCTAACTAAAAAAAAAAAATAAAAAAAAATACTTCATCTGTCATGGTCATGATGTCACAAATATCTCAGACCAAGAGTAGGAATCTTCTCAAAACATTTAATAGTAATAGGAAATGCAGAAATCTGCAGAAAGCCCTCTGGAAATCTAGGCAAGCTGTACTACTGCTGGTGGGTCTCTCAACGTGTTCTTGAGACAATGCCAGGTGAACAGTAAAACAAATCAAAACTCTGCCTCCTTAATTATTGCTCGACACAAAAGAAGAGCTGGAAAGGTTGCTAAATCATCACCAAAGCTAGAGGACAACAAAAGACGAGAAGTTCTAGAAAAGTCAAGTGTCGACAGCAGGCAATAAGGCTGTCTTGGAACAAACACATTTAATAAAGGCAACACATTAAAAATTTTCCACGAATGTGCGAATGTGTAAAATACTCAAGTGGTGAGTCTTTTCGGAACAAGTGACTGAAGACTAAAAGGTACCATGGAGTGGAGTGGCATCTGAACTGCCCGCAGGAGGCTGGCTGGGGCAGTGACTCGAGATGGCGCTGCTGTCCCACGAAGCTGCCTTGTCATCCTGTGCTGGCAAGGCCACCAGCGAGGGACTCCACAGGGCTTCCAGCCGTCCTGCCGAGGCTCTGTGCAAGAGGTCACCAAGCTTGCTATTTAAGGAAGGTGAAGGGCTGCCTGGGCTGAGAGCACGCCTCAGACCATCAGTAAAGGAGTTAACACCCAGTTTCCAGGTAATTTCTCAAAGGAAGGTTCGAATTTACTGTTGTTTCTAATCCCCACTTTAGACCTTATGGGGCAGCGATTGAGTCGGTGATTACTTTTCTGACCAGACATAAAGAAGTTGAATGACTTACCCCCAGCCAGGCTTTGCAGTAACTGGCAGTTCAGAAAGCACCAGCGCTACATCTTCATAACCATTTTATTTCTGTCCCCAACCTTCCTGCAGCCACTAGTTCAGCCAGCATGTATGCTGCTGCACACCCGCTGGTGACATTCATCCTCAACATTGCACAGTCCTGCTCCCAGCAGGTCCAAATGGTGCTGTGGTTAACGCTAGTCACAAGGCTACAGAGGCTGAGCTACCGACCTTAACAAGAATGGTAAGGGCAGAAAAGTCTACTTTAGACAAGACTTAGGAAAACCTCTATTAAAAACAAGCAGGTTAAGAATTCCCTTTGTATTCCCTTTGTGGTGAACAGGCCTGAGGCACCTTTACCCACATGTATTGCTCTGTAAATCAGCTTCACCATACAATCAATCAGCATGTACTCTGTCCAGACAGAGCATCAGCATCGTAGAAGGCTCTTAGTACAGCCAAACTGGCAGCTTTTTGGTCAGTCACAGTAACCTGGTGTTCGGCAGCTTGGGGGCTATGATCAGAACAATGTAAATAAGCTATGGCTAGAGGAAGAATTACATCACCACATCACCCTGCCATATGTCCACAGGGTCCAGTTACTAGACACAAAGGAGTGTTCCACACTCTTGATTCTTTTCAACAGCAAGTCAGCTGATGACATGTGAACACCAAGGTATTCAGAGCCCCAGATCTCAGCTTCAAGAAGCTTCTCCACTTTAATCAATACACACTGCTGCTCCCCTCCCAGGGTCATGCTGGCAGGAAGAAGAGGCAAAAGGCAACAAGTCTCAAAGCACTTCATCAGTAAACAAGATCCAATTCCTATCTCAAAGGTTCCAGGACTGCAGACAGTTTAAAAACATGTACAGATGGTTTGTGGGCCGGGAAGAACTCCTCTAGACCTTTGAATGCTTGGTCTAGGACCAAGCAGTCCAGTAGGCTCTTCATTTCAGTGTGGAAGGTAGATCCATTGCTCACAGTCTGTGTCATTTGCAGTACTAAAAGGCTTGGAAGCTGTCAGTGCTAGCAGCCAACATTTAGCAATACACTGAAGCTGTGCTCATACATATAGGAATAAAATCCCCATCCCTCAGAAACAGTCTGGGGTATGTCTGGCTAGACAGTAAAACCACTGGGTCCAGCTCCACATCAGACAGAAAGACCATTACGAAGCCTCCAGGGAGGGAGGAAAGTGCAGCTTGCATCTGAGACAATGTCAGCCAAGGTTGGGGAAAGAGGGGGAAAAGACAGACTTCAGTGGGTTACATTTGCAAACTCTACTTATGGTTTTCTTCCCTCTTCCCCCATCCCTCTACTCCTTCTTTCCCCAATTTCCTACGCAGAGACTCTGCTGCTGGAGAGTGTGATCAGGGGATTATTTAAGACACGATATCTGCATGGCCTTTATAAAAAGGAAAAGTGTCCCGTGTTCTGGAGTAAGGAGTGGGAAGTCTCCTCCTGCCATATATCTGAGGAAAGCTCAGTCATGATGTCCAGCCCTCACTCCAGTGAGGAGCAAAGACTGGCAGAGCCAGGAGAGAAAAAGCCTGGCTTACACCACAGGTAGAACCCACGGATGTGGTAGGAACCTGTACAGGGGAGGTTGTATTTGAAGCACCAGTTTAAACAAAGGCTTCCTCATTGGGAGCGCCGTTGATTTTGAAGAAAAGTTTGGCATCCTCAATCTTCTGTTTTTTTTCTCTCTCTAGCCTGCGTCTGTAGCAGACCAGGTAGATTGGAAGGCAGAAACCCAAGAAGCTCACGCCAAGCAAGCCAACGTTCACCTGCAGGAAGAGAGGCAAAACAAAATTAGGTAGGCTAGGAAGATGACAACCCAGTCACGCCATGCTGAAAGTGTCAGAACCCAGCCCACGTCACTCAGCTGCAGGCAAACCAGGAGACGCCCTGCTCAGTGTATTGGCAACAACCTCCACCATATTTATATTTACCTTCCTGTGCCCAGAGCACCACGTGTATAATCTAAATGCTGCAAGAATTTCTTGCTCTGGATCATGGCTGTGGGAGTCTTGTTCCACAGAACAGGCAGGGCTGTTTAGCTGTGGTTGTTTTACACTAAGTTTGCTGACTGAAGAGCAACAGGCTGCTGGGGTGGGCACATGTAGCCTAGAGACCAGGGACTCTTCCCAAGACCACTGATGTCATGATTTTAATAAGCTGCCCAGACAGACTCTCATCAAGACACCACATTAACCCTACCCTCAAATAGCCACTTGGCTTTCCAGACGTTAGAATCAGCAACCCAAAATTTACTGGTAATTTGAGCTAATGGCTCTCAAGGGAACGGAGTATTTCTACTGCATTTTGAGGTCCACACAGATTCACTCACTTATCTGACAGATGTTGACTCACACACAAACTGTTAGCAGAAAGCACCTGTGCAGCCTTCTCCCTTCCTCACTTTCCATACACCAACATAAGGGTTAATGGCTTTCCCTCCCAGGAAGTCATTACTCAACACTGGGAAGGGTCTCCTGGACAGCACCAAGGTAACAGCAGGCTGAGGGTCATGTAAAGTCCCAGCTGTTTTTAACCTTGGTCCATGTACAGGAGTCCTTTTGTTTTCAAAGAAATGAGCCAAAAAACCATCCTAACCACCAAGCCTTCGCATTAAATTTGAGAAGAACTTGCCCAGAGAGGGTCTCCTTCCAAAGGTCCTGTCAATGCCATAAAAAGAGGCTGCTGCAGAAGGGCGAAAAGGGCACTGATCAACGACTGCAACCCTGTCAAGCTGCCAAACTGAGTGGAGGGGTATCTGTCAACAGAGAAAGCAACAGCATTATTATATGTCACCTTGACTGTTCATATCATCCAGATCAGATTACATTCCCAGTCAACTAACACAACAGAACACAGTCCCAAGACAGGCATAATATGAAGAACTTCTCTCTCCTGGATTTAATGTATAACTACCTCTTTTTATAGAGTATTTAGTTATACTCAATGGCATGCACAGCGCTCTCTAGAGCGGAATGCAGCTGGTGACAGGGCTGGAGCCTTCCTCTCCAGACTATTCTCATTCTCAGCTCTCAAACTGAAGTAGTATCAGATCCAGCACTTGTTTTGTTTTGCAGTTGTACCATAGGCAGGTGGAAGTGCTTATACAACTACTGTTCCTATTGCAAAGGGAGAATAGTGTTGATATTTACAAGTTAAAAGGAGGGCCTCTTTATCCAGATGACAGCATTCACGGCTGAGCAATCATTTTCATCTGGTCATAACAATTTGCTCCTTTTAGAAGTGAGTGAAACCTGCACAACAGGTTAGTATGTGTTTTCCTCTTTAGAGGACAAGTCTGATCCCATGTCAAATTAAACAATACTGTTGATAGGAAAGCACTGAATATCTGATACTACTAATGGAAAAATAAATTTCAGGAACAGTCTAAAGTCTTCTCTTTCCATGACTGAGCAGCGTTTAAGCTTAGTTTAACCTGACCCTTTTTAGAAAGAAAAAAGTGAATCAAAACCTTCAAATACTCAAAGAAGTCACATTCAAAGCAAAAAATACCTCCCTCCATGAAGTTCCTTAGAGTTGCAATGGTCAAACAGGATTAGTTTACAAGCAAGCTGATATGTACAGCAAGAGGCATTTATCTTGTCTAAGACAAAAATCTTTTGCTTTTGGCTGCCAGGGAACCAAAAGTTTATGCATTTTTGAAGCAGTCTTAGATGGGTTTTCTAGTCTGGAATTCACCAGACACTGGGACCAGAACCTTTGAGAGAAGGAGCCTGTGGAGTTTCCATCCATGGAGATATTCAAAACCCAACTGGATGCAGTCCTGGGCAACCTGCTCTAGCTGACCCTGCTTGAGCATGAGGGTTGGACTAGATAGTCTTGAGAGGTCCCTTCCCACCTCAACAATTCTGCGATTCTCTGAAAGATAACAGCTTCTTTCTGTTCCTCTGTCCAACAGCTCAGGACAGAGGGACAGATAAGTTTTCAAAACCCAAAACATTGCTTAATAAGGAAGAGAGTATTTAGATTCAACTATTGATAATTTTGAAAAGTTGGAAACAGGATGGATGATCTGTACTGGAAGAGGGACTAGGCATCACTAATCATCATCTTGAGCAATGCTTTACCTATGAGCAGACCAGTAGCAATGTATTCAATTATGTTAATGTTTTAACTGGACACATGCACATAGCTACTCATTATAAGACAAAAAAAGCCTCGAGTTTTTACTATATAACCTTAGTGTCAATAGCTTAGTCTCACCTGAGGCCCATATATAGCTGTGCCTCTGTCACTGCAGTAGCTATGCCAAAGGGGTTAGCTGTTTCCAAACAAGGAAAGCATCAACTAGGACTTCAGTCCAGTCACTGTCATATCCAGTAGCGACTGAGGAAACAAGTTGCATAATTTTTCCCCTCTAACCAGAAAGACTTCACTTCCTGATCTCTCTCTTATCTGGAGAACTTATCATCCTAAACCAGTTTATCTGGCCAGCCACATATTACAAGTGAGCAGAGACTTACACGGCTGCATAGAGGCCTCCGACAGCTGAGTGGATGAATCCTCTCACAATTGTGTGCAAAATGAAGGAAAGAATCTGGAAAGAGAAGCAGAAAAATGTCACATCCTAGATAGCACGTAGGTGTGCCAGACCCAAATACATAATGATTATCAAAAGCTGTTCTCCTTTCTAATGCAAAGGTGGGCTCAAGGAACCCAGAACCAAAACCTGAAAGATCAGCACAGGGAAGAAATTTGTACTCATCTCTAAAAGCACAGCTTTTCCTTACTTTGCAAAGGCTAACATGTAGTACCCCCTGAGGTTAACCACACACAAGACCCATCTCATTTGTAGAAGGCACTGCTGCAAGAACATGCCCCCAGCAAACTGTGGCCAGGGTCACAATGCACTCTTATCTTTTTTCCTGATTTTGTGGCCAGTTTAGTTAATTTTCCACAAGTTATTGCGGACAATATGCAAGTATGAGCAAACTATATCTGTTCGCCTACCTCATCAAGGCATGTTTAAGTATAGCATAAAATCACTGAACTCTTCTGCCAAAAACAGGCAGTGCCACAAAAATATTTTAACAGGTTTATAATCCCACAGGTACCATTGGGCATAGCATTTAATGCAGAAATAACCTGCTGTATATATATCTGTGTCATGCTTCTTACAGCAAGTTTTCTGACCATAAGCAGCTTAAATCGAGCCCAGGCTAAATGCGCAGGCGCTGCTGAGAGCATCTCTGTACAGCAGCATTTGTTGTTACAGAGCTCAGCTGCAGAAACTTCAAAGTTTGAAGAAATTGTGGATCAACTCTGACATTTTAACTACAGCTGCTTCTTCAGGTTCTCTCAAGGGATGTAAACTGCATGGTATTACTTGTTTCAGCTCTAGGACTGGGTTTCCCAAAGCAGTACAAAAGTCTCCCAGCAGCAGCACCACAAAGCCCTCCTGCCGCTAACTGGTTCAGCTGGCTTACAGGACCTCCTGCACTGTCCTGCCTGTCATTTTGCCAGGACCCACGCTGCCAGCCCCTCCAGCACACCCATCCATTTGGCCTATTCACCTGCAACGGTAGATTAGGAATAAGACAGGTGATTCCAAATCCAACCAGCAGGACATTTGTGAATGCAAAGGCATTGGTGGCATTGGTGATTTTCTGGATCTGACGATCACGTTTTTTCTTTTTCTTGTCACTTCTGGAAGGATAGCAAAACCTATGTTACAAAAAGCACTTTCAGCAGCTACCGGAACTCACAGCAAGATTCTCCACATATCACAACTCTATCTAAACTAGTTTGGCTAGAGGTCTGCCTAAGGAGGTGGTGGGATCTCCATCAGTGGAAGCTGAGGAACATCTGGGCAATTATTTCAGTGCTGTTATTCTTACTGTTAGGCTAGAAGGGAAGTCTGAGCCTCCTCTGCTACAATTTAAATTTGCTCTTCTTGACTGATCTTAGTGGACATGGAAGATAGTTTGGTCCTTTCCTCTGCAATTATCAAGTCTTCCTTCAGGCTTTCTTTTCTATACTGAAAAATGAATATTCTTTTCAGTCTTTCATCACAAAACATATTCTGCAGAGCAGAGGGGGCCTACTACATGGTTGCATGTCCCGTGTGGCACACACTACGCACTGCTCAGTGTTGCTCTCCTCATTCTCTTCTGAGCCATCATCGCATTCTTTCAGTCGCCAATCCATGATGTACCCAATCACAGGTGCTGTCAGCAAGCACAGCAGCTGCAATACCCCAAAAATCGAAGTGTAGAGAGCCACTGCAGGGAAAAAAAAATTTAAAAAGTTATCAGTCCATGTGGTACCACAGCAGCAACAGGAAAAGAGACAGAAAAGAAACTGTTCCTCCACATTGATTACTCTTAATAAGAGACCAGACCCCACATACTCACAGGCTAACAGGCAGGGCTGAAGGAGTTGGGACACAAAAGCCCCACTTAATCATTTAGCCTCCCAGAGGCATGACATTAGAGTGGACATACTGCACACACTTGCTTCAGCCATTCTGATCCTGCACTACTATTCTCTGAACAGTATCAGCCCCACAGCAAGTAGGGCTCCAGAATGGGACCCAGCAACCACTTATTGCCAGCGAGGTTTCTTCTGGCTAGGACCAACAGGGAGAGTTCTTACAAGCAATATATCCTGCACAGCCAATCCTGCCTTAGTCATCTCCTCTCCTGCCCTGCTGGGTGCTGCAGCTACATCATCTCCAGCTGGGAAACTCCAGCAAGGAGAAGCCAGGCTGGGAAGGTGAGGACTAACCCATTTTGTGCAGAACAGACAAGTCTGGAGGCAGTAGGAAGGGAAATCAGCAGCAAAACACACAGCATCTGAGAGCAATCATTAAAAACTCAAATTGATGAAAATTCCCCATCTTAAAAGATGGGGGAAGTATCTGTGTGACTTGCTAAGGGAAAGCTGATGCCAGCAGACTTAGAAGAAATTGTCCCCTCCTGTTACTGAACAGTTCCCCCACCCTGCAATGATTTTTCCACTTCCTCTCTGCAGCCCATGTGATGGATTTGCAGGCATCACCCAGAAGGGCTGGTGAGTCATGGTGTACCACAGCTCTGAAATAAGAATGTAATTCTGAAACTGCCCATCTCAGCACAGAGTGCTTACAAATTACAGCACTGTAAGCAAAGCAACTAAAAAGAAGTTTAGTTTATCCCTCCCAACACATTTCTAGATCTAGCCAAAGCAGTACAGTCAGGACTTATACCAAAATCAACTTGGAAATGGAAAGGAGTTTCCAACAAGCCTTTTTCCTCCTATACAGTTGTAGCAAACCCCAGCAAGGCTGCCCTGCTGTGCCCAGGGATGGCAACTGATGATACTTTTCCTGGCTCCAGTTGCTGGCAAGGGAACCAAGAGGAACTTCCAACTCCAACCTCCAAACTCACATTCATGCCCCCATTACCTCCGCAAAGGCAAGCCCTCAAGTGGCCCCACATCCCATCTCATTATAGCAACCACTGTAGCCAAGAGAGACAGGTGGCACCACCCTCTACAAACACTCCTGGAGCTGATTTGCTGTTGTCCGGTTATTTTTTAATAGAGGGTAAGAAGCAAGCCATGCTGTCATGTTTTGCCTCTTCATGCTATTCTGAACGCTTAATCTTGGGCTCTAAACAGCAAGAGCAGATGTCAACTTGAAGCAGGGAATTAAATTTATGCAGTCAGCAAGAGAAGAGAAGGAGAGACAGTAGCTGCTACAAAACAGGGCCTCCTTAATTTATCTAGCATCTTAAAAAACATTCTTTCCTGAGGAGAAAATGGAGAACAATACCTAGCAAGTACCAGCAGAAGTAGACATGGCAGAAATAGAAGCCTGGATAGGGCAAAGGGTGCACACATGGGCACAGCCCTTTACATCCACTGTCGTCTGTGTCTTTCCCCCCAAACTACCCTAAGCAAGCACCTCATACAGCTGAGTTTTCCAGCCCACCCTGATTCTACCCAAGGTCCGAGTATTACCAGATTTGAAAGCAAGGTGACAATTTGTGAAAGATGCAGCCAAATTTCAAGTTTTAGAGACAAGTCTACTCTTTTGCCTTCCTACTCCACAATTATACAGTCATTTACAGAGCTACTGAACCCCTTAGCTTCTCCCCCCTTTTCAGGGGTTTTCAGAAGATAAGTAGCCACAGGCTGACTGCTTTTTCCACTTGCAGGTTTCATGAAAGTACTGCTTCCTGTGCAGATTATGGTGACTTAGAACTGTCAAGGAAAGTACCTCACTGTAACTTCAAGACTTTACTCCCTATCTGAATTATTTGCCGCACATTCTTTTCTCCTGTTCTACTCCTGGGAATATTTAATTTTTCTTTGACCGCAACACTTGCGGGATTGACCAGCTCTCTTCTTCCCTTGCTGAGTGCTCCTGAGAGCAGTTGCAGGTGGAGGGAGCTCTCTAAACAAATAACATTCAAGTAAATAACTGCAAGAAGAATGAGGAATCCAAGGGAGCAGCATCCCATCCTCTCCTGATCTTCAGAGATTACATTTCTAGAGAGCTGCACACATCTTGGAACTGCTCTTGCAGCCTGACACTGCTGCGACTAGACAATACCACTGTTTTGCTGATGCCATGGAAACACCAAGACAGCAGACTGCACTGTGAGCCCAGGCTACATTCAGGGGAAGGAGGGGGGAAAATGGGAAGAAATCTCAAAGGTGGCACAGAAAAATAAAAGCAATACACCCAAGGGGACAATCCCTTTTTTAATATGGAGCTTGATCTAAACAGAATTGGCAGCATATATAGTTAATATTAATTCTAAAATACCACGGAGGGGAAGAAAAAAAATGAACGAGAAATAACTAGAGCAAGGCAAGGTAAAAAGAAAGAAAAAAAAAAAAGTCAGTGTGAAAAAGTTACAAGGTAAGCAGAAAACTAAGCTGTGTTGGGAAAGGTAGGTAGCGTGAAGTTTGTCCTGTTTACTGTTTAATGTCTAAATTGGCTCTTGAGCCAGGAGATAAAGAGCTGAATGCTGCAGGCTGTCAAAGGCTCAAGAAACAAAACAATTCAGGGAATGCCAGGGCACTTGGAGTTTCCCGAGTTTCCTTCCCTCCCCCAGAGCTCACTCCTGTTTTCAGAGGAGTGCCTCTTGATTTATCAGCTTCATCCAATCCAGATTTAACAAGTTTAAACTGGATCTTACTACAAAGGACAGAAAAAAAAAAAGGCTAAGTCTTGTTTTGCAATCCTGGGTATTTTCAACAACAGTAAACTAATGTACTCTTTCCTGCTTGCTCCATGTACTGAATCAGAGCTATAAATACAGACGAGACCAGTGCAGCAAGCACCCCTGCGCCTCCCCAGCACACACCAAGCTGCACAAAACAGCTATGACTTCACTTCTCCCACCCCCGGGTGCTGGGCCGAGACACCTTGTCCAACTATTAGTCATGAGACTCAGCTGGTCTGTACTTTGTGCTTGCTTAGGATAAGCAAAGCAAATACCTGATGAAATAGGTTTTCCAATTAAAAAAAAATTATCACAGTCCATCCTGAGAGGCTACTTTCAACAACCCATCTGAGGAAGTAACATAGAATAGTATTTAACAGGCACTGGGCTAAAATTAGCTTGACATTCAAGTGTCTACCTTACTGCCCCTCTGTTCTGGGCTAGTTCCAGCCCTCTGCTAGACCCTACCAGCAGCTGTCAGCCGCACTGACACCGCTAATTGCCATACACGGTATATCTGCTGAGTAATCAGGCTCACTGGCCTCTTGCAAGGACCAAGTCTGGGTCAGGTCCCAGTTCCAAGGAAGCAGATAAAAGTCTTCAGGTTACGCTACCTTGATCTTCATCTCCAGACAGAAACTCAAGGATGGTGTTCATGGCCCCCATGTAGAAGATGAGCCGCAGCTGGGTGACACACATGGTGATAAGGCTGAGCAACAAGATAGGACTGAAGATACTCTTCATGAAGGAGGGAGAAGCTGCAGAAGGAATAATAGAGTCTCTGAAGAAGGCAACATACCTTCATAAACATGTACAATTTCAGAAGAGGCTTTGGCCTCTGGGTTAGCAGGTCTTCTCCTAGCTAGTCATTCCAACACTACGTGCCAGTGGCAGCTCCAAGGAGTTCACAGTTAGCAACTACCTGGTGCCTTACAAACTTCCGTAACGAACCACTATAGATGCTTGGAGCTTGGTCTACCAGTAACTGGGGCAAGGGAGCAAGAAGGAAGGCTCACCTAATTCTGTGGATTAGAGCAAAAGGAAGCTTCAAACCATTTACTTTGGCTATACCCCTGAGTAAAGAAGGCTCAGTCATGATGGCAACAGTCTACCGAAGAGACAGCAGTGACCAACTGCACCGTCCTTCCAAGCCATACCAGTTACCCATGCTGTTGTTCCCACCACTGGCAACAACATACAGTGTATTTAGGCAAGTATACAAGGACAGGATTCCTTATATAACTGAACCTGTATTTAAGTCATAGTGGCTGGCACATGGCCCTGGCAACACATGGATCATATATCGTTATCTCATAAACAGGTCTGGAGCGGAGTAGAAAGGCCGACAGCCTTGTGCCAGCACAAGCATCCCTGAGGCACTCAGGGAACCACACCTGTGTTGTCAGGCTGGCACTTCACTTCTAGGTCCACTGTAGATAGACAGAGCTTGTTGTTCTCTTGCAAGGCTGTCGGCTCCTTGGGGCCCTTCATGGAGCTCCCCACACTGAGACGGCGCCCCACAGTCGTTACTTGCTTGTAAAACTGCTTCCCAGTGATTTTGTGGTCAAATCCCAGCCAGCTGAACTTTATTTTCACCCTGTTGGGCAGTAAAGAGCACAAGAGCTGCAACACAGGGTGGGGAATCACAGGCAGCAGTTGCAGAACTCAGAAAGGTTATGTGTGGATTTAAGGCACTAGTTTCCATCTACAAACCCACAAATGGTTTGGATCCAGAGCACAGAGAGATACTTCCCCTGGGGCAATTTGGCACAGGTCAATATAGAAATACTTACGACTACTGACAGATCATTTTCCTTCATCATTCCTACATTTTGGAAAGTTCAACTTTCCACAGATATTCACAAATCAAGACATAACGATAATGACAGACATAAATCCTCAACCTAAGAAGGAATGGCAGCAATGAACAACATGCAAGGGAGTTCCCTGTCCACTCCTTTAAGTTAGCCAGGCCAGCACTTTCTAGAGGATTAAGAATGGGATTAGCCCTCAAGGCCAGTTTAGAGGACACTTACGAATAGTCCATGTCTTCTGGTCCTGGAAAAGGCTCCAGTGGCCAATTGAAGAAACAGTTGAGGAAAACTAGTCCTGCACAACTTGCCCAGACAAGCAGAATAAGGATGAAGGAGACCCCAAAGTCATATATAACCTGGAAATCACAAGGGAACATGGTTTTGGCTATAAGAGCAGAAATACTTCAATATTCTTTGAATGAGGTCTGAAAGGAAGCTGTGGGAAAGGAAAACATGCTGCATTTAAAATGGGTTTATTTAACTCAGGTGGTAACAAAGAAAAGTTCTATGACAGGCAGGCTTGGAAAGAGATGTATATTCACATCCTTAACAGCAGCTATAGCAACAACAGGACCTCCAGCTGGAATAGCATGCAGTGGTATTGCAGATGACTGCCAAACGTTTTCATCTAGGACCTTCTCCTTGGAAAGCCAGAAGGAACTCCCCTGCACACTTGAGATTGCCTTACCTTTACTATATTCCCCTTATGCTAATTCTGCAATGAAACATCTCTGGTTCAGAAACACTAGTGACCTACCAAGGCAGCCCAAGTGACCATCCCTTCTGTCCTTTCAGTGCTGTTTACTCTGAACATAGTTTAGAGCCAACCGTTGGTGACAATCACACAGATTAAATATAGACATGTATATTAAAATACACATATATACACTCCTTAGAGCTTAGAAAAGCAACCTCTCAAAAAAAAATCTTAATATTTTCACTTTTACTTACCACCTTTAAAATTTTACTGTTTGTTAGCAAACAGACCGTTCTATTTACAGTATTTGCATTCTTGAGACAGTCACTTGGGAAGTCTTTAAACAGACAGGAACTGAATCTTGCAAACTCACAACTCTAAACAAGTGCTTTAACAAATAGTCCCTCTTTCTTGCCACATTATTGCTAAATGCTGCAAAACTCCAGTACCCCACCACCAGTCATGAGTCACAATCCCATGGCCTCACCTTGATTCCTGGAAAAGTCACAGCAGAGGAAGCATAGGAGCCAATCATCAGAGCAATAAACGTGGAACGAAGGTCACCAAACATGTTGGGCAGCTAGGGAAAGAAAAATTGGTTGAAACAGGTTGATGCCAAGAGAAGGGAAGAGGGAAGGAGGCAAGGAGGCTTTCTTGAGAAGACATAAAGCATAGTGACAGATATAAATCTGGCACTTAGGATTAAGATTTCTAGGTAGAAGCAGCCAGTTTTACTCAAGAATGACTTAGCTGTTCAGGATATTGCTCCGCAATTGGCATTGGCATCTCCAGTGTCAGGGAACATCTACAATCCAGGATTTATGTGCTTAATGGCATTGCTGCTTTCCAGACTGACAGCATACTTTGCATTGGTTACCTTTAGCACAGGAGTGTTTGCTCCAGCCTTTGTGCTTCCTTTTAAAATTCCATACCTCAAGCCTGTAGCCACCACCTCTTTTCCTCTAAAAAAAGAGAAATATGTGCCCAAGTTCTCTACATATCACCCTCTTTTTAGTCAAGAGTTGTTAGACACAGGCTGAGATAGCTGCACAGGCACCAGCTGTGTCTTTAACACACCCTGCAACACCCTTGAACTGCCAGGTTTGTTTATGCACCTTGGGTCAGCACCCAAATCTTTGCAGTAGACCAGAAAATTCCTGTTATAACAAGAAGGAACAGCGACAAACATGAACTATGTTGCTGTTCGTATTTCCACTTCTAGCTAGGTCCCTGGCTCCTTCTGTGAAAGCCGACTCTCTCCATGAGAGGGGCTGGCCATTTCTGCATCAGTTGGATGGTTCAGATGCCCAAGCACTCTAGCTTGGAGCTAGGTACAGGAAGGCAAATCACAAACACTCGATTTCTAAAGCTTTATTGCCCAGTGCGGCCACAAAGCTGCTGAACTCCACAGCAAGAGGTGGGCAAGAGCACCTCGCATTGCAATTCCTGCCACCCACCCCACTCTGCTACCTCGGCTCCTAGCAGGTAGGACAGCATTGCTGAGAGCAGACCCAGCTGGCTCTGCAAGGATCTGCAGGGAAAGCCATGCTCTCATCCAGAACAGCTAGGAGCAGGCCACAGGAGCCACTTCTGCCACCTCAACAGCAAAAGCACTGCCAGGCTGGCTCTCCAGCCCATTTCCACTCAGGATCCAAAAGCAGAATGGAGCAGGCAGAAAGAGCTGCGAGGCATTCCTGCTCTCCTGGGAAAGGAGGAACTCCTCATTTTTCTAAACACTCAGAAATGAACAAGTTTTCATCACTGACTAACAATGGCCTGCAAACTGGAAATTACAGGGAGAAGCTTTGAAGTTGTAGGCTACAGAGAGCTCAGCTGACACCTGGTCAACAAGCAGAGACTCTACTGCAGGCAGACGGATTTCCCTTCCACCTCCTTTTTCAGGTCCCTTACTCCCCAAATTCACTTGGGCATCACTACCAGGTCAGCTTCAGAGGGCGTCAAAGCAGGATACTGGGTGCCTTCTAGGACTGAAAGCACAGCCAGCATTTTATCTGTTTAAAGATGCTGCTGAACAAAGTGATTCAGAGAGCATTAGACCGAGTCTGAGCAAGCAAATGCTGTCATCACATTCCCCTTCCACTGCTGAAAAACAAATTCATCTTTCCCAGGAGTAGCATATAAGGCAAGCAATTCTGGCTTGTGTCACGGCAGGACCAGCGTGTTTACAACACAAGTATTCCTGTGCAGGAACACTCTCGGATCCATCTGGCTGTTTATCATCCCTCTGTCTCACTGCAGAGCTTCCTATGCAGTGCAGTCTCCAGGTCCTCAGATAACCCCAGCCAGGGAACAGCAGCAATGATGTGCCGAGCCCTATGCTGCTGGTGAACCCCGAGCAGACACACATACAGCAGAGGCAGAAAACGCTGCACTCCTCTGCAGCGAGGATCCCCACACCCACCCCCAGATCCCCGCATGCGGGAGAGCTGCCAACAGGCTGCTCTCAGGAGCTGCAGAAAGGAACCGCCAAAGGATCCAAAGGTCTGTTACCAGGCACAAAAGTCTCTCATTGGAAGCAGTGGCCTAAATACACACCCCAGAAAAACAGCATCTGCAGAATACAATATCTGCAGGTCACAAAAAGGCTAGTCACTGTCGCCAGGCAGGGTATTCATTTAATCTCAAATACCCCAAACCTAAAATAATCTCCAGAAATTACAACAAACAGCTGCTCCTGCTGGGGAGCCCAGAGCAGGGCAGGAGCTCCACAAACACAGCTGCTTCTTGGCTTGAGCTGGTTTTCCCCAGAGCCCCAGAGATCACAAAAAGCCTTTTTCATACAGCAGACAAGCAACTCCCAAGTGGATCCTCCTGCTCTGAGGGCTACTGGAGACAGGGAGCAGGCCTGAAAGCAAGCAATCATGTCCAGGAAAACCCAAGCCTATTTCTGCCTCAATGGGGACAAAAGTCCTAGAAAGGCTAGAGATTTCCTAAAGTCCTATTCAGCACCAAACAAGCAGCCAGATTAAAAAAAATTGCACACAGGAGAGTTAAGGTCTTATCCAACCCAATCAAAGCAGAAACTGCAAGCACTGAGCACTTGGGAGGAAAAGAAATCTGAGAATACCTTGAGGGGCAGAGGGGAGGCGAGGGGAGAAGTAGTCCAGACCGAGACAGAAAACCTCTCAGACAGCAAGTGCCAGCACTGGCAATGCCTGTGCAGGTCTCATCTGAAGACCAGATACTAAAATAACACAATATTTACTAAGCCATTTTTCATGCTGTCTTTCTATCAGCAAGCATTGGAAAAAATGAAACAAAGAGAAAATAAATAAATAAAAAAAAACCACACACACAAGCCACAGAGCAAGTGGGCTCTTTGTTTTTCTGCCACCAAAGAGATCTGGTCCTCATCCTGATCTTATCCCTGAAGGCCAGAAGGGACTCCTCCATTAACTGCTGCCCATTCTGGTATGACAGCCACAATTCTGCAAGACCTACAATGACAGAAACTCTTACACCTCCTGTTTAAAGGTCAGCAATATTCAATGCATTATTAACTTTATGCCCCATCTGAAAGATACTAACTTAATTTTGCCATACCATAACTTTTTTTCCTGGAATCCTTTATTACAGGTATGCGGCCCTAAACCAATAAAATAATTTCCTCTTGCAGGTTATTTTCTCATCTGCCCTATAGTGAGTTTAAGACCTTCAATCATTTATAATTTTCAGCTTTTTCCTGGAGACAATCCGTATACAAAAAGATACCACAGTAGTATTACCAAACCCCGTTCCCTTCCTCTGGCAAGGACTGTTTGAAAGAACTGTGGAAAAAGTCAAGGGATTGAGAACTAGACTACTGGAGAATGGTATTTTTGTTCAAGCTAAACTTTGTTTTCCCTATCAGGAGTATATTTGGAAGTTATACAGACACTAAAAAATATGTTCTCCAGGAAAGCCTCAGACTGCCCTCTTTGTCCAAATCATATGGAAATTCCTGTTCCCATTCTCCAACAAACAAAAGATCACAGAGCCCTAAGTTTTCCTAGTATTTCCAAGCAGAGAAGATTCCCTACACAGAGATGCCCCCCCGCTCTGATTTAAGGGCGCTGTTTGTAGCAGAAAATAAAGAGCAAAGCAGCTGTAATTCTTTGAAAGGAAAACAGGACAGAAAACAATCTATAAAAGGCTCTTTGTGGTAATTTATCACACATGTTTATTTCTTTGCATGAAATAGCTTCGGAGCAGAACCAGCGCCAGATTCCCGTGTTGCTGTCAGAGCCACCAACACAGATCTGTTTCCATTTCCAATCTTCACTTATATTGGCTAAGACCAAGTCACGAGGCAGAAATCTCCCCTCTGCATTTTAACAACAGGCACAGTCTGACCTTGTTCCCAGAACTGGGAACAGCACTGCTTGCTCACTCCCCCTCCTCCCCAAGCCACAACGCAAGGCACCCAGGAACAGCAGCTTGCTTTGGCTCCGCAGCTTGCCATGTGCTTTCATGATACCCTGGGGACTTGTTATTGAAAAAAGGCTTTAAACCCAAGAGGCAAGGCTTCGTGGAGCACTGTCCCAGGCTGTAATCCTCAGAGATCCCATTTATCCCTTGCACAGGCACTGAGGATCCCCATCTCCTGCCCTCCCATCAGATCACACCTTGCCCACGCATGCAGGTGTCCCGGGAGGTTTCAACACCCAATGAAGCACCCCAAGCTGCAGCACCCGGGGAGCATCCCAACCCCACGCACTGTGGGGGCTGCCTTCATGGCCATCCTGCTACGAAGCAGCAACTGTAACCCGCCTGGGGTGGCAGAGGACCAGCTCATGCACCAGTGGTTTTGTCCCATTTCCTGGAGCACTCCAGGTCACTTACAGCTGGCAGGAGAAGGCAGTCACCTAGCTTTGACTTGTGCCTGCACGTGCGCACTCGGCAGTCAGTGCCTGTGTCAGCCAGAACAAGCCTACTTGGCACCAGAAGTTAATTAGTGCTCACCGCCTCTGTGTAATGAACATCCTTAAAGAGGTCTTTAAGTCCATCTTTTCAGCACTTACTTCAGCCTCTCCTGTGCACAATGCAGAGTGCAGTGTCTGCAAGCCACATCTCCTGGAGCCTGCAAGCCACGGACCTGTCACCTCCATGGCCCTCCCTTGCCACACTCCCCGTCTCCACAGGCAGAAGGGACCCACAAGAGATCACCATGTCACCACAGAAGATGGCTCTTGACACATCAGCTGTGAGCACCCCAGCTCACAGGCAGAACCACACAGGGACAAAACAGTAAGCTCCCAATGAGCAAAATACACCTGCTTTTAACAGTCACCACCACAGCTACGCCGCGATGCAGGTGAAGTGCTTCCCTCCCACTTTAGACTATTTTTAATCACATTCACACGCCTCAGGTACCAAAATGCCTCTGTGTGGCTCTGCAGGGAGGCACAAGCAGCTACATCTGAATCTGGATTTGAGAAGTCAGGCCTGAAGCCACCTCAGCTCTTTACAAAACACACTGCTGTCTGGAGGGGATGGGCTCCACCTGAGGTGAACTCACATCATTGCTACTCCCTTCCGACCTCCTCAAGGCTTGGATCTCTTCTTGGAAGATTTGACCTTTTTCCTGCTGCCGTACTTCCTTAGTGCTGTGTAAGTGGCTTGCTAATGAGGGCACTAATAAGTGGCTTTGCTTACTTCTGGTGCTAAAAGCCGTAGTACAGCACAGCCAATATACTTCTGCCCTACCCTTGCTCTCCCTTCTATCATCACCAGTGGCTCTAAAATAATCTGTGACCCCTTAATAACCACCCAGAGAGACAATAACCAATGCCGGCAACAGCAGGGTGGGAATCCTCTCCTCTCCCACAGCAGTACTGATGTGATCCTCTCTTCCTTGCTTTTATTTGAAGCGTGGCAGGATGACATTTGCCCCATAGTTCGTTGGGACAACAGCCAAGGCTTCCAGCAAAGAACATTACATACGAAGGAAAGAGACTGACATCTGCACAGAGTTTTGAAAGCTTTGAATATATGAAAGCAATAGCAGCAGCAGCATCACAGTACACACAGGGATCTGTAAACCCAGCCTCTGCCAAATTTAGATCTCAGGAGTTCAGCCAGTGTCTGAGCCTTGTTAAATTAGAGGTAACCTTAACAGAAAGTTTTACTTCAACAGCAAGTTCAAGGTAATGCAGTCCAAATCTGAAAGTTTTCAGCCACAACTCAAGAAACATCAGTGCTTCCCACACTGTTTTCTGGGAGACTCTCCACCTAGCCCTGCTTCAGCCCCCCTGACAAGGATCAGGGTAATGAGGTAGAAAATAAAGCAGCTACTCAGAGGACAATACTGCTTCAGTCTCCAGGCAAAAAGAATCCCAAAATGTAGAGATCCAGCAGACAGTTGTTGACCAGAGCTTGCAATACAATCCATGAGCTAAACAGATCTAAGTGTGCTGCACAGAAGGAGCTGAGTGCATTCAACAACACAGCATTTCTAATGAAACCTGGAAGGGACTCTCAACCTTCCAAGAGCAAAAGCTTTTGTGCTCAAGAACAACCATTTTCCTGGGCCGAGGTGCAAACTGTGCTTGCAGAAAGCTGGTCATACCCAGCTGCAAGGGCTTGTACCCTGCTGATTCTTCCTGCAGTACGTCAATGATAAATCCAGAGCAAACACTTGTCCTGCCTGTGCCAGGCAGCTGAGCACTGCAGGCACAGGTATATGACAATTTGGGTCCTAGACAAAAACACTTCCTCCCCCACCTCTGACACCTTCACCGGAGATGCAAGGGGCAGGTAAAAAAAAAAAAAAACACAAAAAAGAACTAGGGGAAAAAAAGCCTTAGAATAACCACCTGGTACTCAGCCTTTCAGGTAAAAGAGTGACCCCCCCTTTGTACCAAACACACACGTGTGCTATTCAAGCCACAGGCAAAAGATCCACTTTATTCTCCCCTGCTAGCCCAGCTCACAGCCATAGTAAGGACTAAAATACAGCCAGGTAATAACTCTTCACTTACCGTAAGCGATGTGAAGGTCATGCACATCCCACCAAAGCCATTCAGAGCCAGTGCAATGAATATCAGCACAGAGAGAGCTGCAACAATAAAAAGACACCCTTAGCTTTTACTGGGGTGGAGAGGGAAAGAAGACGGAGCCCTGAGGGCTTTGGTCTTGACACTAAAAGCCTCGGTGGATCAACACCTTCAGGACATGCCACACTGTTACTGACCCAGCACCCATCTCCTCAGCCACAGAGAGGGGGAGGGCCAGAGCTCTCCTCCAAGATGGATTTCAGGATGGGATCATCTCTCTCCAGGATGGAAGGGTTTCTTTTCTGTAACGAACAGACTTGCTGATGCAGCTCGTCTGAATGAGTCTTAAAAAGGGAGATTTACTTGAAAGAACTGGATTCAAAGTATCATCTCACTATCTACTCTTGAGGAGCAAGCTCCATCTAACCCTGGTGAGAAAGCCGATTAAACATTGTGTGCTATTACCTATTTCCCAACCCTGAAAAAGGCATGAACTTGTTTGGAATTGCTCCTTTACAGGACCTGGCCCTGCCCAAACGCAAAGCTGAGACCTAGCTATCTCAGACATTTGGCCCTTGCTACACTCTCCACTTAAGGTTGTGAAACACCAGCCCTCCCCAGAGCCACTCAGCTCCCACAGACCAGCAGATGCTTGGCTTGTGTCCTCAGCAAAACCGCAGTACAGCGCTGGAGGTGTGACAGTCAGAGTACACAGTGCTATGCACACTTGTCTATGTCCCCCCCAAAAAAACAAGCCACAGCCCCAAAGCCCTCCCAGCTCAGCAGAGAAACACCTACTTACAGTCTGGATTACTGGCACCGTATGCAATCAGCACGCAGGACACAGCAAAGCAGGTACTGAAAGGGAACCAAAACCACGAGTTTCTTACAGCCAGCCTTACACACAGTAAATTACATATGCTTCTGCCTCCTCAGCACCTTGTTAAGCAAGCATAGTCTCATTTCTGTAAGAGGGAGGGAAGCCGGCAATTTGGAAAGAAAAATCCAGGGAAATGCCCAAATATTAGAGACAAACCTTGCACAAGGGCTGAAGCAGCAACCTTGCTTCCCAATACTGATACAGCTGAGCCCAAATTCCCACCTGGTTTTCCAGCACAGAGCTTTGCCCGCCCTCACCTTGAGGTGACCAAAGACAGCAGCACCCTTTGTCCTGAGCCCCAGCTGTGGTCACAGCACTCACAGCCTTCACCTGCTCCTCTCTGGTAGGGTCCGAGTCAGAGATTTGCCCTCTTTTTGCCCACTCTGCCTACAGACCAGTTTGGTTTCTGGTACTGTTCAGTGCATTAAAACTCAGCAGTGCTGGGGTTCACTGTGCCCAACAAGTCACTAATGCCTACATGCCATGATGGAAGCAGCTAACGACTTTGCTATTTGAGGCAGAAAGCAACACACACCACATGGCAGAGAAAAGACCTAGAAAAAGCAGGCAGGATGTGTTTATCACCAAGTTAACTCCCCAGCTTGCAAACAATGATGTAACATCTTGGTTTTGTGCCTCTCAGGACATAGCTCCCAGCTCAAAGAAAAAGCTACCCTCCGTGACTCACAACAACTCCGCTCTTCCTCCAGGCTCCATCTGGCCAGGGAGCAGAGCAACACTGGAGAGCTGAAGTGTGGACATGGAGTCCCTGGCCCTTCCCTTATGGAACAATTCACTGTGCTGGCTAAAATCACCCCAGAGCCACTCCAGTGCCCTATGCATGGCCAGCAGCTCCCAGTAGATCCCAGCCCCATCCCTCAAAGTTCCTGAGGCTGCAGGGACCCCCACAACAGGCACAGCACCCAAACACCACCCATCTGCCCCAGACAACATGTGAATTCACCCCTCAGCCCACCCGTCGAGCCCAGAACACCAACCTGCCAAGCAGCCGCAGCTTGCGAGGACCGTACTTGTCCATGACAATCCCCAGGGGCAGCGTGATTGCACTGAGGAGGAAGGACCCAATGGTGAAGGCCAAGTTCAGCATCTCATCCTGGGCATTGCAGGAAGGCCATTTGTGCTCTGAAGCTGTGCTGTTCTCATGTTGAGGGCTGCTGGTGATGTTTTCTACACAGGATGACAGAGGACCATCATTGCAGTGTTTTAGAATGAGGCTTGTAGTGTTGCAGGAAGGAGGGAAGAAGAAAGCCCCCCACACAGGGTGCCACAACACACTGGGCATACACCCTCCACACTCCATTTTTTTTTTATTATAATCAGTGAGAAATGGAGAAGGGAAAGAAGAGCGGCAGAAGGACAAGGGAAACCTGATGTGCTCAGCTGGGAGCAGGAAAAGGACACAGAGGCACCCAGGGGACAAGTATTCCAAGCAGCAGCAGGGTAACAACCTAAGGACAGAGATTCATTAATTTATGAAAACAACTATATACAGCAAGGCCCTGGCAATTACAGGGGAACAAACCCAGCAGAGCCTGAAGAGACTTAAAAAAAAAAAAAAAAAAAAAAAAAAAAAAGATCCTCCTATCTACAACTGGCATGTTCTCACAGATCTTTTCCCTAACTAAACTGGGAGTGACAACTACAGCCAAATCAGTTATTTTGGATGCTGGGCTGATGAGCCCTGGCACAGAGCAACAGCCTGCTCAAATGAAAAGCTTCCTATCCTCACTGCAGGCATCAGGATGAGGAATGGCTTTGCAGTAGTCACCCTGCTTCCCGACTGCCCTGGCTCTGAAAAAATCCTTCCTGGATTTAACTACCCTGTTCCCAGGAGGGCTGGCAGCTCACCTGCCTTCTCCATTTGTTAAAGGATCAATGCATCTTTAACTTCTGCCCCATAATTAGCATTTTCTATTATTTCCAAGTGGGCTTAAGCCATACAGATCAATTATATCTCCAGCTTTCTGTTCTTGCCCTTACATGAGGAACTCCTCATGCAAACTCCCACACTGAACAGAGCCCATGTTGTGTAACTGAGACAAACGGGACAGTTTGGAAAAAAAAAAAAAAGAAAGAAAGAAACAAGTTCACTTTTCTTTGCAGCAGCAGTTTTACGGCCTCATGTCAACTCTGCTCCTGTCCCAAGGTGGCTTACAACTCCTCAAGCAAGCACGTGTGCCTTTAGACTGTCATTAACCCAGACCTCTAGTGCACTCCACCTCTCCTTCTCCCAGTGCTTATCTGACTTATAAGTAACCTTTGCTGGTATGACACAGCACTTGCTTTCTTACTGCTGCTGCAAGCCAGTGACATAAAACACTCTCCTCCATATTTAATAATTGATCTGACAAAGTTCAATATTAAAGGAGGAATAGAGAGAGAAGTCACCTACATAACCACCCGCATGAAGCAAGACTAGAGATTCCCAGCAAGCCCTGGTTAGTTAATTAGCAGGAATCCCTCACGTACAAGTGATTTCACATTCACTGCTTGGTGCAGCTTGTGGAGATCCCCTTGGCTGCTCACACCCTCCCTGAGTCTCTGGAGATCACACAGCCCCATCTTGCAACTCCTTCCCTTCTACCCAAGCCTCAGCACCATTACAGTTACTGGTTTCACCCTGGTTCTCCTAGCTGGCCAAAACAACCCTCCCAGCTTTGTGTCCATTGCAAACAAATCACACTCCACCTTCCAGACATCAGGTCTTAGCAGGAATTCAGATGCTGATATCTCAAGCTTACGGGCTGCCTGCAAACCTTCCTCTGCCCCTCCCAGCACTCCAGGGAGGGTGCACGGCGTTTCTCTCCATTTACATTGCTCTCACCAACACCTTTACTAAGATGTCTCAAACTGCCTGTGGGTAGTGATGGCTGATTGTTCCTTCACTTTGCCACGTGCTCCTGATTAATAACTTAATCTGTACCTTCTGTTGCCCTGCTAGTGCCATCACGGATAGCCAGAGTAAGCAACCGAGATATCCCCAAAAGGCCACATGTTCCATCAGTATACCTTTTGCAAGGAGGACAGCATTCCAGCCTGAGGCTCCCAAGTCACATCCCTAGATATCAGTCCTCAGACGGACTAAAGGCTTTCTGCAGTTTTCACACTACATCTCAATCTTTTTCATCAGTCTTTCCCTCACAATCTCCTGTTGATGTGGCCCAGGATCTTAAATGCTGACTTCTGACAGCATCTCCATGAGGCAGACACACAGCTTCATCCACAGCATCAAGGCTTTTTGGGCTCTCCACAGAGATAAATTCATAGGAAACAGATGCGGGTGAGAGGTTAAACTTGGGGAAAACAAAGTGGGGGAAGGGGGGGGAAGAGTGACAAAGTAGTAGTAGTTTCCCTGTGTCAGCACTCTACAGAGATAGCTCAGCTGTGGAGTGGAAGAAGGGTGGAGGGACATGGACAGTGCTGTGACCTTATAACTTCTGGCTGCATGTGTTAAAGAGCCTGTCAACCCTCCCCACGAAGAGATCTCAAAACAGAACTATTCAGCATTTAAAGCTGAAGTAGACGAATTAATAGTAATTTATTGACATGTACATTTGCAACACGACCCCAAGGAGCTCCCACAGCATATGCCTGCTAGCAGACCCTCCAATGGCATGCATGATGAGCGGCAACACCAGGAGGCAAAGAGGACACAGCTCAGAAATGGCAAGGAAACTTGGCCCTTGTCTGAAGACTTGCTACAGCAAGGAAGGCTGGGAACAGGGCACCCAAATTCAGTCCCTGCTTGTACCAGCCACCTTGTTTACAGCTGCTCATCGCCAGCTCCAAGGCGGGGGGGAGGGGGGGAGGAGGCAACAGTGTTATGTGGAAATACAAATTGTTTGTGAAAATAGAAGCAGCCCCTGGGCAACAAGAGAAGATCCACTGAGGAGTAATGGAAATGATTCGAGCAGTCCTTGGCACCCTGACATCCTCTGATCCTTTTCCAGCCACCTCCATAAATAGAACATTTTGGAGGGGCTGCAGGTGTGTGCACTGTGCATGGGGTCCAGTCAGGAGCCATCTCACTGGGGAGCAGAGATTCATGTGCCAGCAGGTCACCAGCCTATGGTGGCCACTTGAGAGCAAGTGGCAGCAGGAGATTAATGGGCAGAGAACCTGCCTAACTACTCACCTACCCGATGCACCTAGTTACAACAAACAGCAGTTTCCCCTCAATCACAGCTCAGATCCTGTTCCAGATCAGCACACACCACACTTCTGGGGAAAGTCTCCTACGTGCCTGGCTCCACCTGCAACAGGGCTTTGGGTAAGGGCTGTCTCTGTGTCAACAGTGGTGCCCTCCCCACATTCTCCTGCCAAGTCCACCTGTGTGCAAGCATGCCGGGTCTGACATGCAGCAGTGCCATCTGGGTAAGCCAGCAGCACAGGCTGAGCCCAGGTACCCTCACCGCTGTCTCACTGTCAAGCTGGAAGAAGCTGCAAGTCTTTATCAGCAATTACAAGAACATACTGCCTATTTTTACAGTGCTCCCCCTACAAGCAGCAGGATTTCTACTGCCCAATTAGTAGTTCAAGTTACTATTTAAAGAATGACAGCTTAGGTGAGAGGAAGGCTGCCTCGGTAATCATTTATGTCAGGCTCATTGCTGGGATTTGTTCAGGCTGTTACCGGAACATTTAAAGTCATCCTTTCTCCCAAATTAAGTGCTGTAGGTTTCATGAGAGGGTCAATCATTAACTACTCTTTGCTGACCTCTTCAAATCCCAGGCACACACCACGTTACCAGAGGAACGAGTCTGGCTTTTTCAAGAGTGACTGCCATCTCAGATGGCAGAGAGGAGGCTTCCTTTCATCTTGTTTCATGAATCAGACTGAGCCAAGCAAGCAAGACACCCCCAGCCGCCCCGGCAATAGCTCTGTGGGACACAGTCTGCACAGCCTCACCTTCCTCTTTTCTCCTTAAAAAAAAAAGAGGGGGGAAAAGAATTTAAAAAAAAATAAAATAAAAAATCAGAGCCAAAGAGTCTGGGAGCATTGGTTAAAAAAAAAAAAAAAAGAAAAAAAAAATCACAGTGAAAGACATGTGCAAACAACTGATCTGCAGTCTGCCCACATAAGAACATGTTTTCTCTTTTCAGGATGGTGTCATACTTCTGGGAACTGGGAGGAGATGTTCTTGCTTTATACCACTGCAAATGCAATTTCTTCGGGTTTTCCCTCTCTGCCTGTCCATCCAATTGCACTTCCAGGACCCCCCCTCTGGGCACCCAGCTGAAAGCCTCGTATAACTGAGGCACAGTCTCCAGCTAAACTCCCCAGCTGCAGCTTCATTTTACAGCAGTTCTCACCCAGGGCCAGCACCTTCCCATGCAGCACTCCGATACCACCGACAGCTGCTAATCAACACAGCATGTTTCCTGTAGAAACTGAACATTTACCACATTTACTCTTTTCCTGTTTACAGGGGTCATGTGCACAGCCTTTCCACAAGCTGTTGTCAAATCTTACCAGCTTGGAAGGGACCTTCAAATTGCACATTCCCCACCACAGACCCCAAATACATAACAGCAAAGAGCTGTAAGGCAGCACCTTCTTCCCATGCCCGCGATAAGGCGCGTTAACCTGCTCTAAGTCAATTAGCTTATCGTGCCTTTGGTTTTCTACAGCCCTGTCTTAGGGGAAAGCCCTCTGTCCATCTGGCTCCTTATCCCTGCTCTTTGTGAGCAGATTATCAAGACTTTTTTTTTTTTTTTAAACGTTTCAAAGACCCAAGCCTTGAGCTTCCCAATCCCAGTAACATCACAGCAATGCAAGACCCTGAACAGATCAAGTTCCCCAACAGCTGATAAGGCCTGAATCCTGATAAAGACTGCAGAATCAGCACTTGCACCGAACAAAAGATGCTGCTTCAGTTGGTTAAAGGCCAAGTAGTAGTGTAGTAAAATTAAAATGGGAACAAAGTGCCACTACCAGACTCCTTGTCAGCAAATTTCAAGCATACCTCTCAGGATGTGGCCAAACCTGCCGCCTAGAACAGGTACAACCCCCCACTCAAATCCTGTTGCACAACCGCTTTAAAAAAAATATTTGTTACTTTGATGTGGCTTTTTTTCCTAGGTGTCCACCTTCACCCTCACCACAACCAAGTTAAAAGTCCAGCAGACCCCCCATGTTTGCACGGTGGCCAAGTAAAATCCAATAGCCAGTAGCCAAGGGCAGGCGGGGAAAGGAGGGGTTCCACAGGAAGACAAGGAGCCCTTCATGAATTGCAGTCACTTTCTGGGCAGCTGCTGCTACCTTCAGTGAAGTGCCTGCAGAAGGGACAAGGTCTAGTTTTCTCTCTTGTTGAAGGCATCACAAAGTGCAAGAGCTTTTGCTGACAAACAAAAAGCCCTGCCAAGAACCTTTGGCTCATTAAAAAAAACCAACGACTTTTCCTAATACTTACATGCACACAGCAGCAGCATTATGTACAACAAGTGCCCAAAGGCTACTAGTTATAATTTGTGTGCCCCAACCTTCCAGCCAAGTACTCACTCAGGCTGCAGGATTCAATAGGTTATGCTGAGAAAGGCAACCACTGGGCCATCCTAATCCCAGCAAAGGTCAAGCTCAGCTTCGTGCTGGTCATTCAGTGACTGCTGCGGGGCAGCTGCAAGGGAGTCTGCTGTCCCCACACCGTCAGCTAGGACTCTCCCCTACCAAATTGCCAAGATTATCACAGTAAGGACAAAGACAGACAAAGGAAAGCGAGCAGGCATGGATGAAGAAGGAAACCAGCGTAACTGGTCCTCAATGCTCATCACAAGCCATCACTGAGTTCAGCAGTGATGGCCAGATATTTGAGGACAATGAGAACATTTGACTACATACATTTCTTTTCAGGGATTAAGTTCTCCTGCCTCAGGGCACAGGTTGGTCACTGGGAGGAATAAATTGCCCCCAGGACAGCAATTTTACCACAGTCCAAACACTTACATCTTCCCTGCGGTCTGCAGCACGGGCACTCCCATGGGGAGAGCCAGACAGACCACAGATGGGCAAACATGGGTGAGGAGCCAAGGTGAATCTTGCCGATTTGGTGCAAAGGCAGATGAATTGAAAGCAATCAAAGCAAAGAGTAGGAGGTGTGCCCCAAGTGAAGCAGGGCTCTTGTCAGCAGGGCACATCTCAGGAAGCAGATAGGGAAAGGGCTGCTTTTGGAGACAGTCAGCATTTGCTTATCAACTCTCATGTGTTTTATCTCAGTGGCACAAAGCCTCCACCTGACAGGTTTAATGAGATCTCTTATACAGGCCTGTGACAAAGCCACCATGGCTTAGCCAGAACAGAGCAGCCTTGAACAGAAGTCCTAAACTGCTGAGGATTCTCCCTCACAGAGCCTGGAGCACTACTGGAGACCCAAGTAACACAGACGCACTTGGAAGCATCGCACCACAAGCGGAGCACAGGGTGAAGATAAAGCAGCCAAGCTACAGCTGGTAGAAGACTCAAACACATGCATGTTTGCCAGGTGCACCAACCCAGGCTGAGGTAGCCACCCACAGGCACACAAAACAGAAGAGGCCATAACAAGCAGTTGATGAATGGAAAAAAAAAAACACAAAGTATCATCACAACTATTCGCAGTCACTTTTTGCTTGGACTTTGTTTCCCCACATTTCAGATTTCCCCCGCTGTTCTCAGTCATTACCCACCAAGAGCTCTGGGGTCCATGCTCTTGTTGCCACCTCTTTGTTCCCCTACTGCCTCCTGCTCCATCTCCATGCTCACCAGCGCTGAACGGGCTGATCCACCTTCTCTTCTTATCCACCAGCACACAATCTCTGGACAGAACCCAAACACCAAGCTCCTGCCTCTCTTCATTCTGCTATTACCTTCTCTGAGTGCATGCAAACCTTCTGTCACTACAGCAGCTTTTCAAATCCACGCCACACCTTTACCCTCAGGTTGTCCACCTGTCCACCCTACCACACTGTGGGATATCCCAGACCACAATCCTCTCCATGCCCAGGCTGGGGGATACACGTCCACCTACATGTTGTTTTTCCCAGGGCTATCCTTCCCACACCACAAGATTGCGTCCTTCCCTGCAAGGCTCTGTCTGCAACATGGAAAACCGCTTCCTCTGGCTGGGCCAGGTGAATGTCAAGCCCTCAGAGACACAGCCCAGTTTGAGCATGTCATAGGTGTTTGAAGAGGGAGAAGAAAAAAACGTTAGTAGCATTTACTTCTGCAATTTCTCCTCAACAGCAGCACTGGACTCCTCCAATCTCATTTTCACCCATGCTCTTTTCTTTCCTACCACTAAGGAAAGGGCACCCATAGTTTCTCACTACAAACTCAGGACACCCTTCCCACAAATCATCATCCTCCAGAACCCACCAGGCCTTCCCTTGCAGAGATCAGCCAGGCCACCATGCAGAGGAAGAACTCATTGCCAAGTAGAAAAGGCTGTCCAGAAAAGCTTTACCTAACCTTTAAGGCTTCTTTTCCAATCACTCTGCAAAGCAACAGCAACTACAGGCACGTTACACCATCACGAGAATACCATCAGTTTTGGAAAGTTGTGCACAACCCTTCCTTCTACCCCAGGACTGACCTGGAGCTCAGCCCCACTCTAGCCAATTCCACACCACCCTCAGACAGGGAACCACACCAGCAAACCTCAGCAGCAACTTATTCACGTAAGTCTCCAGAGCATCCTTACCTAAGTCGTAGCACAGGTAGGAATAAAACCCTTCTGCTTTCAGCATGATGAGGAGGGACCCCCAGCCCAGCAGGACAGCAGAGAAGAGCAGGTTCTCGATGATGGCTGTAAATGCCATCCACCAGCGCCGGCGATGGGCAGTAGCAAGTGTGGGTGCCATTGTTGCGTGATGAGATGGCCTCGTTCAGAGTCTCAACCTGCAGGGACCAGAACAACATCCAGTGAGTCCACAGTACCAGCAAATGCTGCTCAAAGAGTTCAAAAAAAGCATGATTTAAGAAGAGAGCTCTCTACTGGAACGCAAGCAAACATGCCTGCTGAATGCAAGGCACTCAGGTGTAAAACTTGTTTTTGCAGGTACCAGCTTGCCAAGTTACCTGGAGGGATAAGAGAGCACAGGTGCCCTTGGAGCAGCCCCTCCAGTGCACACACCATGCAACTGAGGAGCGTTCAAGGACTCGGTTCCACTTCCCGAGCAACAGGTATGAAAATGCAGCAAATATCAACTGCCCGGAGCCCACTCGCCCATCACCTGTATGAGGCAGGCAGCCCATTTGTAAGGCAGCAAGGAAACACGTGCCAGAGCGGGGGGGGCTTCAGCCAGCACCCCAGTCTCCCATCTGCTTGCAGGCAGAGGCTGGGGCCACCGAGGCAGCCCCGCAGCCCTAACGGTGGCTTTAATGACCCACTAGGTCTGCTCTGCTCCATGCAGGGGCACAGATCTGCTCTGGAAGGTGAGCACAGGTCCTATATGTGCCATAAGTCCCATATATGCAGTTTATACCACAGATGGCTCATCAAGGAGCACTTTTTGCTGACTGCCAGACCACCCAGCTTGGAGACAAGGTGGGCCACATCCTGCCCTGGCTATGCAGACAGGCAGGTGCACTGGCCGGAACAGCCCATGGCACATGCTGCTCCACCTCCGCACCCGGGCATCCCCGGGCTGCCCCACAGATGCTGTGGCTGCATTAACTGTCTCCATCTCCACCTGCCCCGGTCCCTGGGGGCCATGAGAGCAAGCGGCAGATTTGGGAGCAGACCTGGCTGACCAAAGAGGGGTGCTCCGGGAAGCCTTGAGGTGCACAGCACCGGGGCCAACCCTGGGTCATGAGGCAGGTGGCCATTTTAGACAAGCGGAGCCTTTTCCCAACCCAGAGCACGCCCCAATCAGGCACTATGGGGAAACAATATAGCTGCACACCACAGCCTAAGAAGAGCTTCTCAGGGGTTCCCACAAGGCAGAGGCCCCAGCCCTGGGTTGCTCTGGGGTGGGGGGGTATAAGGATGCCAAGAGGACAGGGCCACCCTCCAGCCACAGAAGCTGGTGCAGAAACCCCCAGGAGACCAGCCTGCAGCCGCGCCCCCACCCCACACCGCATCTCCTCCACCTTCCTCTTCCTCATCCCTCCACCCGCACGCCCCCTCCCCAGCCCCACACGCCCTCCCTCAGCGCAGAGACCCTCTCTGTGGCGAGAGGCTCAGCCTGCTCTCCCCCACCACACCGTTCTTCCCCAACCACGCTGCCCTCCCCCCGCCGACCCCCCCCCCCCAGCTCTCCCAGAACAGCCCCGCTGCATCCCGCCCTCTCCTCCCCCGACCGACCCCCCAGCGCACCCCGCTCCCCTCCCGCACACCCGGCTCTTCCCCATCAATCCCCATCTTCCTCCACGGCATACCACTCCCACGCGAGAAACCCCCACGCACCCCCCCGACCCCAAATACACCCTATTCACCCCCACCGCATCCCCTCCCTCTCCACAGACCCCCTCCTCCCATGCAAACCCCACCCCGCTCTTACACCCCACGCAAACCTCGCCTCAATCCACCCCGCACGCACCCACTCCTGCGCCCCACGCAGGCAGGCACCCCCCCCGCTCTTCCCCCCCCATCCCTCCGTGCACCCCTCGCCCCGCCGTGCTCACCCTCCGCCGCGCCCCCCACTCCGCACCGCCGCCGATCCCACCCCGGGGTTTTTATCCGTCCTCCCGAGCAAACAGGCGCCGCCGATGATTGGCCGCCGCCACGGCCAATGAGCGCACCCGCCGCTGCCACCGGGGCACGTGCCGGGCTGCGCGCCCCCATGGTACCCCCCCACGCTCCCCCCCGGTAGCCGCCGCGGGGGTCTCCCGGCCGGGACGGCATTCGCACCCGGACACAAGACCCGTTGTTTAGGCGGCGGGAGCCCGCTCCGGGGCTGGGCAAACCGGGACGGCGGGAGGGGGGTGCGTGTGAGGGGGGGAACCCTCCGCGGGAACCGTGAAACACACAAGCACCCCCCCGCCCCTTCCCCGCACCGGCGGGGACAGCGACACCCGAGCGGCGATGGGACTCGCCCGCCTTCCAGGGGAAAAAAGGGAGGAAAATGGGATGCCGGTGATGCCGGGCGCTCCACCTCCCGGCGCGGCGTCGTCCGGCAGCTGCAGCGGGAAATTCCCTGCGGCTTTCGGTGCCGGTTGCTGCCGGTCTCCGCCAGGCCTGGGAAAACCGCACCGCGCTCGCCACGGAACGGCTTTTGCCGGTACAGCCCCAGCCCAGCATTTCGGTAACGGGACCCGCGTTCTTTCTCATCCGCTGCGGTGACGGGCACCGGATCCGTCCTGAGAAGCCCACCCCTCCCTCTCGCCAGCCCGAGGAGGGAACAGAGAAGGTATCCCCGTTAAAAGGTCGTTTGGGGAGCAGGCACCCAGCCGGGGGAACCAGCCCTGGAGACACCCCAGCCCACCAGCACAGTCCACTGACGGACTAAATAAAAGTTAAAATCACTGCAAGCCACGAGAGTGGCTTTGCATGTGAGCTCACCAGAGCTCTGCCCTCTTTTCATATTAAGTTTTTTTTCGAAGCATTCCTCTGCAGGATTTCTAGTCCTGCCATAAACCCATCAGCGAGGTCCTGGGCTGGAGAAGGTGGCCATATACCCCTGGAAATCGGGAGCGGGGATTTTTTGTCAGCTGAAGGAGATGAAAACAGTGCTTGTGGCAGGTAAACATTTCTGAGTGGCTCAGCAGAAGCTGAGGGTCCGGACAGACAGACGTGCACCCACCGCTGCATCCCTGAGAAAGGGGCAGGCTGTGGCTGGGGGAAGAGGAAACTCCTTGGCTGCAGGATAAGGGTCAAACGTTGCAACAGCTGGAAAGTGGATTTAAGCCAAAGCAAACAAACAAGCAAGCCCAAAGAATACAAGCCAGGCTGTATCGGTGCTGTGTTTTTAGCAGAGGTAGAGGAAGGCTGAGACAGCATGAGGTCCCAGGAGACCTCAGCACCCAGACCTGGTCACTGTGTCCCAGAAATACAAACTGCCACAAGAAGGAACACGAGGAGGGCTCGGAGGCTGTTTGGGGATATGGGAAGCCTTTGCTACAGCGAAAGCATGGGAGAGCTCGGTTTTCCTATCCTAGAAGGAGAAAAGAAGCTATCAGGTGATCCGCTACCATCTATAAATACACCCAGAGACTGAGTAAACATCATGGAGAGAAAAAAACTAAAGTGAAGCTGAAGAACAGCACTGGCACAAAGACACATTTATAGAAACTGGCCAGAAATGAGTTTAGGCTGGAAGGGAGGTGACAGCTCCCTCCCGGCTGCACAGGGAGGTCCTCAGCAGGCTTGGATGGAGCCACTGGGGTAAACGACTTGGGCCTCTTCAAAGGCAGAGCTTGGACAGTTTGGGAAAGATGACAAGGCTGCGGTAACAGAGGACAGGCCCCCGTGACCATGGGGAATGGCTCAAGCCTCTGTTCCTACCTTCAGGAAGCCAAGACCTGCCCCAGCAGAGAGCATGGATGCCTCTTTGCTTACAGACAGGACCTCCACACTGGAACCGCTTCCCACTGTCTGGCTTCAAACCACTGCAGCGGGATTTGGAAAGTCAGAAATCCATCACGGCAAGACATTAACCCCTCCCTCGCCCACCAGCTCTGGCTCGCAGACCTCCTGCATCCAGAATTAAAACCCCAGCAAAGCCAGACAGAAACATCCCTGACAGGAAGACGCCAGCGCGACCATGCTGCAGCCGTGTGCATGGGCAGCCACGCGCTGAAAATCCACTGCTTGTTTTCCTTGCACTGCCCCGACAGGGCAAAGATGCTTCATCTTCAAGCAGGGAAAACGTCCTGCCTCGCAGCTCAGCCCGTGAACATGACAGGTTCTTGAAGCAGCAGCAGTGTTTTCTCAAAGCTGGGTGCTTGTTTCAGTGTCGGGGAAGGCTGTCGGGTTGTTGTCAGCTATTTACATGCTGTTCCCAGGGCGAACCGGCTCACGTGATGTTCACTTCTGGCACAACGCTGCCTCGGCTCACAGGCTGAAAATAACCAACCGATTAGAGAAAAATGGCTGCTTATAAATAAAATGTGGGGCTGTCCCTGCCACTGTAATAAAAGACTATCAAAACAAAAAGTAGCCTGTGCAGAACAGAGGTCTGGCCAGGTTGCTGCTCACATCTCGCCAGGATGAGCATTTTTATTTGTATAGCAGAATATTTGATGTTATAATCATGGCAGTGGGTGATAGCACTGCAGGAAGGAGTGCTGCATGCTGCCTGCGAAACTGGAAGCCTCACCCACATGGGACTTCGGTGCCTTGCGCTGTGGAGAAGCACCCGTGAAAACCAAAAGGGAAAAAGCAAAACTCACACTGATTTCTGAAACACCCTGAACCCTAAACCCCAACTCAGCAGTGCCAGACCAGAAGAAGGATTCACACAGAGCTCCGCATGAGATGCAGCCTGCAATGTAGGTGCTCTGGATGCTCACAGCCCACTCACATTCCTGCTGCCCTCCAGTCTCCGGCACTGCTGTAGGCTCAACTCTAAGTGAGAGTTCAAAATTACTTCAACAGAACGAGAAAATGAAAAAAACCCTGAAAGCCTAAGGCTGCGGACAAGTTTCCACACTTTGGAGAATATTTCTCACCACGCCTTTGATTCCGAAGGCGGCTGGGAAACCCAGCTCCTGAAGGGCTTTGGTAACATTTAATTTTCATTCAGAGGCTTTCATGCCATGTGGAATTACAGAAAAATATACAAGAAACTTCCACCACTTAGATACATCTAAAACCAGTTCACGCTGCAAATCCTCTTTGGCATCTTGTCTGCCTTGCATTGGGCGGCGAAGACCTTGTTCCCATCTTGCCCGCGCTGCCCGAGGGCAGCCCAAGGTCCTTTGGCTGCACTGGTGATGCTGCAGCACCTTCATTGCATCTCAGCCACCCATAGCGATGCATTGCCGCAGCAGGAACGAGGCGTGGAAGATGGCAGGAACTTCGGGCACCCATGGAAATGCCATTTTCTGTGTAGCTTTCCTCCTTATCAGGGCCAACACAGTGCCGGGTGCACAGGTTGATGGTCATAGCCCAGCTGCCACGTTTACTCTTGCACAATTGCACCTTGGTATCGCGTGGAGTTTAAAAGGCCGTCGATAAATGCTGTGCCGTGCCACGAGCCTTTCCATGTGCTATGCATGTACATAGAAACGAAGGCAGCTACAGCCTGCCACAAAAGCCAGAGCCACACAGATAAACCCCTGCAGACCCAGATACCCTCTGAGATAAGCAGCTAAAATTAATTTTCGCTGAAGCTGCTTGTGACAGCCCATCATCTCTCCCCAGCCCAGCTCCACAAAATAATCCCCTCCAGCAAGAAGCACCTTTACAGCAAGAGACTTCGAGCAGCATTACCGGAGCTGGGACAGGGAAAGGTGAAAGCTGATGGGGTGAAACTGTTTGGTTTTTTTTCCTGTGCGTTTCCCAGCTGAGCCCCCAGCAGCCCTGCTTCCATTTACCAGTAGGACGTGTGTCCCCAAGCCCAGTGCCAACAAGGACCAGAAGGTGCCACCACTGTGTCCAGAGCACTGCTGTCCCTCTGGGCTGCAGCAGGTGCAAAATGGGACACATAGGGCAGAGGGGGACAGAAAACAGCCCTGAAGCACTCCAACCCCATAGGGCTGCCACTGCTGCGACTCTCAGCATCACCCGTCCTACCGGCTGTGCCGGCCAGCGAGGGTCCACACCAGCAACATGGCACGGAGGAAGGGGAGTGAATGGGAAGGCTCGATGCAAGTCCAGTTCACAGCTCGGAGGGGGACCTTGGCTCCCCCCATGCTGGGGTTGGAGGGGCCTCCTAGGCTCCTGCTGCCCCAGCCCAGGCCATAGTGGCTCAGGTGGCCACAGGAGTGGCCGGTGGATCCTCAGTGGGGCAGTGGGTCGAATCAGCACTGCTGCTGGTCACGTTCTCGTATTTTGGCTCTTCCTCTGGGACAGCCTGTCCCTTTGTTTCAAGGCTGAGGGCTAATTCAGAGCTTTTGCCCCTGTCCGTGGCACCTACAGCATCGACAGCCCCATCTTGGGTCCCGGTGTTTTTCGTTGAGGGAAATGCAAGAAGGAAGGACCTTCTCTTCCCAGGCAGATGCTGGTTCTTGCCAGGGGATGGCTCGGCAGGAGTCCCCAGGACACTCTCCCTCTGCTTGCAGCTATTCACCGAGTCTCTGCACTGCGCCAGGGCCCGGCGGGGTGGTTTCTGGATGGCCTCAACACTCCTCCTTACCTTGGGCTCATCCTTTGTAGCCCACTTGCCCTTCTGCAAGCTGCCCAGCCGCTTGAGCATGGCCTGGACCGGTCCCTCGCCACCCCCGTCTGCCTTGGGGTCCTGCCCGGCTGTTCCCACCATCATGTAGATGGTGGTGACATTGGGCTCCTTCCCCTTTGCCTCCCAGCTGCTGGATTTTGCAGCCGCTTCAAGAGCCTCCACTCTCTGGGCCACGTGCCTGGTGCCAGAGACCACCCGACGGCGTCCCCCAGGGGTGGCTCGGGGTGATGGCCGGTGGGTTTCCTCCCCTTTGCTGAGGGGCTCAGGGCTCTCGTAGCAATCGCTGGCTGGTCGTTCAGTGGGGGGCTCAGCTGCTGTGTCCCCCAGTGGTGAGGACAGCTTGGATGGGCCCCACGGAGTCTTGGGCTTCCGCCCAGGGCTGGGAGTCTCCGCTGCCCCAAATTTTGTCCCTTCGGCAAAGGACACGGAGGGCCGCTTGGCCTTGGCGATGCTGGAGGTGCGAGGGATGGCAAAGGGCTGTGAGACATCCTCGGAGTCAAAGGCAGACGGGTCTGGGAGTGCCTCGCTGGGGGGGGACGCCCCATCCTGCAGCTCAGCCCCCCCCAGCAGCGGGATGCCTGCGGGAGAAGGGGACAAGATTTAGGGCTGCCAGAGTTAACCCCCTGCCCAGGGACACACTCAGGGACATTGGGACAGGGGCTGATGCAACAGGATTGTCCCTGGGACTGTTTCCCTGGGAGGAGGTTGTGAAATGGGGCTGCCCACACCAGAAACATCCCATCACATGAGGCCAAGCATGGCCCCAGTGTGTCCTTGCGGACAGTAAAATGACAGTATAAAAATAAATGCTGCCTGTGCCCAGCACCCGTCCCTGGGACACGCAAGGTTGGTAATGGGGCAGGGTTGACCCAGAAGGGCTGCGGGTGGCTGGGGAGAGGAGGAACAGTTATGGACGTCACCTTCTCTGGGAGGGACGGAGTACTCGGGTCCCTCGTTGTCGGTGTCAAAGGAGGAGAAGGAGCTGTCTGAAACCCACGCAGCTGATGGTGGCTCAATGAAGCTGGGGTTGAAGGGGATTTCCGTGTCGTGGTGGGAAACTGGGAAGGAGAAGACACCCAGCTGTGCTCGGGCACCCCAGGGTGCTTGGGGCTGGGGTGGGAGCGCAACGCCTGTCCTGAGCCATGCAGTGGGGCAAGAGGGGTTGCAGGCTCCCCCCCCAAATGGTGGTGATGCAGAGAGGGTGGGGGTGACACCCTAGAAGGGCTGTTGGCAGCTCTGCTAATTTTACCTGTGACTTTGGGAAGTTTGTAGCCGCCCAGGGAAAAACAAGGCATCATAGCGCTGAGGTTCGCCAGCACCCCCTGCACGTGGTGCTTCATCCGGGCCACCACATCATCATCCGGCACGGCCGCCCTGCACAGCAGAGGAAGACATCAAGGGACATGGGAGACAAGGTTTTGCATCGAAGGCTGCAAAATGTAAAAAAATACCTGTCTCTAGCATCTGCTGGGCCAGCTCCGCAGCAACAGCAGGCGATGCAAAGCAGCATCAGCAGGAGAGGGACAAGGATGGCGGCTGCAAGGGCCCCGTGGTCCTTAAAACCTGTGTGGAGAAGATGGGTTGAGTCCAGTGTGTCTTGTGGCTGCCAAGCCGGTAGAGCTCCCCGCATGGAGAGTGCAGGAGCTGGCAGCTCATGGTGGTGCCAGGAGCCATCAGGTGGGACTGGGCTGCATCGCACCCTCCCGGCACCTTCCCCAGTGAGGATGTTCCCGTCCCTTGCCCAGTGCCGAGGAGTAAATTTGAAGTTGCTCTTACTCAACACACAGTCACCCCGCGCAGGGTGGCAGGTCCCCCGGGAGCACTGGCAGGGCGAGGAACAGTTCACTCCAAAATACCCCTCCAGACAGGTGTCGTTGCAGCTGGAAGAGAGAGGAAAGGAGGGAAATGCCCGCGGGGAAAGTGGGGCCCCGGCCCTGCCCTGCTCCCCGCCTTACCTGGCTCCCCAGTATCCCGCCTGGCAGATGCAAGCTCCCGAAACAGGGTCGCAGCTCCCCACAATGCACTCGGGGCAGAGGAGCTGGCATCCATCGCCGAAGGTGCCGGCGGGGCAGGAGCTGTTGCAGCTGCAAAGACAGAGAGTGAAGCATCAGCCTGCTGTGCCCCAGAGCAGGGATACCCCGCGAGGACCAGTGGCCTGATCCTGGGCGTACCTGGGTCCTGTCCAGCCGGGCTCACAGTGCGGGCAGGACCCCGTCTCCGGGTCGCAGACCTCCCCGTGCCGGCAGCGGGGACACAGCTGGAGGCAGTCCTCACCGTAGAAGCCAGGCGCGCAGGGCTCCTTGCAGAGGGTCCCGTTCCAGCCCGGCTGGCAGGCCAGGCAGAAGCCGTCCACGGGCGAGCAGGGCTGGCTGCGCTTGCAGCTCCCACAGCTGCATGGGCAGAGGGGCAGTGAGGCCTTGACGCCCACCCCCCACCCCTCCAAAATGCAGGTTTCATCCCACACCGCCACTGAGCATCAGTTTGGACCATGGGGAAATACCCTATAGTGCCTAATGCTCTGTAGTAGCAATAGGGCAGGACTCAAGCAGGGAGAGATGGTGCTTTATCACCCTGGGGAGTGGGACCAAGGATGACCAGATTTGGGGGTGACATCAACGCTTTCTGCTGGCATAAGTGAGACATTTCTTTTGGGGCAACACTGACGCTGCATCCAACCAGGTATTCTCAGACCCCCCTGGACAAGTCTTGCCCAGCCAAAGGGACAGACATGACTGTGATGACTTTCCTCCCAAGATCTGGCTGCGACCTTTGGGTACCCTCTGGATCCCCCCTCTGCTGTCCCCAGCTCACCTGTGAATGCATTGAGACCCATATTTCCCTGCCGGACAGGGGTCCCGGCAGCTCCTGCCCTGATAGCCAGGGCTGCAGCTGCAGTGGCCACTGAGGGGGCTGCAGGAGCCATGCAAGCAGTCGCAGCGCCGCTGGCACGCCGGTCCCCAAAACCCAGCCTTGCATTCACACTTGCCCGTCTCCTGGGCACAGGGTGAGAGGTTGCAGGAGCATTTGAAGCTGCACCTCCTGCCCCACCAGCCCGGCAGGCAGCGGCAGTGGCCGGTGAGGGGGTCGCAATGGGAGCTGGCGGGGTTGCATTGGCATTGCTTCTTGCAGGTGGGTGCCCACCAGCCCGGCTCACAGCGGCAGGCGCCGGTGAGAGGGTCGCAGCGGCCATGGGGGCCACATTGGCAGGGGAACTGGCAGAATTCTCCCCAGTGGTTGGGATCGCAGGTGCAGTGCCCGCTCGCCGGGTCGCAGCGCCCGTTGGGGTGACACGGGCATCTCCGCTTGCAGTCAGGACCCCAGTACTGCTCAGGGCAGCCTGTGAAGGCAAGGAGACGGTGAGGATGGGGGGTGACGGGGAAGCCTGTCAGCCCCTCAAGCATCCAGGCTGGCAAAGGGGATGGCGAGAGCGGAGCCTTGGGGAAATACTCACGGGAACTGCAGTCTGCTCCGAAGAAGCCGGGTTTGCAGAGGCAAACTCCGGGTCTCACACAGACCTCATCCGCCCCGCAGGCATCCTCCCCCTCGCAGAGAGCTGTTGGCAGCAGGGAGGGCACATCAGCGAATGATGGCCCTCCCCAGGCTCACACCCCACTGCTGGACCACCTGGCACCTGCCACCTCCCACCAAGGCAGCCTTCCCAGGGAAACCACCATCCCGCTCCATCCCGCTCCATCCCTCCAGCCAAGCCGCAGCACCATTAGCAGCTTGCTCGTTGGGAGTTTGGGGGTCCCCATGGTGCAGCACCCCACCACCGCCATTCAAGACAAGAGCTGTAGGGCTTCCCCCCAACACCCAGCGCTGTGGAGGAGCCACCCCACCGACTGCAGGGACTGAGCTTTGGGCTTCATCGCTGTCCATCACTCACCGGCCGTGCACTCCCGCCCTTCCTGCTTCCAGCCGGGGCAGCACGCCAGGCCGGTGGGGAGCCTGTAGGAGAGACATGGGGGCCATCAGCCAGGGCAGGGGGGTGCAAGGGCTGGTGCGGCTTTGCAGCCTCAGCTAAGGCAAAGCGAATGCAGGCGCTTGCCCCAGATGGACCCGGTGGGTGGGGAAGCAGCGCGGCCCCTGGGGGCATCGCTGCGGAAGGAAGCCAGCAAAATAGAAGGAAATTTAAGAGGCTGCAGCCCGAGCGGGCGGTGGGGCTGGGCAGTGGGGTAAACCGACCTGGTTCTGCTGCTACGGAGCTCGTGACGGGTCCCCGACGCTCTGGGAGGGGCTCAAAGCTTTGCCAGCGACCCAGAGCAAAGGCACCAAAGCAAAGGCAACGGAAGGCACTGCCATTGATGGCAAGACCAACAGGAGAGGCAATGTAGCAGCGAAGAGGAGGGGATGTCAGCTCCAAAAGCCTTTTGGGGTTTGCTACGCCTTCGTTTCCCACCTGGTGCACAATGGAAGTTTTGCCAATGCTCCCGCAATCCCCCCATTGCCCTGCGCGCTGGGGGCGCGTGAGAAATAAGCCCCGGTGAAGGGGTTTGGGTGCCCTAAATGCCCATGCGTACCACAACCACGGTTGCCAGCATCACCCCAGTCTCTGCACCCACTCAATGCCAGGCTGCAGAACCTCATCCATAGAGGGACAGATGGACGATGACCCCCTGGGGCTGCTGAGATGGTGGGGCACAAGCAGGGACCCCCATGGCACCTACCTGCAGACATTCCTGCCATCGGGGTCGAGCTCCTGGGCAGAGCTCTGCACCCACAGCCACAGCTGGAGGCAGAGGATGGGTCGTGCGCTCCCCATCCCAGCGGAGCACGAGGGCCCAAGTCCCGGCGGCTCCTCAGCCCCGTGCTGGTGTCCGTCTGTCCCGTCCTGTCCCGTCCCTCCTGTGGTGCAGCCTCTTCCTCCCGCCAGCCTTGGGTTTCTTCCTGAGGAAACGTGGGAGGAGGCGCCCCAATCCAGACGTCAGGGGTGCGGCGGAGAGGGGGGGAAGCAGGGAATGCTGTCACACGGGCTATTTTTGGCCCTTACTACCACCTTAGCAGCAGAAATGGGTGTCCAGGGGCTCAGTGCAGCCATGCAGGGGCTTGTGCTTGCCTGAACATCTCACCTGCGGTCATCCCGCTTGCCCTGCGCCATCCTCCATCGCCCTCAAAGCTGTTTTACCCAACGTCCCCACAACACACAACACAACACTACCTCCCCCTGCCCCGACCCCCACGTGCTGCCCCACGGCACTGCCGACCCCTGGCAGGGGCTGAGAGGTGGGGTCCCCCCATTCCCCATGGGGACGTGGCCTTCCCCAGGCTGGCCTTTGAACCGCTGCTGGCTGCCGTCCCACCTCGCCGTCTCCCCAGGAGCTTTGTGTCAGCAGATGCACAGGAAACACCTTTTTCCTACCCAAGGCCAGCTCAGCCGAAGGGGGGGCCCGGGCTGGAAGTGTGCTGTTCCCCCCACCACGCAGGACTTAACTCCATCACAGCCAGCGCTGCAGCTCCTGTAGCCCTGTTCCCCATCAGAGCTGACCCCCGAAAAGGGCTCTGGGGTTTGGCAGAGTGCAGCTGACCACAGCCCTTTGCATCAACGCACGAAAAGCGAGGGCTGTGTTGGAGAACTGCAACCAGAGCCCAGCGGCATCGCCCAGCCCTTCCCAAGCAAGGAGAGAGCAGAGGCTGCGGTGGGTACCTCGAAGGAGAAACGAGACTGATTTATTTCCGACTCCAATTCTAGAGCTAGAAAGTACCTGAGCCGAGGAGACCGACTCGCCCCCGTGAACACAGGACTGTTCCAGTCTTCCAGTTCCCAGTAGCAGCAGGAAGAGGTCCCAGTACAAAACTGATTCACCCCACGCCTGAACAGTGCAGGAGTGGCACTGGTGGTGCTGATCCCGACTGCTCCCAGACACAGGAGCACCTGGAAACCCGGTGCAGCGTGCTCAGCCCCTCCCAGCCGTGCAGTGACCCCAGGACAGTGCCCAACTGGCTGGCCTGGGCACCCCAACTCAACCTTCACATTACAGGGATGCGGGGAGGTATGAACGGAAAGGGGGTGAAGCAAAATACCCACACAGGGCAGGATCCAGTGATGGGATTCTGGGCTGCGAGTAGAGGTGTTTTGGCAGAAAGAGCCCCTTTGGGGTGCGGCAGTGAGAAATGGGTGCAGACCCCCACCACGCTGAGCTGCAAGCACGAAGAAGTGGGGAGCGTGGCTGTGCAGGACCCCTGTAGCAAAGCCGTGGGCACAAGCAGGTGTGGACACAACGGAAGGGTGGCTGATGGGCAGAGATGCCCGGAGGTGCCGAGCTGTCCCATGCCAGGCGGGCACCCCATGGCCAAACATCCCAGAGGGTTTGGAGGAAGGCTGCCCACGCTGCGGCTTCGCCGTCACCGTGGCATGGGGAACCAGCCGGGGCAGCTGTGCTGCTCTTGAAGACGCCGGGAGAAGAGGAGCCGGGAAGCACTGCTGCGAGGCCAGATCTGGCTCCCGATCAGGTGGGGTCAGAGGGGTGGCGTGGCTCTGTCGGGGGAGCCGGCCACTGGCTCACTCTCTCCCTCCGGCTCCAGCCACGGGTCCAGCGAGTCGATGATTTCCCAGGCTCCGGAGCAGGTGGATGCGGGGGGGTCTTTGCTGCTGCCCTGATACCACAGCCCAAAACTGCAGAGAGAGCAGATAACAGCTGTGGGGGAGAAGATCCTTCCCAGGGAAGGAGCCGGATCCCAACCTCCCTCTGTTTGGTGGTGGTGGTGGCGAGATGCAGCCTGACTGTGAGCCTCTAGGAGCGTGCAGCACCCCAGGGGCAGCAGCAAGGCTTGCCCTGCACCTGCAGATCCCCTCTGAACCAAGCGACCCCCCTGCAGCAGCATCCCTGCCAGCCCCGCGCCAGGCAGCCTGGCTCCATCCCTGTCGTACCCTGCAGGGCAGGCACCGGGCACCGGCACCACAGCCGAGCCCCAAACCTCCTCTCTGCTGGCAGAGCCACCCCATCCCCAGCAGCACCGGAGCATGGGAGCAAACTTACAAGCTCCTAATTTTGGATTCGGGAGGCTGAGCATCCACGCAGTCTGCGCCACGAGCTGGGTGCCAGGAGCCCTCGTCTTCATCGCTGCAGCACAAAGGAGTGAGGGGAAAACCTGCGCTGAGTCACGGGCTCGCCACCAGCAAGTGCCACCAGCGAGTGCCACAGCCACCCTGGGACTCTCTGCCGAGCCCAGCAGCGTCCCCACAGAGCCACATGTGTGGAGGCGGCTGCAGAGCCAGCGGCACACAGACCGAAGCTGCTGTCCCCACAAACCACCAGTGGGCTATGACCTGCCACAAAACCACAGCCAGCTCTGGGGATGCTTGTGTCCCAGACGCAGCTGCGTCTCATGGCAAACCAACCCTGGCTCAGTGATCTCAAGCCACACGGCTCTTCAGACACCGGCTTCAAACCCCCAGCGCTCGGCCAGCAGACGGTGCAGCCCCGGTTGCCACAGCAGTAACGTCTTTAGGCATCTCCCCCCACACAGCAAGCGCACGCTTCTCCAGGGGACCAGACTGACAATTAGCACCGCCGGCCAGGCCTCGCAGGGAAACAAGGTGACACACAAGAGGTGACTGCAGGGCAGCATTCTTACAGTAGCAGCTATCCTTACCAGGCAGGGAGGTGAGCAGGCAGGACCCAACACCCCCTGCCGCCAGCAGAGACCCCGACGCAAACATGCAGCGGGTTTCAGCAGCACAGAAGAGCTCAGCCCCCTTCAGACCTTTATTAAAGCCCCTAAAAGCCAGTGAGATCCAGCTCTCCCCGTGCCACACAGCAGCTTTAGCGCAGGCTTCGATCCCCGCCGCCAGCAGATACGCAGAGCCACCGCTGGTGCCCGGCCGGGTCCTGCCCTCCCATCGAGAGAAGTCTGTTGGAGCCAACGCTGCCCATGAACGTCTTGCAGAGCCTCCAGGGAACATCTCTACTGTCATCTTCAAAGGCTCTCTGTTGGACAGCCTCCAGCTGTACAGCACAGCGACCAGCCTGCCTCGTCTGGTGGTCCCAGTATCACCACCACCTCCCTCTCTTTTCCCACATCCACATAGGGACGAGTGGCATTTGGCCAGGCTGTGTGTGACTGGTGACGGACACGCGAGTGGCAGCAGAGAAGAGCCCAGCCCCTGCGGTGCTCTCAGGGCTAAGCCAGAGCAAGACATTCACTGCTGACAGTAAACCTTTGATCTCTGGAAGAAGGTAGGGAGGAGAGCAGCTCTTGGCCTGGGGGAGTTCCCTTCCAAGGGTGTCACACCACATGGAAACACCGGGGCCACCAGCCGGCATCCACCCTGCATGGGAGGCTCCCGGTCCTCCCTCCTGGTGAGCAGGACTCACCTGCTCGCCGACTCCTCCACCGTTCCCAGCATTTTGGCTCTGATTTTTTTTCTCTGTCTTTTGATAGTCGACTTCATTGCATCCAAGAAGAAGCTGGGAACTCTCTCTTCGTTCAGCAGCTCCCTGGCAAAGAGCAGCCAGCCGGTTAACCCCGAGCCTGGCAAAGAAATCCGCCCCAGCTGCGCCAGGAGCAGCCTCTGACAGGTCACGGGTGGCTGCAGGGACAGGAGAGACCCGGCTTGCTGCCCCACGCCGCTGTGGCAGGACTCACCGCTGGTAATAGGCCAACTCCTCCTGCACCAAGAACAGGTTGGTCTTGAGCTCGTTCCGCTCTTGCAGGATCTCCTGCAGCTCTTCCTTGGAGAAGCAGCAGTGAGAAGGGCTCCCACCCGTGTCCTGGTGCTGCGGCTCCTCTGTGTGTGACGGTACTCCCTCCTGGGGGGGATAGAAAGGGAGTGAGCAGGCAAGCAGAGACCCCGCAGCCCCCACCCAAAGGCTGGGTGCTGTGCGCAGGCAGAGATGGAAAAGGCTCAGGAATGAGTTTTCTAGTTTGTGCCGCTGTAGCCCTCTGGGGACCACAGTGACTCCCCAGCTCAGCCAGCACCCACCGCCCATCGCCACACATGGCAAACCCTCCTCATCCTCTGAGTCCCACACGGCTTTTCCTCCCATCACCTCGCCTTGCTCACTCCTGCCTCCACCCCTACCAATTTTTGCAGACAAGGTGTTGCTGGCACCGCGGACACTGCACTGCTCAATTTTCAGCAGCGGGGCTTACTCGAGTGGCCGTGTCCCACAGGCAGCCAGCGGGTCCTGGTGTCTCAGGAGCCCCGTGCAGGGACGGGAAGGTCGGGCCGGCATTAGCGGTGCCCTTCAGCTGTGGGGCCACGGGCTCGGACTCACCAGGCTGGGCTTTGGCTGCTGGGTCTCAGAGGTGGCCCTGCTCCTCCTGTTCATTTCCCTCTGGGTTTGCAGCATCGCGGCCTCCAGGTCCGACTTCTTCTCCAGCGTGCTCTTGAGCTGAGCCTGCACCACGGCCACCTTGTGACGCAGCTCCTCGTTCATGGCCATGAAGCGATGCAGTTGCTCCTGCAGCTGGAGGGCCCAGGGCAGCCAAGGGTGAGGCACAGCAGCAGCTCTGGGCCTCCACCCAGGGACATCAGCACCAGGGGAAAGGCATCTGCCCCAGCAGGCTCACCAGCTGCCGCGACAGCCCCAGGGTGAGGTGACATGAAAGCAGGTCCCGGGGCCATTCACACACCACACCCACGAGCTCCCACATGCTCACCGCCTCCGTGTCTCGGCTCTTGCAGACAATTTCGTGGGCTTGGGCACGAAGCTCATCCCGCTGCTTGTCCACCACCTCCTTCAGCCGCAGCATCACCTCCCGCTCCTTCCGCGCCGTGCTACCTGCGCCCAGACACAGGGGGATAGGCATGAGTGACCCCCAGGACACAAGGACTCCCCTAACCCCACAACACTATGGGGTTCCTTGATACTTCTGCAAAGCTTTGTTCTACCATCGTTTCCAGTAGACGGCAGAGTAGGAACAGAGGAAAGAGGGGAGCTGAGAGCCTGTGAGATGCTGTGCCCGACACATCCTTGTACCGGCAACAGCATCTCACACCCTCTGTCTGCCCCCACCACTCTCCTGGGGGCTTGGGGAGTCCTCTGGGGCTTTGGGGACCCTGTGGCTTACAGAACAAGACAGCGCTTATGCTCCCTGGTGGGACAGGTGTCCAGGGCTGGGCAGCACAGAGAACACGTTCAGCCCCATACCCAGCTGGCTGTCCCCCATGGAAACACCTCAATGGTGGCAGGGGACCCCAAACCCACCGGGACACCAACCTTCCTGGGACTGGCTTTCCGCAAGCTGCCCCAGGAGCTGCCGGTTCTGCTCCTCCAGGCAGGCCAGGCGGCCATGCAGGGCTCTCTCCCGGCGCTCAGCCTCCCACAGCCTCTGCTCCGGGTCCTGGGGGACAGGGACAGCCAGGTCAGAGCCATCCCACGGGGAACAGGGACAGCGGGGTCAAAGCCGCCCTGGGGGGAAAGGGACAGAGCCATCCCAGGGGGCGGCAGCAGCCGGGTCTGAGCCGTCCCAGGCGATGGGGACAGCCAGGTCAACGCTGTCCCCACAGGGACTCCTGCGAGGACAAGCGCAGGTCAGTGCCACTCCATAGGCGACCCCCGAAGGAGACAGGGTCGGAGGAGTTCCACCCCCCCCCCGTCCCGCTCACCTCCGCCTCCTGCCGCCCGACCGGCGCTGCCGCCGCCTCCTCCTCGGCGCGCACCGGAGCCACCAGCGCCTCCAGCAGCTCCAGCAGACGCACGACGGGCGGCACCAGCCCGGTGACGGCCTCGGGCCCGAAGCGACCGGAGAGGCGGCGCAGCTCGGCGCCCAGCGCCTCCGCCATGCGGTAGATGTGCGGCGGGGCCAGGCGGCCCGGCGGCGTCCGCCACAGCGGCTCCGCTCCCCGCCGCGCCTCCGCCATCCGCCGCCGCCGCCCGAGGCCCCGCACACGCTCCGCCCGGTCCCGGCCCCGTCCCGCCCCGTCCGGGGCCGCCCCCGCCGAGGCGGGATCTCACGGGCAGCGCTCCCGTTGGTAAAAAAAAAAAAAAGATTTATTGAGCAACTGGATAAGGTACAACAACCCGAAACACGGCACAGGGGACACGGGGGATGCGAGCCGGGGTGAGGAGCAGCGGGGAACACGCACACGCTGTTGAATATCAACAGTACTAAGAGTGGGGGGCGCGGGCAGGACTAGGCGTAGAGGTCCTCCCGGTCGGCAGAGTAGACCTCCCCCTCCTGCAGCAGGGCGAAGTTGAGGAAGTGAGAAGGGCGATGGACCTCGTGGTAGAACTCCTTGGGGTTGGCGAGCTGCAGCTCATACTTCATGTTGGGGTCGTGGCGAACACCTGGAAGAGAGAGTCCATCACCCACCTGAAAGCCCCTCCTGCCTCCACCATTGATCAGGAGCCTAATGAAGCCCTCTACCCTCACGAGGTAATTTTTAAGCAGAAGAGAGAGTTCTAAATCCACAGCGCAACATGAGCCAGAAATGTGTACTCACAGCCCAGAAAGCCACTGGCATCCTGAGCTGTACGCCCAGCAGCGCGGCCAGCAGGGTGAGGGAGTGGATTCTGCCCCTCTGCTCTGGGGAGATCCCCCTGCAGTGCTGCCTCCAGCTCAGAGGCCTCCAACGGCAGAAGGACATGGACCTGTTGGAGCCGGTCCAGAAGAGGCCACAGAGATGATCAGAGGGTTGGAGCACCTCTGCTGGGAGGACAGGCTGAGAGAGTTGGGGGTGTTTAGCCCTGAGAAGAGAAGGCTCTGGGGAGACTCTAAAGGGGCTACAGGAGAGCTGGGGAGGGACTCTTGATCAGGGAGGGCAGCCATAGGATGAGAGGGAACAGTTTTAAAGTGGAAGAGGGGAGATTTAGATGAGATATTAGGAAGAAATTTTTCACTGTGAGGGTAGTGAGGCACTGGCCCAGGTTGCCCAGAGAAGCTGTAGCTGCCCCATCCCTGGAGATGTTCAAGGCCAGGTTGGACAGGGCTTGGAGCAACCTGGGCTGGTGGGAGGTGTCCCTGCCATGGCAGTGGGTGGCCTTAAGGTCCCTTCCAACTTGAACCATTCTGTGAAAATCACCACCCTTTGGGTTCCCCCCACTGGAGATTTACAGAGCAATGCCCCCATGGTCTGCTAGTCAAGCATTTTGTCTGCCACTCTCCTCATTTCCTGAACCCATCTGCAACTGTCTGTGGTTCATCCCTACTGGGCACAGCTTTTCTCTTGCATTTTCCATTATCATCTCTTCTGCCTGACAGGGATTAATTATTCAGCAGCAACAGACCAGACACTACAACCCAGAAAGACAAGATGTCTATTTCTCCCTTCTATCAGACTTTGCTCTCTTGCCACCAAATCATCATTGAGAACTGACATCCCAGTGGTGGTACCAAGGAAAGGTCAGACCACAACGCTGGTATCCCTGCCAGCCACTCTGAGGAAGGTCAAGCTTCGGAACAGGTAAGGAACGTGTTCCTGAGGAGCCATTTCATTCTCCTCCCCAAGCTATCCACCTTGCCTCCCCTCCTCTCCCTTTCCCGGGGCAGCTCACCCATGAAGTTGTAGTTCCAGGACCCTTGTGCTGGGACCATGAAGAAGCCGAGGAAGCGATCCGACAGCAGCATCTGCACTCTCTCGTAATGGGATGGCAGGTAGCCCTTGGGGTTGTTCCCTTTGTCTGTGTTCTGCCTGCCCCACTCGTAGCCGCTGGGGGTCAGTTTGTAGGCTGTCAGCGTGCAGGAGCCCGGTGTGAAACTGAAAGGAAGGAGAGATGGGGTGAATCAGACCGACTGGGGGGAAACCAGAGATGAGCAAACCCTCCCCTTCTGCCAATTTTTTTGTTTGAGACCTCAGGCTCCCTCAGCAGAGGGGGCGCACAGAAGCCTCCCGGCCTCTCACCTGCAGGTGATGATGATAGTCTTCTCCCCATCCCAGGAGGGGTTGTCAGCCATGACCTTGGCGTGGGTGGTGACATCCTGCGGCGAGAGCTGAGGGGACTCATTTGGTTGGGTATGAATCCACCCCAGAGGTTCCATTTCCTGACAGAAAAAGAGTGTTTTAGAGAGAAATGAAAAGATGTTTAAAATAAGACTGCTTCAAGCATGGCAAAAAGCTCACTGGGACCAAAGGGTGCCTTTTCACCCGATCCCACATCAGGCTGGCTTCAGGCCGAGCCCTGAAGTCCCACATCTACACCAGACCAAGGGAAGCTGCCCCACTGCCTTAGGTCCCCGTTACTGGAGACGGTGATCTTCCACCCACACTGGGAGCAGACGCTCAACTCACCTTGAGATACTCATGCTGTGGCAGCTGCCCCGGGAGATGCACAGTCTGGTGTGTTCCCCACTGGGGCACCATCACAATGCACCGGATCTCCTTCACTTGGGGGTTATCAGGAGGGCTCACCCCATACAGGTAACCTGCAATCTAGGAACAAAGACACCAGCCTCAGAAGCACAGAAGAGACCACCCTGTAACTATGTGGGAGCAGGTGGGCCCTGCTCTTAGTTCATAAGGAGAGTATCTCTTGGCCAGCAGGTTCTCACGAGAAGAGAACATCATAATTTTGTTCAATGCTGAGCTTCCCACCAAGTCTGGACCACAAGGAGCCCTCAGGACCTGGCTAGAACTTGCACTGCCAGTGTCTGTCTCGAGCACAGAGGGCTTCACACAGGCAGCAGCAAGTTCCCAGCCCTTTGTCGCTAGGTCCTGACTGCCCAGGACTGGTGTGCGCCCCAGGAGCGAGGGCTACAACTGTAACAGACTTGTTGCACACTCACTTGGGCCCGCAGATCGGAGATGCAGATGAATTTCTTCAAAACGTTCTTAGGAAGAATGTAGGTATAGCCCGTTTCCTTTATATCGTCTGACGAAACGTAAATGTGGTTTGTTCGCAGGTGGAGGTTGGCAGCAGAAATTGCTCTGTGAAGAAGAGACAACAATTAGAGGGTGCACAGTTCCTTTCCTGAACACTCCGACCTTCTCCTTGCACAACTTCCCTGCCTGCTGCCCTACCTGACTCGCCACTCAGTCTTGGAGGAGAAAGTCTGGGTCTCGTAGTTGCTGGTTGTAGAGGTGATGATTTCATCCCCGTGTTTGTTAACAGTACGGGTCTGCGTGGCTGTCAGCTGCGACTGCTCCTTGGTTTGCTTCTCAATTTCTGCAATCTGCTGTCTCTGCTGAGAGGGGGCAGAGATCTCCATGCCCAGGATAATGTCTCGGATCTCTGACTGCGTCAGGGATGCAACGTTCACACTGAAAGAGAAAATCCACCCAAGTCAGGCATTTCAAAACACATTCTGCACCCTTCTCACCAAGGCACAAGCTCAGAACATCCACTCAGGCTGCTATGAAAAACAAAACCACAACTTTTTAGACAAGAGGAGGGACCAAATCACATGATGCACAGATCAGAAAAGGCTTGGTGCAGACATTTTTATCTGCCTTACTAGAAAGCAATTAATAATAATAAGCAGTCTCCCTACAAAGCTGACAGTTCATTGCCAAAGGCCCTTGAAAGCCTTCTACTCTCCACAAGGAGCACTCTGGCCACACAGTCTTCAGAGCAGGAAGGATTATTGACAGGATTATTGAAGCTGGACAGTGGCTTACTTGTTCTTCTTGCCATAGTCAGCAAGGATGAGATCCTTCAGCTGCACCTCCACCTTGATCCACTCCTCGTCTGTCAGGGTTGGCCAGATGTGGTGAGGCTCTGTTATGGTTGTCTTATCTGGTTTCAGAATAACTTTGGCTCGATCGTTATTGACATGTAGTGCCCGGAGAATCAGAATCAGACGAGAGAAAGCCTTGGAGAAGAAAAAAGATGCAGTTAGTCAGAAATAAGGAACCCAAATACACAAGACCCTAGCACAGCACTCCTCTGCTTGGGAATGCTGACACTGCACGGGAAGTGCCAGTGGAATCAATCTGAAGGAAAATTCAGGCACACCCAGAGCCAAGTGCTCCCAAGCAACCAACTGGGAGGGGTTTCTGAAGCCTTGGCTCCTGCTTCATTTATCAACGGCAAAGTAAAATGCAGACTGGGCATGCTGTGCTTACCGTGTAAGAAGAGATGGTTTTCAGCCAGTCATCGTAGAGATTGAAGAGAACCATCTGGGGTTCAGTAGCCTTCAGGATGAGATCACCAAACTTTTCCACTTTCAGACAGGCCTGGAAGGGCAGCTGCAACTCTGAGCCTTTGATCACAATATTGGGGAAATCCAGCAAGTGCACCTGGAGTTTATGAAGAAATTAGCTCACAACTACTGCAGAACATCAGTCCAGATAAAGTCCCTCACAGGAACACGGGACTGCTCTGCAATCTCCCAAAGATTTTACAATGGCCACCCAGAGCAGTATCTGCATTGTTACCTCAAGTGGGTCCAACATGCCCTTCCGTGTCACTATGATCTGCTTAGGCTGCTCCTCCACAGGAAGTGATCGAATCAAGGCAGCCACTTCTTCAGCAGTCTTCCACTTGGCCAGCTACAGAAAGGCAGCAGGGTTAGAGAAATCTCTCTCTGCTAACAGCAGCGTCTCCACGCTTTTGGGAATTAGAGAGACTTAAACCAAATTCTAAAAATACGACTGGAATTTATGGCTTGTTCCAGATCAGTGACAGGGCCCGGCATTTCCTTCTCACTGATCACAGAGGGCAGTTCCCATTCCTGGAGTTCAGTTACTCCTGACTGGCTCAGAAAAAATAGCTGGCTACACCGCCTCCCTGGCTTTGCCACCTGAGTCTTCTCACTGCACTGGGTGTACGGCCAAGTGCAACGTGATTTGCTCTAACAGTGAGCACAGCACTGTTTCTCAAGCCCTGCTTGAAGATGTAAGCTCTTTACATCCCAGAGCCTCAAAAACCTTGCAACATCAATGCCTGCACTCTTTTACATCCCATGCTCGTGCTCTCCTGAGCATAGGCTGCACACTGGACACTGGAGCTTTAAACCTGTTGAGGGGCAGGAAGCTGAAGACCCTCATGATGTCTTCTGCTCAAGTGAGTGTCCCAAGCAGTCAGAGTCCACCCCCACCTCACAGCCCAAAGCACAGCAGGCAGCCAGGCCCTACCTGTCCTAGACGCTTCTGTCCTGCCCACACAGACGTATGGATGATCTTCAGGAAGAGCTGTCCAGTCCTGGGATTGAAGATGAAAATGGCTCCATTGATGGGTTTTGTGGTCAAATTCCCTTCAAAAGTCTGAGAAAACAAGTGAAAGTGAAAAGTAGAGTGAGATTAATGTAGCCTATCCACACACTTACACAACAGCTGACTTGCTGTGTGCTTTGAGCAGGAACTGTACCAGAAATGTAACAGCTGCTCTGTGCACACTGCAAAAAATTGGTTCCATGTTGACTCCTAGTTTTCCATCACACATGCCTCCACAACCACCTCAAGCACAGGACATGTACAGTCCCTGTCCTTTCCCCCCGAGATACACCTCTGGCCTCACCTTGTGAATGGTCACTCTGTACACATTGGTGTCATCCACAAACCAGATGATTTGGTTGGAGAAGAGCTCTCCATAGTTCTGGGAGGAAAGGTATGGTTCTGTGGGCTCAGACGAGTACAGCTGCAACCCCTTGCGGATTCGTTCTCTCAACACATACAGCGCAGGATTTGCTTTCATAATTTTGGCCATAGCCTGCTGGATCAGAGGTTTGCTCCCAGGGAACCAGTTCCCATAAGCACTGAAGAGGAAAACAAACAGAAGACCTAGTTGTTGCCATCAGCTCTGAGATGAAGAGAAAACAGCTACACACAAGTCTTCTCATGTAGCAGCCAGGCACTTTTCTGCCTGCTGAACACTACTGTATGGTTTCTCTTGTGATCTCCTTGGAAGTTGTTCACCTGTGGCTTTTCTCTACACCTCCTCAGTGGGAAGCCACAGCACACACATGCTGCACTCCCAGAAAAGCTGCATCTTCTCTAACAAGCACACTGGAGCAGAGGCCTGCTTGCTGGGACTTTCCCCCTAGTTTTCCAGTGAACAATAGTTGTCCCCTTTCATACGGGACCTTTAAACAAAGCCTGTCCTTTAGCTCCAAGAAGAGTCTGACAGAAATCTCCTAAGAAAACAAATGATTTGTGAGCTGGGAGAACTGAATCATTATTATTGAATGAGCCAACACCAGGCAACCTGAAAGGACTGCCCAGATGCCCTGTCCCATCCACTGCATACCACTGGTTTCCGCCTTCTCCCCTCACCTTCCTGCCTAGAATACAACCCAGTTTGGAGACGTGCTAAGACACAGCCGCAAACTACCAATCACAGTTAAAATACAGAAGGTGCAGATCTCACCTGTGCAAGTTATAGGCCAGATCAATGGCAATGAGCACACCAGTAGGAGATGGATAGATACTCATGTTGTCTGTAGTGTAGTCCAGGAACTTGGCTCTTGCATAGCGCTCAATATCATGGGAATCATAATCTCCCCAGCGCAGCTGGATATCTATCCAGTACTTCTGAGTGGTGGTGCTGTCCATCACATCTCTGAGGAGAAAGCAAGCCAGAACAATTTAATACCGCACAAAATTCTCCTGCAGTTGCTGCATGTCTTTGACAGAGAGTAAATGCCATCAAACACGAACACTGAAGCCAGCTACTATCTGCATACCATCCTGCAAAGGATCCTACTCTCTTCATACAGCAGCTGAACGCAGAAGCTGATAAGAGAAACCCTCAGCCAATGGGGTTCAGCTGCAGGTTTAAACAAAGCAGCAGTTACTCCTCTACTGTGTAGTCATGAGGGTTATCTCCCCCAGGGATTGTCTGGTGAAGATTCAGTTGAACTGAACACAGCACAGGTGCAGACAGTGTCCAGTTCACTCCAGATTCTGGCCCTAGGACAGCACAGCTTTGTGGGGTTTCCTGAAGAACCCTTCAGAGATCCTGAGCTCAGGGGGAAAAATCAACTGGAGGAGAGAACAGCAGCAAAGATAGTCTTCATGTTTTACAGAAGGTAGGAGCTAGGAGGTGCGGCAACCATCTACCCAAATGAGCCCTGCACTTTGCCAGGCACGACTGTGTCCTCCTGTGTCCCCAAAGAAAACCAACCCTAGGGGCCAAGAGATAACAGGCTTTGGTTCAGGATGACCGGCTCAGTAGCTCTGCTCTGCAGCAAGATCAAGGAGAAGAAAAAGGGAAACACTCACTTGGAATCTGCCAACAATGATGGACGTGACACATTCCACTTATAGGAAGCAAAGAGAAGGATATCTGCACATGAGGAATTCATCTTGTATGACTTCCTGGGATGGATAGTCTCTTTCTGCACTGTCTCAATCTCCAGAGCATCCAGCTCTTGATCAAACACCTGGGGAAAAGGCAGTCAAAGATGAGTCGTGTTCAAGCAACCTAGCTAATGAATCTACCATCAACACAGAGCTAAAACAGGCACCCAGGGAAATCCCGTTCCCTCCCCTTCACTGTCAAATTGCTGAAAAAGGGCTAGCCCTGCTACCATCCCTGGGACAAGCTCTGCAGCTAGCAGGAGGCCATTGGTACATATGGAGTATGCACAGAAACAAACCGAGCCAACATACTGCTCACCTGACACAAATCCATGACAATGCTCTCATGGATCTTTTGCCACAGGTGAGCTCGGAAAATCTGAATGAGAGAAATCTTCAGCGTGGGGATCTTGCCGTGCATAAAGATGCCTGTCAAATCCAGCTGCACCTGAAACCCAACATACACCTGCAAAGGAAAAGGAGCTGTGAGAACACACAACAGCACAACTGATGAAGTTTAGAAAACAGAACAGCTACTGTTAAGGAGGTTTAGTTCATCTTTAAGAGATGTTCTGAAAGAATTAGATCAATTAGCTGCTCTCAATTAGTGGAAGTTTCTAGAGGTACAAACTCTAGATACTTACATTGGCTCTGTTAATGGTAGGAGACCACCACAGGGTGAATCTTCTGTTTGGAATTTGGTTCAAACCCGACCTCTGGGCATTCGTCAGCTTCTTCCACTTCATGGACTCCTCAAAGCCACTGGCCTTCTCCCTAGAAAGGGCAGACAACCAATTCTATAAGATATCCCTCATCTCCACTGACTGCCATGCGCCACATAAAATAGAGGCAGGGAACACACACACTGGGAGCGGGGAAGATTCTTTCACGCAAATAAATTTCCATGGATTTGCATGCTGAAGTTCAGTTACAGCCCAGTCCCAGGTGCCCTCACAAGTGATCTATGCAGTGTGCTCAATGACTGAAAAATGGAAAAGGCTCAACAGAATCAGTACAGCTTGAGCTGAGGACTCCTCCTGGTGCACCACTAAGCTCCAGTTTGCAAGACAAGGCCACATCAAAGTTTCTCTTACCAGAAGAGACCCTCCCACGTGGGGAAGTAAGTGCCCTTGAAGAGAGTGTGCTCCAGGATCCCTTCCACTCCACCAAGAGCCTGGATCATATCTGTGCGGTAGTTGTTCAGGTTCCAGAGTTTCCCATCATGGCGCTGATGTGTCCACCAGAATGGGTTCTGTTTCAGGACCTGGAGACAATAGCACACTACTGAGCAGCTTTGTATTCAGATCATTTAACCTGGCTGTACTACTTGTAGGAACCAAAATGATGATGATGTCAGCTAACAAGTAAAAAGCCTCATCCCCTCAGTCCTGGAGGACACAGCGCATCTACACCATGAGTTCAGTCAGTACTACTACGCAACTCAGATTGGGTAGAATCTAAGATGATGTTTTTATCTTTCAGGGACTGGCCTTCTACAGAGCCACCATTAGAGGCTTTAAATAATACATTTTTCCACTGTTATTAAAACTTAAGATTTTGGAATGTTTGTTTTGGAACCTTTTTTTCCTTCTCCAGAACTGATTTCTTAATACTCAGTTGCGCTAAGTGTGGTATTCCCAAAGACGCTGCAATCTATTGAAATGCTTCCAAAGTGGCTAGCTACAGATTTTGGAGCACTTGGTTCTCAACAGCCTTTACTAGTCCCAACACACGGCTCCAAGTTCTTCCTGCAACAACAAAAGAAGTGCACCTACAATAATGCAAGGTGAAAGGACACTGTCTGAACCTCATGCTCAGCCAGAGAAATTCCCAATCAATACCTGATACTGTTTGAAGTCAGTCCTGACTCTCCATCCTTTATCATAAGCTAGGGTATGTCGGTCCTTCTGGAAAAGGGTGTTAATACGAGGAATTCCCCTGTCCCATGAATCCTCCAGATCCTCCAGAGTCAGACGCCTGAAGAAAAAAAATCCCCACACTTTGTTACCTCTCAATTTTAAAGCAATGCATTAATGACTATTTCAGGTGATGAGATCACAGAAATAATACCGGCCTCGGGACTCTGGCAGGAGATGTTCTAAAATGCCAAGCACTCAGAGGCTCAGTGAAGTCTCTGTAGCCATCACTATGAACACACTGACATCAAACAGCAAAAAGGAAAAGCCTGCCCTTGTAAGTGCGCAGAACGAACTGCAAATGGGTCTGATGTCAGCTTTTCCTGCACCACCTGGCATACCATTTCCCTCAAACTGTGCCATGGGCGTAGTATCTGCTTGCAGAGTCTGCACCTCCTCCAGAGGTAAGACAGCAGCTTTGCAGGTGGCCTGTAGCATGTATCATGGGCCCAGAAAGGTCACCAGAACCCTGAGACAATGCGATACTTCCCCCCACTGCCTGTCCCCACACACAAAGACACAGAGAGCTCCGATTGCACATGGAAACACACCTGTTCTGGGCTATAGCCTCTTGTCGCTTCAGGGCATACTCTGCCCATACTCTCTGAGAGTCAATGAATTCACTCTCCCATGGTTGGATGTAACGATACAAATTTGGGATGAGCTGGTCCTCCTCGTGACTCATTCCTGAGCGGAAATGAGTGATGCCAACATCTGTCTGCTTGGACCACCTGCAACAAAGAGGTGCAAGAGTGAGATAGGAGCGATACGAATTCACAGGTCACACTGCCACAACCTACTGTAAAGGCACAACTCACCTCAGGTCAGACTGCGGGATGAGAACGTGGCCCATGGAAAGCATGCCCAGCCCTCCAAGCTCTTTAGGGGTGTAAAACACCACTGGTGGAAAACGGCTGGGCATTTTGGAATTCAGACCAATTTTGATTCGAGTCTGGATTTTATTTTCACACTTCACCAGCAAATCAAGCAACTCTTGAGTATTTACAACAGCTTCCCGGAAATATGTCATCAAGCCAATCAGAGCTGTATTCCATTTATTGACAATCTAGAAAAGAAAGCAAAGGATCAGTTCTCAGCCTATTTTCCAAGCATTTGCAGAAAGCTCTGTCACACATCTTCCTCCCACCTTACCTTAGTGAATGTTGTGGAGCCAGATGCCATGAGGATCTGCCTCACTCTGTTGTGAAATCTCTGCATAGACTCATCATCCACACGCAGGAAGCACTGAGCTGTGCGCTCCTTGGTGACCTACAAAAGCACAGGGACATCAGTTCCCTCCCGGGAGCCCTCTCTCCAACACAGACAGTAAGATCAGCTCTTGCCATCTGGCATTTATGAAACACGGGGAGAGACGAGGCCAAACAGCACCCTCTACAGTTTCAGGTCCCTACTCATCCCCAGCCAAGAATTTCCCATCCCTCTCAGGAAGGAAAGTTCATATCCAGCTCGTTTTAACTCTACCTGCTAGTGGTCCCAGTTGCACAGCTGGTAAATTCATGCTGTTAGGCATCTCCCTGCCAGCAGGTATAAACCCTGCTTTGATGCCAGGTACGGGCCAAGCAGGGATTGCTCTCCCACCCTGTTAAACCCTCTCCCTACCTCATTCTGCAAGTTCCAGACACCATCCTTGTGGGTGAACTCCTCATAGCTGGTGCGGCACTTGGGCAAGATGCGGCACTCAAAACCACACATGTTAAACAGCAAATTGGGGTTATCCTTGCTGTAAACCGACACGAAGCTATTCTCCCACTGCACTGTGGTGACTGATCGAGGCAAGCGGTTCTTGATATCCCAGAATACAGCACGACCACTGAAAAACAAGATGTGCACAGTGACAGGCTGTCTGTTACTGAAGCAAAACAGAAACTGGGCAAGTTCTCAGTGCTTTCCTAGCACTGTAGTCTCTCACACCCATCACTCACTGTCAAGAATTACAGAACAGACCCCTCACCCCTTCTTACTGAGCACCTGTCTATCAATCTCCCACCGTTATTTATTACAAGTAATTTTCCCACTCTCCCACTGCTCATTTTTCCCAGGCTGCAGCACTTACAGGTTCACATCATGTTTCATGAGGCGCATCCGAGCATCCCGGGGCCAGCACTTCTTGTTGTTGTAGCCTACAATGTTCTCATTGTTGGGATCTGGATGCTCTGTCAGGTACCGCTGAATCAAGTCTCTTGCCTCATCTGCTGTAAACCTGGAAATGCACAGAACAGGATCTGGAGTTACACGACCAACTTCTCAGAACACCAGTCTGCCCAAACATATAAGGACTTGCTTATGGATAGCTGTTCGCCATAGCATGTTTGAAGGTAACTATCCAATTTCTTTACACTCCCACTGAAGGAGGCTTCAGTTTCATTAGCATAGAGCAACCCATGACTGTTTGGGTTATCTTTCCATGAACAGACATAAAATTTCATGTCCACTTGCTGGGAAGCCAGAAAAGGCTTATTTTACCAGTGGAAAATCTGTAACAATTTAACTTTTGACATTGTTGCTCTTCTAACTGGTCCAGTGAAGCTGTAGAAAAGCAAACTGAGAAAGCAAGAGGAGGCATGTGGACACCCAGTCATTCTGGGAATTCTGTCAATTCAAATATTCCTGATCTTTCTTAGCAAAGGGAACAAAAACCTCGAGTAGGAGCATACTAATTCCCACTTTCTCAACATCTGCTGCAAGATGCCAGAACAAAAGTTCAGCTGAGGGAAGCAGGGCCCCAAAGCTCTCACCTGAAGAAGATGTGAATACGGTCGATGTATCTGCAGAAGAGGCGAATGGGATGGGCCACTTCAGTGGCAATGTCTTGGAAGCTGAGGAAGTCATTTGGCATCTGGGGAGGCCCAGCCATTTCGCTGGCACGGTGCAGACCCAGCACCAGCAGGTCCATCACAAGCCCATAATACTGGACAATGAAGGAAGCAAACTGCAGCCCACGAATAATGCCATAGGAGTTTGTGTGATTCATGTCCTGAGGAAATTAAGGGAAATTGTGAGAACCTGACTGCCACAATACACCAGAGGCGTTTTACCTAAGCAGTTATTCTTTAGCAAGACCCAGACGGGTTTTCTTACTCCCTCATTATTTCTTTCTCCGCAAGTCTCCTGTCCCATCCTCCTCCATGGGCGCAAACCCTCTCAATCTTACATCCACACACACCCTTTCCTGACAGCAATCATCACCTTGTAGTTGATCACCACGTTGTTCTTGGCTGTCATGTAGTCAGCGATGTTGTGATCAACAATAAGACGCAACAGCCTGTTGAGCAATGTCAAGTCAATCTTCTCATACATCTTCTCAAATCGAGATTCCAGCATCACATTGCATTCACCTTCACTTGTTTCCCAAACATCTTGCAGATTATTAATGCCTGAGGAGACAAACCAGCTTGTCATGTTACCTGACACAATGCATTTCTCAGAGTGCAGAAGCACCCTTCTGGGCACACGAAATCGGCATATTTCCTGTAATGTCTGATTTTTCAGCCTCTGGTGCTTCCAGTCTATCCAGAAATTGGAATAGAAATATGTAACCAATCACAAATGCTATGGAAGTTCTCCTCCTCCAGTATATACGTATATATATTAACCTACAAAATACAGCCTGTAACAACTATTGACTGCAAGTTACAAATATGAAAACTCAGCTCCCAAGGGGACTTGCAGGAAGCAAGCTCCCAATAAGAAAACTCATTTTTGCACGTAATACAAGATCCCACTAACCTTGGCACCACTTGTACACCAACAGTGGAGGAGGTTCGGTGTCAGCAGGTTTGATCCATGGAGGGAAAAGTCGTCGCTTATCAGCCTCATACCACAAGTACTGATCCAGATAAGCATCTGTGATTTTCTCCAAGGGCTCAACATCATAAACAGGAACTAAGTGGCTGTAGAGATCCATGAACTCAATACCCACCTGAAAAAGAAGAGGCAAAACTGAGGCTTATAGTTGACAGAGAACAAGGTTTCAGTGCCATTTAGTTCTTGAATGCAGTGTAACTTTTAGTATTGTCTGGCCTTCACCAGGACACTTACCTCCTTGAAAGCTCTCTGAGTTAGAAGGTGTCGTTTGATTCTGGACAGAGCTTCATGAGGATTATCATAAGCCTGTTCAATCAAACCCAACTCCTCTCTCTGTGACTGATTCAGGCGAGATTTCACACTGAAAGCAAGAAAGAACAGCTCACGCACCCAAGCACCAACAAACCAATGGCCGCTGTATTGAACTGATGAAAGACACTGTTCAAACAAGCAGGTCAAGACAAGACCCGTAACTCTTCACAATCCACGTCCCCAAGATGCCCAATGACCCTTACAAGCATGGTATTGTTTTTGCCCCAAGTGGCAGAGTCCATGAAGAACCCCCAGGTGGCCTCGGCAGTACCACAACCTATAGCCTTTACCAGTCCATCAGGGTAAGTTTTAAAGCACACTCAATTCCAGGAATAACGGATAACAAAACAGCTTCAAACGCCTTTCCCAGTGCAGACATCTGCCCCTTGGCAGAATACAGTCACTTCCCACTGCTTACCTGTAAGCTTCCTTCAGCCTCTCCAGGGCTAATATGAGCAACTTGGTGTCATGCTTGTAGGACAGCGGCGGGAACGGAATGGGTGAGAACCTCCTGCTTTCCAGCCAGTGCACTGTGGTTGTGTACACAGCAACAGCCTCTTCCGCAGTGATGTAAGGCCCATCCTGCAGAAACACAACCCCAGCATTAGTCAGAGAAAGCTTCTCTATGAAAATAGCACAAATCTGGGCAACCTCAGGCAGGACAGAAGTACCTTCAAGTAATTATGCTGCCGTTCCTGCTCAGCTTTTAAATAGAGTCTGGTCAGCCGGCCCAGATTCTTCTTGCAGACAGTTTTGTCCACAGTGGCACCCCGACGGATCCGCTCCCTGTTGTAGTGAGCTGTATTTGTCCACCAGTCAGCTTTTGCCTTCACGTACCTCAGGATCATGTTCTCAATAGGAGTTGGCAGCCCTGGCACCTGGGGAGGAACAGTAACGTGAGGGAAGCAGGAGTGAGCAGTTCTACCTGAGAGATGTTAAAATTGAACCGAAAGGCCAAGTGAGAGACTTACCTTCCAGGGGATATTGGCCTTCCAGCACCGCCAGGCCTCACTCAGATGCTGCAGGATGGTTCTGGCTTTGTTCTGTTTGATTCCTTCTGGCATCATGTCCAGAATGTCATGCATAACGGCTGCCCTCAGCTCCAGGTCAAAGTGAGACTCCACACGCTGCTTCGTGACAGTCTTTGCTACACCCTTTGAGTGACGGCCTGAAAAAAGCAGAGCACTTCAGCAGTTCTGACATTATTGGGCGGCACTCCTCTTTCTTCCTAATATGTGGGTGTGCAGACACATGTGAGTGCGGAGGGTGTCTGAAGAAATTACACTTCCACAACATGACTGATGAGTCTGGACTAGATGATTAGGAGGCTATGGACCCCATAGTGCTATGGAGCAGGGAATCCCATTTCCATTTGGAATCTACTCTGGGGGCACTGGTCTCGCGTAAGAGCTCTAAAACAGTCAGTAGCTCTTGGGATTGGTATGGAGCATGGATACAGACCACCACTTAGAACAGAAAACTGGAATTCAAGCTGGTAAGTAAACAGTATTAATCTTTACCACATACTCCTCCCATCTCCAAGATTTACACAGTGTGCTGACCTTCAAACTGCCTGGCCAGCAGATTCCCCAGCCAGCGTTCCAGCAGCGGCGTGATGCCTCTCATGAAGAACAGCCATACTCTCCAGCCTGGAGCCCAGAAGCCACAGCCAGGACCTTTGCCCACAGGCCCCTGGAAGAAGAGAGACATAGTAAGAGCAGGTCACTTACTGACATTCTAGAATCCCTCCCCTGTTGCTCAGTTTATGTCAAGTCACCATCACGTGGAGAGGTAGAACTTACTGTGTTAAACCGGTAGTAGATTAAATGTTTCAGGTCCTTGCACATACGAATCTGCCTCATCAGTTTGTACTTGTATCGGTACATTCCTGTCAGCTGACCCACATGGGCAAAGATGTACTGCAAGCCATCTGCCAACTGAAACACAGGGAGCACAGTCAGACAAAACGATAAACACTACATATGTTGCCTCAAGAAGCCAGGTTTATTTTACAGCCAGGAGCACAGTGTATTAGGCTATACAAAGGTCCTAACACTAACTCATACAATGATCAATTCTTATAAACCAGTGTAAAAGCAGAATTTCATGCAACGCTGCATGCTTTCATTGTTCCCCATCTTCTCCATAACACTGCAACATTGTCATTTTGTGCATCCTACATAAGCCCACCCAGATATTCCACTCCTCCTCTCAACTTCCGCTCCTCACTTAAAAAAAAACAACAAACAACAACAACAACAACAAAAATCAAAACCCTAGCCTACCTGAAACGCATCCACATTTCCAAGCCTGTATTGGACGTGACTGTCCACCACCAACTTAGTCAGCCGCAGAACCTCTCGGCACAGATGGAAAGCATTACCGAAACGAGATTTTTTCCTTTCCTGGAAGAGACAAAAATCCAGGCTTTATGTAACAATCTTACATAAGAGTGAAACAGCTCCAACTTGGTCAGTCTGTACAACAACTGAACAGCTGAGGCACTGTGGCCTGTCTTACCACACTAGGTACTTAACAATCTTCAGCTAAACTCTATTCGTGAGTAAAATAGCATATGGACAGGTACCTTAGTGGTGAGAGTCTTCACGGGCTTTAGGTTGAAGTTGTAATCCAAGTGAAGGTAGTTCAGGTTCTTTCTGTGGATCAGCAAGTTCAGCATATTGTAGCCCTGGCGACACACCTGGAGGCCTACTTCCACCCAGTCCAGCTTCGTCGACTGGAAAAACTTCGTAGCCTTGAAAGAGCGGAACAGGTACCTGGAGAGAGCAGAGAATATAATCAACTGAATCCCCTACACAGATCAGCAGTTCCCCACCAAACAGATGCCCACTTACCTCTTCTTCTGGGCCTTGGGGGGTCTGTGCTTGAGCGCATTCAGAACATAGTATTTCAGTAGCTTCTGATAGGAGACTCGCACTTTCACTGGCTGCCCTGCTGGGCAGTGCTCACGATACCTAGGGATAAACCATATTTCAATTTCTCAGGTAACTCACGTACCTTAGAGAACAGCAAATCTCCGGAAACTCTCCTAAAATCTCTACAAACCAGCCACCACAGGATGTCTTTATTTCATTTTCATTGCAACAAGACAATAATGTCACAATCACTACAACACCCCTTCCCTCAGGAAAGAACTCACCAGTTCTTGACCAGTGGGATATCAAGAGCTCTCCGAGTCCTCCCAGACCTCAAGTTGAAGGGCCGCGGGGCCCACAGCAGGGCAATGCCATTGGCTGTATTATCTGTGTAGAGTGGGGTATCCTTCAAGAAAGGTTCCACAAACTCTGGCAACTCAAACTCTTCATCATCATCAGGCAACGGTTCCTGACTCTGAAACGCAGAAACACCACACAACATCTGTTTCCTGGTTGCTTCACCTCAGTTTTCAGAGTTAACCAAGTAAAAACCATTTCTCTGCTCTCATGGTAGAAGTGTGACAGTGCTGAGTGTCAGAGAAGCAAAAAGCACACTCTACAAGGCTCCAGTGGGCATGAGAACTAACTTTGGCTGCTAGACCCTAAACTAGGTGTCACGGATGTAACTCAAGGGAGACGTCAGCTCCATGAATATGCCAAGAGCAACCAAAAAGATAAATAATCTACCACAAGACTCTAAACTAACAGTGAATTATGCATTGGGCTTTACCCTACAGAGACCAAAGGACATAGCTTTGTGCAACTCCAGAAGTAGAAAAAGACTACAAATGACAACTGTGGGTTTTTTTTGTGATAGAGCTATTGCTTTCTCCTGAAATATCTATGTGTGTGCGCCACTATCAGAAGCAAGGTTACAAACAAGGCACTAAAGCCCAATCACCTCCACACGTAGGGTTTATCACAGGCTCTCTTGGACAGTGACTCACCTTGACAGAATGTCTGTGTGAAATGGGATTGATCAGTGGATCGAAGTAAAAAGCTGGGAGATCCGGATCTTCTGTTTTAATGAAAACGACGTTTGGAGTATGATACCTGCAATACACAATATGTATTAGAGCATCCCAACAGCTTTCCCCTCCTCACCCTGCTCTTGATGCTGCTGCACTTACCAGGTCAGGTGGACATGGTGTGGCAGGTTATTGTACAGGTATGGAAAAGCAATTTTGTACTCTGTCCTAATTGGCTGCCTGATGATAATTTTGTTGATGTCATTAAATTCATTCCAGTCTTCATCCCTCAAATAAGACAAAAAGAAAATGTTATACGAGCATTCAGGGGGACAGAAAAGCAAACATTTTTGACTGAAGATATGACATCAATGCTTTTCCTTTAGCCTTCTCTTCATACTAACAACCATTCAGTGTCCAAAGCAGCAAGCACGTCACAAATTTAATGCTATAGAGAGCAAACACCCACAAATAGCTCACCCAAGGCAAGACACCTGATAACACATAAACCTTCCCAGCTCTTTTCCCAGATAACCACTTATCTTTCTTCATAAACCCAACACTTACTGAAGATTGATGTCTCTAACAAGAGGTTCAAACTTGGGACCTCCAGGAATAGCCATGTTCAGCGCCTTGGAAGTAAAGAATGCTTTCAGGTCAAACAAATAGAAATAGTTGTCATCTACAAGGTCAGTGAGTAGCTGATTTGCCAGACGGTACAGCGTGGACATCATCGGGAGAGTGAACTGCCAACGCTGGTACGTTGAACCGTTTACATACCTGCAAAAGAACAAAGCACGCTCACTACACAGCCAGAAGACAACTGGGTCTGGTCCTTTACCAAAGGACCAGAAATAACAAAACACCTTTCACTGCCCATCATTTGCTGAAAATATTAAGGAGAGCTAACATGCGGGCCCATCTAGACAAAAAGAAAGGCTGCAGGACTGCTAAAGACCACTATGGACTACATCTGCCCAGAATATACCAACTGCTTCAGTTCCTCTCCTCCATATCCAAACTGATATACAACATCTGTGCACTCTTAACAAATATCAATTCAAATACCAACTAGACAATCCAAGTTGTCATCTTTATGGCATGGTAAGAAACATCAGAGTTTTAGTAGTCAATTGAGCAGCAGCCCTTCTGGACAGAGAGGCCTTGTTTGCCCTTGCTGGATGCTGAAGGCAAGAGGCCTTACAACAATCAGGTTCTCCCTCCCATCCTTCAGGCAAGGTTTTTGTTTCCCCACCAACGTCACACGTAGCCCAGCATAACACAACCAAAGGCTATATACTGCTATGTATAGGTAATTTATGTAAAGCATGTTTCCCCCTGCAGTGAATTGTGGCACATACTTCCTGTTGTCTTTCAGTGGCTGGTGGTCATAGAACCAGTCCAGCACAGGGGCATCCTCCTCTGGATCCAGCTCAAGCTGAATTGCTTCCAGGGGCTCCACATCCAGGATGTTATCAGCATAATCCAGAGGGGGTTCTTCATCATCAAACGGGGGGAATCTCATCCTCTTGAAGTGACGCCTGTCCCTCTTCTCTCGCCTCATCATAATCCACATCGACCTGGCAGAAACCCAGAGACCGTTAAACATTGCTTTTATCACGGATGCACAAGTGTTTGCTCACAAGTTCCCACCAGGGTGAAGGAAGAAGGCACTTACCCCCACTGAGCAATGTACACCGGCTCTATGACCCAGGGAATCTCATTCACAAAAGAGATGGCACCTGTGATATGGTACAAGACTGGAACATCTCTGATTTGCTCCCAGGGCATAGGCATGTTCTCCAAGAGCTTCAGAACAGCATGAGGCATGTATTTCAGAGCACTACAATCAGAAATCAAGGAAAATCAGGGTTGGAAGGGATCTCAAGAGAATAGCCATCCATCTGCCGCAATTACCTCTACACCTTTCACTCCTGAAAACTGCTCGTCTAACCTGTTCATAAAGGCCTCCACTCACAAATCCACAAACTTCCTATTCTATCCTTGTGCTTCATGCATTGGACTACAAAAAAGTTTTCTACTGATTTAGCTTCTGAGAGACTGTCACACAGTAAGAATGTTACATATAAAAATAAAAATTTTAAATGCATTTCTGGAGTTTTTATGGCTAACGGTAAGTTAGTGCAACAGATCATGATCTGTATGAGACAGCCCTCTGAACCCAAACAGCAAACAAGCCCTCACGACGCTTTTTAATCTTGCAAAAAACGTACACTGGCTACTTCATACTCTCCCCCAAATTCTTCTAAGGTAATGTGTTATCCAGAGTAAAGCTTTTCTCAAAAGTTGAAAGCAACAACTTCTTTCGCTTATTCTCTTGTGCGTTGCCACGCTAGTGCAACTGGTTATCCCATTCTCCTCGAGCTACTATGCTGCTTTCTATGCACAACTGTCACCGAAAGCCCTTTGGAAAACAGGCTCTCCCTCCAACGATCAACGAGGAGCTTTGACAGGGCAGCAAAGAACGACTCAGCGCGACTCCCCCTGTGTCATTCAGCGGGGGGGGGTCCCTTACCCCAGGTAGACGCGCTTGTCGTGACGGAACTTCCTATTGGTCATGTCACCGTGGTCGCGGATGATCTTCCGGACGTGCTCGGGGGGCATGTCCTCCTTCTGCGCGTCCACGAAGCCGAATTTCCTCTTCTCCGCATAGCGCTTGGCCTGCAGCTGCTGCCACTTGCGAGCTGCAGGGAGAGAGAGGTGGGGCGGTCAGGCCCGGTCCCGCTCGGGAGGACGGGGGTGCAAGAGTCGACCCTACCCACCTTTCTCCTGCAGCTTCTCCTCAGACATGTAGTCGGGGAGCGGCGCCAGCGGGCTGGGCACCGGGGCGCAACCGCCGCGGTACGGGAAGACGGCGGCCATGGCGACGCACCTGCAGGAGTAGAGAGGGGCTCAGGGAGGGGACGGGGCCACCCCCAACCTCTCCCCCGCCATCCCCATCGGCACTCCCCGCCCGCCCCCGGGTCCCCATCGCCCCCCGTCCGCCCTCACCGGCTGCCGCAACGCCCCGCACTTCCCCACCACAATGGCGGCCCAGCACCGTCGCCACCGCGCCTCAGAGACCCGGATGTGGGCGGGGCGCGCAGGCAGGAGGGCTGTCCAATCAGCTTTCGAGCAGCTTGGGAGACAGCAGGCGCAGCCCATCAGAACGCGGAGGAGGGGCACGAGGCGGAAGCAAAGACAGAAGAGGAAAGGAAGTTGTGCCTGGAGTATACTTCCGGTGGGATGCCCGGCCTTCTCCGGTCCCGCCCCTCGCTGCTTTCGATTGGTGGAGAGAGGTAACGGTGACAGCTCGGCGCCGACTCTGATTGGACAACGCCTGGCGCAGATCACCCCACGCTCCGTGTCGGGGGCGCTGTGGGGCAAGCGGTGCTCCGGGGCGAGGCGGGGCCCGTGTGGGGCTCCCCACCCCCCCCGTGGGGGCCTTGTGGGGTGGGGGGACCCTCTGCGGGGCGGTGTGGGGCACGGTCTGTGGAGCCCCTTCCGTGGGTGCAGTTCCTGCTTGGGCCACCCCCGTGCCGCCCCCCCCACCCCCGAGCCTGGGCCCACCCCACAGCCCGAGGCAGGACAGGAGGACTGCACCCCAGAGACCCCGGGGAGCGACGCTTCCATTCCCCAGCGCTGCCTTTGTGGCCTTACTACACTCCTTGATGCCTCTGCAAGGAGCCACCCCTCCTTGGTGTCCCCTTCACACACACCCCCTCCGGGAGCACAGATGCCCCCGGCCCTCTGCGCTTGCCCGGGGCCCTGTGAAACCACGAGGTCCAGCTCGCTGCAGGCAGACAAGTGGGCTCAACCCATCGCCATGGGCCATCCTGCAGTCAGACCGTTGCTCACTTTAGGGCTTCGGCAGGGCAGGGGTTCCCTGGGGTGTCCCCATGAGGTGAGGGGCCTGTGCTGGAGGGGATCTCGTCTCCTGGGATGTGGGATGGGGCTGAAAGGGGTGCGAGCGGGTGGCAGGCTGGGGCATGGCTCCCCAGCAAGTGATTCCCTGATGGAGATGCTCCCTCTATCCCTGTGAACCCCTGTATGGAGGGATTAGAGGGGCAGGTCCCTTCCCAAAGCCCTTCAAGCCAAGGCTGTGGCATTTTCCATCAGGAGGGACACAGAGGGTACCCCCGCATCCGGCCGCAGTGACCTGCAAAGCCGCCGCTTATCCCACCGGAGCACTGTGGGAAAATCATGTCTGATTAGAGGCTCCCGAAACAGGATTCCTGGGCCCACAACCCCGCGTGCCCGGGGTACACAACATCCACGTGATGGCAAGAATGCAGTAACACAATCCAGGCCTTGAGAAACGTCCCTGGTGTGGGCAGAGGCCGGAGGACAGAGTCAGCGTTGCTGAGCAGGCACAGAGGCTGTGCTAAGGGCAGGGATCGGCGGAGCAGCTCCTGAAAAACTGGGTGTAAATGGGTCAAACCAAAGAGGAAGCCCTGGCTGCCAGCTCTGCTCCAGCTAGGAGCTGTGAGAGGCACATGGGCAGCTAAACACTGCCTGAGGTGACAAACCCAAACACGGAGTAGGTATCTCCAGCACCTGCAAGCTTCCCTGTGCTCTCCACAAATAGAAACGTAAGCAGCTTTGGCCACGAGTCATCTCCAGCCTCCCCCTGCCCACACGCATCGCTCGTCTTTCCCTGCCCAGGCAGAAATGTGTCTGCTCCCTTATTTTCCTCCTCGAAACAAGTGCTGCCCACTCCGAGCAGCATGGTGTTTCAGCCCATCCCCCAGCTTTTCAAACCAAAGGAGAGATTTTGAGTTAAAGGTTATTTGACACACAAAGCACAACAAATCCAGTGGATTTCTCAAAACCAGTACGCATAACCCTGAGTGGGATGATCTTGCTTTTCTACACAGTGCTGGGCTGCTGGGGAACAGTTCAGTGTGTGGGAATCAGTGGGGAACAGGAAATGTGGAGTAAAAAAAATATTTAAAATTCTGATTCCTTGTCCTAGGAAGCCACCAAGGACAGGCAGAGCAAACCACAAGGATCCTAGCTTTGCTGCAAGTTGGCTTCCAGCATCGGGAGTGAGAGCAGCGAAGCCACATGCTGGGTGCTCTGCCTGCAGCCTGCCCTGTTTCACAGCCAGCACTTCCTTAACCCCACAAGTCACAAGCAGCTTGGTGCATCAGGGCTAAAGGCAGAGCCACCGCGGGAGCTGGCACTTGTCCTGCTGCCATTTAGCCTCCCAGTTCCCAGCCCCAAGGAAAGCGCAGCCTTCCCCTTGCACAGGAGTGCTGGAGAGCATCAGCAGGGACAGGAGAAACCTTCATCTTCCTCTGTAGAAAGGAGAGGGGGGGGAAAAACCCCAAGAGAGGTAGACTGTGCCAGCGTACAGTGTATTTTTACTCCGCTGCGGGGAGACATAGTATAAGAAGCACTGTGCTAAGCAGTGAGACCCCTGGAGCAGGCTGGGATCTGAGTCCCTTTTTCCTTCTAAGCCCCTTTCTCCTCAAGCCATTGCATTTGCAGCCATTTATTAAAAGCTCGTGTTAGTAAGAGCTCTTGCTGCTGGGTAAGAGCGCTACACTGGGCTCTGCAGCAGAACTTTCCATTCGTAATAGATACCTAAATCCTAATAGAAGCCTATGCCTTAAAACTCCACATCTGTGGGAAGTGACCATCACATAGCATCATCCTGGCCAGGAACTCATGTTCTCCCACACTCATTTATGGACCCTTAACATATCTGGGAACAAAACAACATGGAAAAAGCTCCAGTTGTCAGGAGAAATTGGCCACCCATCCCTGCAGCACCCGCTGGCCCGTGCTCTGCCCCCAGCCTGTACCCCACAGCAGGCAGCATCCCACCCAGACAGGTCTCAGCCTCTCCCTCCATCACCCACCTGGGACAATCTCCTCGGGGAGGACTCATGAGTGCAGGATTTGGCTTTTACTGGCCCTGGCCTCTAGGGCAAAGCCATGGAGCCTCTCTTGCCTGGTTGTGCTCCCATGGGAAGTGTCACTGAGAATGCAGAGCTGAGCACAGTGTCCCCTGACTGATGGGATGCTGTGAGCTGCAGCACCAAAGGGGTTAGAAACACACTGTGGTGTTTGGATGTCCAGAACAGCAGTGGGGAAACAGTGTTCTTCTACTCCCTTGTCATCTCAGCAGTGCCTCAGGGAGCTGAGCAGCTCCTGGTCGTCCAACCACGTCATCCAAAGGTGTGGGGGAAGCAGAGCCCCAGTGCCTGGTCCGTGAGCACCTTCTCTGCTGTGAAGGGCCCAGGATCTGCAGCCACAAGAAAAGCCCAGATGCTTTGGATCCTCCACACAAGTTACTGAAACAGCCACATTCATTCTCCACTGCGCTTTGCTCCTTCACAGGCTCGGGGCTGCTCATCCCCCAGAAGCTGCGGGGAAGGGGGCTATTGCTCCTTTTCCTGCTGCACGTCTCGGCTGGACTTGAAGAAGTCACTACGTATCAGGCGGTAGAAGAGGATGATGTTCATGGGCGTCATGATTGCCATGCCCACCGTGCCCACAGCATACGTTGCTGGGGGCACGTTCTCCCGATTGAGAAAGAGCCAGCGGGTCATCCAGGCCAGCGTGGCGATGCGAAACACCACGTAGGTGCCCAGGTTGATGATGCTGTTGAGGCGGTAGCAGGTGGTGTGCACCAAGTTGGCCATGAGCAGGATCTGCCGCAGGTGGAGGAAGATGGAGTTAATCTCCACCAGTAAAGCCACGAGGGCAAACCCAACGTACTGATGGAGCAGCACTGCAATACCAAAGCAGACAATCACCTGGGAAGGAGAAAGAAGAGAGGCTGAGCCTGGGTTCTGGTTGATCTCAGCTGCTGCAAGCTGGAGCCCTCCATGCTTGGGTGCAGTGTGAAGCAGAGATGGAAATAGTTATCACACCAGTGCCAAACCGCTGGTCATCACACCACACATATCTCTACAGCACTGCAGCCTCCAGCCACCACTGCAGTCTCGGGCATGAGATAAAGCCTCCCAACCTGTTGCATGAAACCTGGGTGGTTTGTTTTGTTGTTTTGTTTGGTTTTGTTTTGTTTTTTTTTTCCCAGTGGGAGGAGAGGGAAACACTTCTATAAACACCAGGTTGGCAGAGGAGACAGAGCAGCCAGACCTAACCCTGCTTTTGTGGCCTGGGGAATGCAGTTGGTTGTGGCCCAGCAGGTTTTTCCGCACACAGTGAATGGCTGAATGGGGCAGGAAGGGAGACGTAGCCCAGGGCTATGGTTGCTGCTGGCTCAGGGATTCTCCCCAGCACAGGCACACTGCAGGGATTAAGCGGCTTTGGTGCATCAGAGAGCCCCGTGGGATGCCCCAAGCCTGGCATGAAGCACCCTGGGACTGCTGGATGCTGCAGCAGAGGACAGGGCTGCTGGGGGCAGAGCGGGTGCGATTCCTGCCCCGCACCCTCCCTGCCAGGCAGGAGGACAGGCTCTGCCTGCCTGCGCTTTAGTACACTTGCTCCTTTCTTCAGTTTATACCATTAATGCTGTTCTCTGTATTGGCTCTTTAATGAGATTATCTGCTCCCTGCTTGTTAAATCACTGTCTTGGCCTGAATTAGCTCTATTGTGGAGATGACCTTTTGACTCATGAGCAGCAGCCGGCAGAGCCGCAAGGCTCACTGGGCTCTGCGAGACAGCAGGTCTGACCGTCGCCTCCCCGCCTCATCCCAGGTAGGTCCCAGCACTGTCCCTGTCCCCCATTCCCAGGCCCAGCAGACCCCTGTGCCTCCCCTGTACCCTGCAGCATCTCTGCTTCTCAGCTCTGGGCTGTGCCACCCCTCTGCCCTGCAGCATCCAAAGCGCTCCAGAGGAACTCACACCAGGTGCAGCCAGCAGCAAGGCAGGCAGAGGGCACTGATGTGGGGCTCCTGCACCAAGACTGCTCCAGCCACTCCAGCCCCATGGCTACGGCTCTGACTTGATTGAGAAGAAAGCACCAGGGGGAGCGGGAGGTGGAAGGAGGCGATGTGCAGCTCTTCCTGGCAGATGCTCAAGTGGCTGAGAGCCGACAGAAGCTGAGCTGCTGGTCTGTGCTGACTGGAACAGCTGGGTCACTGCCTATCCACGCCACTGTTATGGATCAGCCCCCCCCAGCCCAGCTCTCTGTTCCCCTACTCTGTCCATACTTGTTTTTTTTTTCCTACCCCATCTTTGGGTGCCTTTTTGCAGAGCCTCAAAGGGTACATGAGGACCACAGGACCAAGAGGAGCTCTGAGCCCTGCTGTCTGGGCTGCCACGCTCCTCTCCCCAGGCTGAAAAATCTGATTTCATAACAGGCAGCAAACACCCACACTAGCAACAGCAGTAGCCCTGCTCGGGTCCCCAAGCCCCAGCCTCCCTGGTGGCACAAGTGTGAGGGTCTGTCCCTCAGAGAGCAGCCAGTGGACTCACCACAGAGTGATGGAAGAGCAGCTCCCAGGACTGGTGAAGTTTCTGATTGCATAACATGTCCACAAAGTCTTCAAGGAAATAACCTGGGAACAAAGAGGCTGTGAGCGAAGATGGGGCCAGGAAGGACTGTGCCAAGGAACCATCCCCCACCGCAGAAGGCACCTGACTGGGCTGGGCAGCCCCTCTGGGGAAGTGATGGGCACAGCTCAGCCCAAGCTCTGGGTGGTGGTGAGTCACGCACTGAGCAGGATCACACAAAACAGGAGAAGGAAATTGGTGTGTTTTGAGTCCCTCCTGTGATCGCTCTGTAACATGTGCTCTGAGGGAGAGGCACTAACTAACTGGTCACTTGGATTTGTTCCTGGAGAAGGGTGAGAGCAAAGGCAGTGTGCAGACTCTCACCCATGTTACCATCCCCGGATCAGATCCCACCCCAAGTCCTTTCAGCCTGGAGCCCTTAACAGCTGCAGGATTTGCTGACACCAAACCAACCCCACGTCAGCATTTTAGATACTCAAACCTCCATGCTGAGCCATAGCCATGCCGGGAAGCCTGTTAGCACTGACCACAGGGCTGGTGACAGATCTGCAAGAAGGTGACAAAGGGAGGGGGGAGGAAAGGCTTCACACAGCCAGAGGGCTCAAAGCTCCTGGCCTCCACACTGGCAGGCTTAGCTTAAGGCTTTGTGGGAGGGGATCTGCATCAACCCCATACCATGGGCACTTTTTGGATGCCAGGCAGGCAGCCTGGTGCCCAGTACCTCCTGGCTGCGGGTGCCGTGGGACAGAAAGGAGCCACTGTCCTTTGCCAAGAATAGGGCAATTGTCTGGGGTGCCTGAGACATCGCTGCCCACGACATGGCTCGAGAGGCTGGTGTCAGGCACCGATGAGTGCCTGGGGACCCCCAGTGGGGCAGAACAGGGGGAAGCCCACTCCCCCACCTCACCTACGGACACGGCGACCAGGCTGTGCGCCCCAGGCGGGTGTGTGCCCACCAGGTCCTCGGACAACCCGGGATGGAGGCAGAACCTGCAGGGAGAGGGGCTGTGAGTGCCGGGCAGTGCCTCCGGTTCCCCAATTCCTTTCCAGTGTCCTTGGTGCCCACCTGATGCTGCTAACCTTCCCCGGAGCCCTCCTGTCCCTGTGGTCCCCCCATGGCCATCCCTGTCCTCCTGTTTCCCCCCTGGAGTCTCCCTATTCCTTTGGTGCCTTGGTGCCCCCCTGTCCCTCGGTCCCCCTGTACCCCTCGATCCCTCCTCCATCACTCAGTGCCCCCCAGTTTCCAGGTCCACAACCTCCCCAATGTTCCACAGGGTCCCCAAACACCTCCATTCCGCCTCCCCCCACCCCGCGGTGGGCTCAATCTCCCTCGGTGCCCCCCTGGCCACAGGTTCCCGTCGGGGGTCCCATTCCCCTCTAATGCCTCCGGTCCCCCCGGCATTCCGCTTCCGCCCCCCAAGCCCCAGGTGTCCTCCGGGGCTCCGCGGTGCCCGGGCCGCTCACCCGGCCAGCGCCCCGCCGCCGCTGAGCACGCTGTGCGCCAGCGACGTCCAGATGTTGCGCCACTTCCAGCGGTTGCGCCGGGCCGAGGGGGGCGGCGGCACCAACCGCTCCAGCCCCCGGTTCAGCAAGCGGAAGGCTGCGAAGGAACCGGCCACCAACAGAATCCCCGGGCTGAAAGCCATGGGCATCCACCGGCCCTCGGACTCCCATGGGCACCGGCCGCGCCGCCCGACGGCTCCGCCTCGCCCGGCTCCGGGACCCGCCCTGCCACCGCCCCGGGCACCGGCACCGCCCCAGGCACCGGCACCGCCCCGGGCACCGGCACCGCCTCGCCCCACGCCCGCCCTGCCGGCACCTCCCTGCCCCGGCCGGGATGCTCAGCCCCGGAGGGGAGGGGGAACGAACATAGTCCCCACCGAGAATCGTCCCCGCGGGGAAGGGTCGGGTGGGCTGCGGGGGCCGCCCCGCTGCCGGTGCTGGCGTTTCCCGCATCCCCCCTCCACGCAGAGGTGCAGACACGCAGGGGCAGCGCTTCCCCACGGAGCGTGTGACTCGGGCTGGGGGGGGGGAATGGGAAATGGGCACCCCGGGGTGTGCGTCAGCCTTCCCCGGGCATCGCATGGCAGAAGCGACGGCCGGCCCAAAAGGTGGCTGTAAGCGTGCCACAGAGTGGGGGCCTGGGTGTCCCATCACTGAGCTGGAGTTGGGGACATCTTCCTCACCCCCCCTGCGGTTCCTCCTCCACCTCAGTGGCAGCGGGTGGCTCAACACCTCACCCATGAAGTGCTCTGGGCGGTGGTCCTTCGCCCCAAAGCATCCCCTGCGTGTGATGCTGTCACTGATGCCATCAACTGCATCACTGTGCTGTCCCTTGCACAGACGCACACCCTGCCGGATCCAACTGCACATCAAGCAAGCAACAAGGTCCAATTGCCCTGCTAAAAAACCCACTCTGCCCACAGCGCTCCCTCCCCCTGTCTGGTCCCAAGAGGAGCTCCCTGATGACTGGGACACCCCAGCTCTGCTCCGGGGCTTGTGGTAATCTGGGATCCCGTACCCACAACTTCCTTAGTTCCATCCTACAACTACGCTGCTTTTCCAGCTTCCCGTAATTTGATCGCTCCCCTGGTGCTTTTTGATGTCTCCACCAGAAGCGTGGCTGCTGCACAGACCTTGCGTCTCTTCTGCAGACGGGATGAGTCACCATGTACACACTGATTAATGTCAAACTCTGCCTCTCCTTTGAGGTATTAATTTTGGATGAAATTTTATACTTTCCCTTTGCTGAAACATGTGGAGCCTGAGCCTGAGTCGCTGCCCTGGCTGTAGAGAGGGACATTAGAACATCAACAAGTGATATGCTGATGGAAGGGACAGTGAGGAAGGGAGTGATTAAATCAGATCTGAAGGAGAGGGGTGATATAGTCCCAAGTGATAGGAAAGCATCCGTTCGTGCTGCAGAAATTTGCCTAAAAGCCGGACAAGACGACGTAATTTCATAGTGGTTAAGTGGCAGGGAGACATTGCCTGAAGTAATCGGCAGACCTGACTGCTGGAGGGATTATAAATAATCTCGTGTATTAGGACTTGAAGGATCACATAGGCTAATCTGTTACTGAGAAGGCCAAATGCAAAGACATTTCTGTTTAGCGTAAGATACACCTAGGAAAGGGAGCCATGCCTTGGAGATGTGCTGGGCTGCTCAGGGCACCGAGGAGAAAAATCAGTTAACAATTAATTGCCGTATAAACTTGCAGACAGCCAATTCCTAATGAGGAGTCATCTGCAGTGTTTTAGCCTCGGAAATCTTGGCTGCCCCTTTCCATGGTGACAACCCTGCCCTTCACCTGCCTGCAGGTAAAGTCCCAGACCATGAAACGCTTGCTAGCCCGGCCCCGTTTGTCCCAGGGGCTCCTCCATTCCTGGTGTTATTCTTCTAAAGATGAATATTTGGCTAGGCTTGTTTTGAGGGAATAGTTAAAATGCTTCTGGATGCTGGAGAGCTTTTACCTACCACTTCCGCATGGGAGGAATTCAAGCCATGATTAATTGAGCCTCTGGTTCAGGGGCTTTGATCCCACTGCTAGAGCACCAGCAACAGCTACAAATATACTACTTTTCGGATAATTTTAGCCCAGATTATACTTAATTTTACCAGGACTTGCCATTGGGCAGTGGTTTCTCACAAGCCCTCTTTCCAGCCTTTTCTCCTTGTCTTCCTTTCCTCTGCAGCGATGGCACTAATTGAGGACAGTTTTGGAGCTGGAGGCTTCCAAGCCCAGTTAAAAACAGGTCCCTTGACACCAGATCAGGTCAAATATTCAGTCACATCCCCCAGGCTCGGAGGCCAGGCTTGTCCCAAGAGAAGCCTTACAGAAGAGCAGGGACAGGAGGTCTCGGTCACAGCTGCCACAAGAGGTCCCTGCACGCTCGCTGGAGAGCTGGGCAGAGCAGCCCGATCTGATGGGACTCTTCATTCACACCTTATTTGGAGATATTGCCTTTTTCACCCAAATTTCCAGAAGTTTTCCAACAGTCCCCAAACGGCCTCATTTTCTGCAGGGAGGCAGCTCAGCCTGGTGACGGGTCGCTGCCGGTGCCTGGTCCCAGCAGGGCAGGGGACTCCTTCCAGCTGTCGGTGAGGAGGACGTGCCTAGGTCCATCCCATAACACCGTGGGGACCACAGCTAATCCCATAGCCGGGCTTTACAGCAGCAGCTGGGGTTGTAAAGAGAGGGTACAGCAGGTTTTTCAATAGCAGGACAGTGGCTTTTTTCTCCCTCTCACAGGTTGGAGTTTCTCTGCAGCACATCTGGGAGAGACAACCCATTTTCCACAATAAGGAGCTGGCAGTTCCTTGATAATCGCCTGTATGAATTCTGTCAGATAAACTGCGTCCTCCCCCAGATGCTCCCCACTACTCCTGGACAGGGGTTTGGGTGTGCTTTCCCAGCTCCCCCATCCCTTACACAAGGAGGAGCCCGCTCTGCTCCCAAACCTCTCTCAGGGCTCGCTAGCCAACAGATGTGGGAGCTTCTGACACAGCAAAGTCCTTCTGGCAAAAGTCATCCTCCTGTTTTTGGAAAGCCTTGCTCCCTTAATCTGCCAGGGAGGCATAAAGCCCATCTGTTCATCTAATGCCAGACCTGGCTCACACCTAAAATAGTTTGAGGAGTCCAAGATCTCGAAACAAATCAAGCAGCTTGGCTTCCAAATTTTAATTAGCCATTGTCTTCATCCCTCTCTTAAGTATGTCATTGCTCTGTCTGCTAGGGCATAGGAAGTCAGACGACATAGGAATACTTTGCTCTATATATCCATATTTTCATTCAGAAAGTCTGTAACTCCACACCTATGAAAGGTTCTACTGTCCAAAATGCACATTGGCTACGGCAAAGCACGCCCAGATGTTGCAGAGGTAGCTGTGAAGAGAGCTGAAATCAATGCAAACCTGCGTGTCCACTCCTTCCAGCCAGAAACGCTTTCCTGATGTGGAAGCTGGATGTTCTCCAGGTGGAACTGGGGATATACTCTCTGCAGCCACAGGAGACAGGCACATCAGTCTCTGCTAGCGTGGTGAGCAGAAGGGTTTCTGCTAGCACTCACTGACAGCCCAGAGAGTTTTCACTTTTCCCCCAGCCCTTAGCTTCATTTCACACACACACAGCTCCATGATTTGATGCAAGAAACGCCAAAGTGTGCATCACTCAACCACTGACCTCGGGACTTGATCTTGTCCGGCAGAGGAAATCACCACTTACACTGCAGCCTGTCTGTTCACCCTGCTCAGACCTGCGAGCTCGGCCACCCAAGGGGAAGACTCTTCCCTTCCCTCCCCCAGTGTTGTGACCAGCCCTATGGATGTTCTGCCGCCCAGGTGGGTCATCCTTCCTGAGATCATTCCTTGAATAACACGAAGTCTCCTGGGAGCTTCACAGCACTGGGACGCTCTGGTGCCAGCTGCCAGATGCTGCTTGGCCAGGCACAGCGCACTGCCTTCTGCAGCCTGGCGCGTGGGAATGCCCCCCTTACCAGAGAGCCGGAGCCACCCAGGCAGAGCCTGCTTCTCCCACGTGATAAACAACCCCATGGCAGGTTGCTCTGGATGGTCTTGCTTTTGGCCTTCTTCCTTTTTCTCAGTACTGGAAGTCATCTTTTTTTTTTTTTTCCTCAGCATTTGTCACAAGGGATCTGTAGGGGAAACCTGTGACAACAGTACAGCATCCCTAAGGATGCTGCAGGCTCAGCTGTCTCCCAAGGGCTTGGGCTGGACCAGCTGCCATGATTTGGTTGTGCAAAGGATGCGCTCCCTCCTTCTCATTCCGGTGTCACAGGTATGCTGTGGGATAAAAAAACCATCCATCGATAGATTCATTGACTGGCAAAATCTCTTCAAGCACAGCAGCACAGGCCGTTCCTTATATTTCTCCAGCGCTTTCAGTAGCTGACATGCCCCAAATTTGTCCACTTATTGAATTGTTTATCTGCTGCTATCAGCAGGTTTCAGGTTCCTTCTTTCCTTGTGGTGAACAGTGAAACGTGGGGCCAGGTGTCTGCCCGGCCTGTATCCCATCTCTCACCATCGCCAGACATGAATGCTTAGGAAGAAAATGTGAAACAGCACATATAATAATTCTTACCTTGTCAGCAAATTCATTCCTACTAAATATTTATTTTTCCATGTCTTCTTCCCTTGCAGGATAAACATTTTTTCCCCCATTTAGCTCACCATTCTCAAGCTTAAGTAATTTTTGATGGATACATATGTGCTTTCTGACTGCACCATGATGTATTTATGACCGCACACTTTTTTTTGCAATTCAGACAGGTTCAGAATGAGCCCTGCAAGGTGGAAGCATGTCTCAGCCCCTACACCCACTCCGTGCAGCATCACACGTTGCTGACCCTACTCGATTCCTCCTGCGTTACAAACATAAGCACAGGAGCTTCCTAACTGCCTCTCCTGCTGCTGCTGGCTCCGCAGCTTGGAACAGGTTAGGTTCCCTCCTGAATTCTCTCGTTATTAATATCACAAACCAAGCTGTTCTGAGAGCGGTGTCCCATTAATCATTTTAGCTCTGCTGCAGTTTTCACCTCGCTTCCTCTTCCTGCGCCTGAACAGTCTTCAATAACATTCGACTCTGTGGGTAACGCTTGGTTAAAATTCGGCAGGTCTGCTAGGGCAGGGGAGGACCCTGACCTGAGCAAGCTGGGGGCAAGCAAAGGTGCTGGAGGCAAGCAAAGGTGGGACAAGGATGTATCCACACAGCCATGGCTGCACTACGGCATGAAAACACGTGCTACACCAGCTGACAGTGGTAGGGACTTGAAGGGAGGAGAGCTACCCCCATTAAATCTTCGTCTCTAAACTTGAATTTTCTGGAGGGCTGACAACACTGGAGAGACACAGCGAAAGTGAAGATATCTAATAAAATAAAAGGGCAGCTCGTGTGAGTCAGCATGCATGGGGGTGGCAGGACTGGTCAGAGATTTCCGATGCCTACCTGGGCTCTGTTCGTGTTTGAGGGCACTGCTTGCTTTCGCTCTCTTCCTTCCTACGTTTAATACTGCTGTGTGTTACAAGCAAAGGTCTCAACCACTCCGAGTATCTAGCTCTGGGTTACCTAACAGAAAGCCAAAAGCTGCTTATAGAGCATCTTCCCGAAAATCTGCCTCCAATACCATCCCAATGCCTGAATCCCTCGAGGGCATATTGCGTGTTCCTTGGTGTGTCTCAGAGACGCAGTAATGCAGCATCCCTGCAGCTAACTCAAACCTTCCCTTTTACATCCAATGCCCTTTGCAAATTTCAATCCTTTGCCATCATCTTTGCCCCCATCAGAGGTGGGGATTTCGCTTTACCTTTCTCCTTTTGGATTTTACATAACCCTTTCCCCTGGTGCTCAGCCGCATCCAGCAGCATCCATCGGCATCCAGCAGCTGAATTAGCTGCTCAGCCCCGCAGTGCAAACGCCACCGCACAGGACTGGGCTCCACCTGGCTTGTCCCAAAACCTCCCACAGCTGCACGCCTTTGTACCTGCCACTTTGCTGGTGCACATAAGCAAACAACGTTTTTCGGTGATTTCTGCTGAGTCAGAGAATGCCTCCGCGAGGGCTGCTGCTTCTCCACGTGGGAACCCGCTTCTGGGGAATAATTACAAAGAGTTTATACAGGGACGTTCAGCAGCCAAATTGCTTCACATTCAGGCGCCTGGCCAGGAAGGCAGAGCCTGAAAGCTACTCGTTGGTGCTGTGAGAAAATACCTCGCACCTGCGCCCATCATGGGCGTGCGTCACCCGTGGGCTAAGATCACTCCTTACATGGCAGCACCCCGGCACCGAAAGGTGTGCTCATGGCTCAGTGGGTCTGATGAAGCGAGCTGCTTCGCAAATAAGCCGGCCTGCTCTTACCGAGCATCCCTGTGCATGCCCTCTTCTCCAGACCATGCCCACTGAAGGATTTTTATCCCCTCCTCCACGGATTTGGGAATGTGCTGCACCCCAGAAACCCAGTCCCTGCGAAAGCTCCAGTTCTGCAAGGGAGAGGATGGAAGCACACTGCTAGTAACTTTTCCCCCCCTAAATTTTAGGGCATATTTTAAGGTTGTGAAACATATTGACTGTGAAATAGAGATAAGAACTGGAGTAGACACAAACAGCGTAGGCGTTACTCCTGTTTTTATGCAACTCCCACTCTGTTGCAAAAATAGTACAGCAAGGAGCATGCTGCTCTCTGCCATCCTTCAGGGACCAGACAATGATGGGACCATGTGCCTGGACATCGGCGGACTGAACCAGAAGCAGAGCTGAGATGTAAGCCACGTGCAGAGGTGCTGAATGCTTCGTGTTCCTTAAAAATCAATGGAGAGAGATCTTACAAAAAGATCAAATTATATAATTTTAGATGTTATAGATATATATAAAAAGTAGTGATATTGTTCCAAAGTGCTGCAAAAACACATTGCACTGAGCTAGAGGGCTTTGCATCAAGAAAAGGGGTAATGGGAAGATGCAGCGGGGTGTCACTGCATCCACTCAAGTTTCTGTTCACATTGCACATGACGTACCCAGTCTTTAGACCACACCTGAGCCATAATTCCTACGTGCTCTTAATTCTTTTGCAATTCTAAACCCAAAGAAAATACACTTAATTAGGCGCAGACCAGTTGCAGAAATCAGATAAGACTCGCTGGCAGGCGGACGCTTCCAGGAGATGCGTCTCCTGATGGATGGGGACGTTGTGCAACACAGGGAGAGCATCACCAGCTGTGGGCTGGTGGTGGGGAGAGCACTTGCCGTAAGAGGCGAGGGTGTCACCTCAGCAGAGAAGAATATCACAGACGGCAGCGGCGGTGGCTTTCTGAGCTGGGGGACAGGTGCCGGAGCCTCCCACGGCAGGACAGGGTGAGTACCCATCAATGGTTCTCCTGAGGGACCCAGGAATGGGGCAGTGTCGTGGTGGGGATTTACAGGAGCAAGTAACCACCCTGCACCAAAACCTGCCTCAAAAGACCATCATTTGCTCCATTTCTTGCTTTTTTTCCTCCAAAACAGAGAGGGATGTTTCTAACCAGCCTCAGCTGATTGCTAAGGCAGGGACAGCACTAAAGACCAAGGTTTTGGGGTCTTTTCTAGCCCAGGAGGCATTTTGGGCAGGAATTACTGCTTTCATGGCAATTAGTACAAATAACATTTCTGCACAAATGTTGGAGAGGTTTCAGACAGGCTGAAGTGGCTCTTCAGACCTTGATTTGGGGGAGCCGTGGGGTATGGCACGTCACCATAAATAATTGTATTTATTTGCAACATGACTCTCATAAATCATGTTTGCTGGCTCACCTTGCGCTGCAGTTGAGTTTAATGGGACATGGGACTTAACACAAAAAAGTGGGTTAATCCGGAGGAGAAAAGGGCAGAGGAATGGGCTTTGGGTGTGGAGATTAAGTTTAAAAAGTGGGGAAATGTGTGTTTTCTGCCAGTTGTGGTTTGTTGTTTTTTTTTTTTTTTTTTTTTCCTGAGGTATCAGGAGTTTGGGATCCTTTGAGCACATGGCACTGACCTGCTCCCAGCCGGGGTGGTGATAGCCTTATATTTTGGGGTGGGATTTTGCAGTGACGGCACAAGGGTGCACAGGGTTAACCAGCATCCATGGCGGACAACGCCGCCCTCTGCTCATCTGCAGTCACCGGCATGGACGGCGATGACACCATCACCGCTGAGGTCTGCAAGGAAGCCGACATTGGGGATGGACAGTGAGTACCTGGTGGGGGGCAGGCTGGGGCCTGAGCCACTGCCATGGGGCCTGCAGGCAGCAGGGGTGGTGTTGCCATGCCAACAGCCGCCATGTTGGCGGTCACCATGTTGGTGGCCGCCATGTTGGTGGTTGAGGGAGCAGTATGTTGGCTGCGAGGCACCAAGCCTGGGATCCCTGGGGCACCCACCTCTCCCCCTCTCCTGCAGGCTCTGGGAGGTGATGGTGGCTGGCTACCCGGTGCTGCTGGTGAGGAACAGGAAGGAGTTCAGCGCCCTGGGCAGCAAATGCCCTCACTATGGCGCCCCGCTCAGCAAAGGTAATGCTGGTGCTGGGCAGGGGGAACAGCCATGTCAGGGAGATCAGCTCTCACTGCTCAGTTGTGGGGGGGGTTTCTATTGCAGGAGTCTTGAAAGGGGAGAGGCTGCGCTGCCCCTGGCATGGCGCCTGCTTTAACATCAAAACTGGAGACATCGAGGAATACCCTTCTCTGGACTGCCTTCCCTGCTTTAAGGTGACTTCTTGCCTCTTCCTTCCCCCAGCTTGGGCAATGTCCTCCATACCATGAGCATTCATTCACTCCCACAAGATCCATGGTCCTGACACCAACTGAAAGGATCCTGCCCTGGCCACGGGTCTGTGGTCCAGGTCACACAGAGCTACCTACACATGGGATGATTTCTTGGGGTCACATAACTCCCTGTCCTAAAGCTCCTTTCAGTCAAAGGTGATGTCATACATCCTGGTACATATCGCAGCCAGCACAGATCTTTCAAAAAGAAAAAAAGGATTTACACCTCTTCCTGAACATCCTTGGGATGAGGAGAAAAGCTCATGAGCTCCTCAGCATTGTTTGACATCCAAGATCCCTACAAGTCACTCTTGGTGTATCAGAGACAGATGGCCCACTGGACCAGACCCTCTTAGGAAAGCTTCTGCCACAACCTCATAAATGCAGCACTTAAATGCACTCTCCTTTCATCCCTGCAGGTAACAGTGAAAGACGGAAAGGTGTTTGTTACAGCAAAAAAAAAGGTATTCACCTTACCTGCTGTCACTAAGCACAACCAGCACCTTGGGCCAAGCATGATTTCAGCATTTCTTGCTTACCTTCTTCTAGGATCTTGAAAACAGCCGGAGGGTAAAGGACGCAAGCAAGCGATGCCTTCTCAACCGGGACACAATGCTGCTTTTGGGGGGAGGTCAGTGAAGTGGTCTGTACTGTGCCTTGCCCACAGATGCTGTGAGCTGCCAGTGACATGTAGGAGGGTTGAGATGAGCATCTCTCGTAGGTGTGGCTGCCCTGCTGTGTGCAGAGACACTTCGCCAAGAGGGCTTTACTGGCAGGATCATCATGGCCACCAAAGAGAAACATGTTCCATATGACAAGTCCAAACTGAGCAAGGTTTGTATGTGAGAAGGGCAGGACTGTGCCTCAGTACTACATGTGAATTAGCAACATGGCCAACACTCAGGACCAGACTGAGCATTTGAGTGAGCCATTCTGGCAAAGCATAAGGAGTGCTGAGGAAAAGGGGTATAATTTCCAGCTAACATCTCACTTCTTCCTCCCACAAAGTCTTTAATCAGTCCACCCCAAGCTAATGGTTTTATCCTCTTTCACAGAGTTCTTCCCACTAGTGTTTGAGTTGATGGGTTTTTCTGAAGGGGCACAAGAAGATGATGGGGATGGGGCAGTGCGGGGAGATGCAATTTATTAATGCAAAATTTGCCTTTTATGAAGACTTACTTCCCAGTAAACACTGCAAAAGTATAGCTGTCTGTAAGAAGTGCTTTATTTCACACTTCTGTTTTGTTTCCAGGAAATGAACTTGAAAGCTGAGGACTTTTATCTGAGGAAACCCGAATTCCTCAGTGCTCACGGTATAGAGCTCTGGACAGAGAAAGAGGTACATGAGCAGCTGAGCTCAGTCCTCAATGGGTGGTCCTGTTGCTGCCATGGGGAGGGGATGCCCACACCCACAGGCATAGCTCTACATTTATAGGAATTAGGGCTCTGCCTAAGTACATGCGTTATCTTCTGGGACAGTGCTCTAAGGCCAGTGCTACGGACAGTGTGCGTGCCTGGGGTGTAACACTGACCTGTGCTACCCATGGACAGATGTGCCCATCACATGCAAAGAGGGTGGCCCTTGAAACTAGCCTTCTGCCCACCTCTTAGAGGAACCTAGGATTGGTGCTGTCACTCTTAGTGGTCCTAAAGCCTAAGACCGGTAGGAAGTGAGAAAGTGACCCCAGCATTTCTCATCTCACCTGAATGTCCAGAAATAGAGCACGCAGTCACAGGCAAGCAGAGCAGATTGATGTGGTAGGACACGAGTGGACCAGAGGTACCTGTGTAATCTTTGCCTCCTTTCTCCTACAGGCAGTGTCGGTGGATTTCCAGAAGCAGAAGGTCTGCTTCATGGATGGGTCCTCACAGAAGTACAATAAGCTGCTCATTGCAACAGGCAGCCAGTGAGTGCATAAAGCGTTTACCCACACACAAAATTTTAGACAGGACAAGAGGGCTTGGCGGTCTTCTAGAAGCATGTGAGAGGGAGGTGTTAGGAGATGAGATAAAAGAACAGGATGGGATGACACAGCCAAGAGATTGCATGTGTTTGTGCTCCCCCCCTCATTCTTTCTGTTTAATTTCTAATCATGAGGCATATCTGGATTCTCTCTCTTTCAGCTCCAGTTTCCTCAAAGTCCCAGGTGCAGACCTGCAGAACGTGTGCATTCTCCAAACCCCGGAAGACTCTAGCAAGATCTTAGAGCTGGCAACTGGCAGGAATCTGGTGATCATAGGAGCTTCATTCATAGGTACCAGGCTGCAGTGGGTATCAAGTCATCAGTGATGGCCTTGAAACCCACTTCTGCTGCATGTGCAGATTAACTAGGGGCCCTCGGGGAAGGGATGTTCATTCACTGCCTGGCTGGGTTCCTCCCCAGAGCCCTAAGGCTGGTGGGGTATGCGTTACGCAGCACGCACTCACTCTTTCCTCTGATACACAGAAACTTCAAGAGCTATAAACAGTTCCTTGACATGGACAGAGCAAAATACGCCTTATGAAAATGTCACTGTGCTTCAGAGGAGCTGGTCTCCCCAGAAGCATTGGGAAAGTGAGGGAGTAAGACACGAAAAAGGAGCTATTCTGTACACAACTGGGACCTGCTGTTTGCATTTCCTAATATCCAGGTCCATAGTGCATGAGAACAAAGAACGGGGGGAGCTAAATACCTCAGCCCAGAAATGCATAAAAGAGCAGTTAAGCACTGGCACTACATCAGATTTGTTCTTCTTACCTGGAAGGGGAAAAGGTTTCCAAGGAGGAGGGTGCAGGTTCATGCTTGCAGCAGGCTTACCTTGGGCATGCCTTTCCCTTGCAGGAATGGAGATAGCTGCCTTCCTCTCAGACAAGGCTGGTGCCATCTCCGTGGTGGAAAAAAAGGAGTTCCCTTTCCAGCATGTGTTGGGTCCTGAGATTGGAGGCGTCGCCATGAAGGTTAGGAAAACCTGGTACTAATTTCTAGGATGGAGAACACATGCTGTCCAAGCAGCCCTGTGATCTGCAACAGCCCAGGAAATCCAGCCCCTGTGCTGAGTCAGAACCCTGTGTGCCCAGCCACCTTGCTCATGTACAGCTCACTGAAGGAGCTCTGCACACTTGGCTGATTCCGACCTCCCTCACACACATGTCACGCTCCCCAGCTCAGCTTCATCCCCAAGCCCTGCTTCATCCTAGACCCACCTCATGCACCAGTCCTGACCAGGATGGCAGAATGAAGCCAGGCTTCTGGGCACCCTGCACCAGCCAGGGACACAAATGAAACCTCTCTGCAGCCTGGAGCAGCAGCTAAGCTGCCTCCCTGGGTTTTGGCTGGGTACGGCTGTTTTTACAGCAGTACAGCCTGGAATTTCCTAGTGAATACTCAAGCCAGCTTCCTCTTCCTTTTCAGATGCTGCAAAATAAAGGGGTGAAGTTTTACATGAAAACAGAACTCTGTGAGTTGAAAGGAAAGGATGGAAAGGTCAGTCATGCCATTGTGATCCCTGAACTGCTAATTTTAGGGGAAAAAACCCAAACTGAGGTATAACCCAGTGCCCATATCTAGGCTTTCCTCTCCCACGTCTAAACCCCCACATTTATTTTCATTGAGCGCAGCTCTGGGCTCAAAGGGCACCAGTATGTGTTCGTATCTCAGGGACAACAGCACGATTTTCTCTTATATTCCTGGCAACACACATTAGTTGGACAAGGTGATCTGAACCTGGGGAAGAAAAAAGACAGCAAAGAATGAGGCAGCAGGGAGGCTGCAGGAATTAGGACAGAGTTTTTAACCCTTTGTTAACAATTCTTGCTTCTTTCCTAGGTCACAGAGGCTGTTCTTTCCAGTGGAGAGAAACTACCTGCAGCTGTGGTAGTGGTGGGAATAGGTAAGAGACCCCATTTGGGAGAGGGAGGTGGCTTTGGGAATGGGGGGGGGGAGAGCCAGCAAGCCCAGAGCATCCCAGCGCATTCCTAGGATGCTATTCCCTGCAGTTTCTTTCCCACTCTGTTATCATCCAACCCTACGTGTTGGTCCTAAACACCTGGAGAAAGTCAGCAGCCCATGAGCAACGGCAGGAGGAAAGGAACTACTTATGCTCTCAGTATGACTTTGGCACGCTCGCTGAGCTCCGTAGGTCACTGCTGTGTTATCAGAGCATGCCTTGTTCTGGGCCGTAGCTTTATTGCCCCTGGATTAGCTCAGCACCAGCCCGAGCACCGGTCACTGCTGCCAGCTGTTCTGCTCCAAGCAGGCTGAACAGCCACCCCGGGCACGTGCTTGCTGTAGGGCCGAGGTCAAGTTTCCTCTCTGCCTTTGCAGAGCTTTGCCACATTTGTCCTTGCTCCTCTCCCTGCAGGGGTGTTCCCCAATTCAGCATTTCTGAAGGGCACTTCCATCGCCAGAGATGACAGCGGTGCCATCCTGGTGGATCTGGTAAGTGCCAGCTGAGTATCCCTGGTCCGTACCCAGTTACATCCCTCTCATCGTTGCACTAATTGCTTATTGTCCCATTAGCACATGCAAACCAATATCCCAAATGTCTTCGCTGCGGGGGATGTGGTCTCCTTTCCTGTAGCACTGCTCAACGGGGACCGGTCCAGCATCCATCACCAACAGGTGGCCGAAGCCCACGGTGAGATAGCACAGCCACCTCACTTTCCAGCTGCCCTCAGAGATGGGCATCGAGGGAACAGGGCAGAAGGGACAGCAGGATAACAAGAGGCAGGGGGCACTTTGAGAACCTACAGGAAAGATATTTCCTCTCCTGGTTCATCACAGGTCACATTGCTGCCTTAAACATGCTGAAGAAAGAGAAGGAGTTGCACACTGTCCCCTTCTTCTGGACCACAATGCTTGGGAAAAGCATCCGCTACGCAGGTAGGAAAGGGCAGAGAGATGGGAACAGCCAAGCTGCTGCCCAGCCCATCTGCTCCTCCACCAGCTGGTCCTGGGGCTTGTAAATACACAGCAGTTGCAGAGTTTAGCTGAAGCAGCTCAAGTTAGTTGGACTCAATGGTCTTAAAGGTCCCTTCCAACCTAGATGATTCTATGATTCTAAGTTTTGGACTGGCTGCCGTGGCAGGTTTGTGAACCCTGTTTCTGAGCTCTGGGCCTGCAGGTTACCCAGAGCTCTTGTTCTTTGATGATCTCCAGTGGCTTAGAGGTATGAAGGAGGAAGAACTTCCCTCTCCATGCCAAGGAGAGGCTCAGGGTCATGACACAGTCCTGCAGCTCTGGGTCAGTTCTGCTTGTCCAGGGTTTCCATACCTGCTCCCCATCCCTGTCCCATTCCAGACCCCAGCCAGTCACTGTCCCCTCTGCCCCTCCCTGCGATGGCACTGAGGTGGGATAGGTGGCAGCTGCTGGACCAGTGCTCCTTGAGCAGGCTGCGATGCTCTCTCTCACAGGCTGCGGGAACGGATACACAGACACTGTTGTGAAAGGCAGCCTGGAGCAACAGAAGTTCCTGATCTTTTATATCAGGTGAGTGAATGCAAGGCCAGTCTGTGCCCTGACACAGCAGTCCCTGAGAACGGGGCACAGTCCTCTCCCTTACAGCCTGCAGAGCTCCTGCAGAAGCTCCACATCACTTCCCATGGCTGCACACTGCAGGCAGCTGCTGGCTGCTGAACCAGCAGTGAGATGGTTTCAGAGAAAACCAAAGCAGCACAGGGAAGAAGAGGACGAGCTTCAGTGAAGACACCAGCTGGGCAGGGAGCCTGGGACACATCTCCTCTCCCTCTGCCCCACTGCTCCCAGGCTCGGTGCCCAGCTCCCAGCAGTGCCAGGCAATCTGCTGCCAGTCCCCGTGCACCCTGCAGTACCAGCAACCCTGCCCTGAGCCCTCCAAAATACAGCTGGCCTCCAGCCAGAGCGCCACGGGGATGCTGCCGTGCTGAGTTATGTACACTGGAGAGATCCACATTCTTCCGCTTTCCCTTTCAGGGATGGCTTCGTGACTGCAGCTGCCAGCCTGAACTGTGACCCCATGGTGTCTCTGATTGCAGAAGTTTTATGCTCAGGGAAACAAATCTCTAAAGAAGAAGCGGAGTAAGTGACACCCTGACCGAGCTGGTGGGCAGCTCTGTGCCACGTTCCCCATGCCAGCACGGCCCACTGAGAGACACAAAGTCGAGATGATTTACTGCAAATCCCCAACATACCTCTTGCTTGCAGGGCCTGTGACATCGGCAATATATCCTTGCTGGCAGAAACCTAAGCTCGGTACATGCCCTGCTGCGAGGGGCACAGAGTCAACCAAGTGTTAACAGCTCCACATCCTCCTGTCCTGGCAGAAGAGAAATAAAAACATGAGCAAAGCTGAACCCAACGCCTGCATTTTGTGTTTGCAGACAGCCCTTGGCTGCTCACTTGCGTGCTGGGGCAAAGCGAAGCAGTGCTTTCCCCTCTCTTATAGATGAGGACCTGCTGGGCTGGAGAAGAGGAGGATGCCCACGTCCTGGAGCTCAGCTGAGCATCTGAGCAGGCAGAAGCAGCCACATGTTCACAGATCCACCAGCCCCTCCTGCTCCTCTCGCTGGCTGTCGGCAGGGAGCTTTCATTCAGCACACCGGTCACGCTGACCTTCTGCTTTGCAAAAGCATATTTTCCCAGCAAGGGGAGCTGTGACCGAGGCAAGCTGCTCTCCCAGCTGGGAACTAGACGGTCCGTGTGCAGGAACTCGCACGAAATACCCTACTCCTAAGGACAGAGGGCTGCCATCCGACCTCTGAGCGAGCAGCACCTGCTGGCATTGCTACAGCCACCTTGAATATTGCATTAGCTGCCGCAGTGAGCGCTTCCCACCCACTGTCAGCAGCCAGCCTCCAGCAGAGAAATCCCAGCCCCAGTCGGTGTCCCCTCTCCTGCTGTGTCCCTGCACGCTGGATGCTTTGAGGAGGAGGCCCGATGCTGCAGGAAACGCAGCCTCAATGCTAGAGGAAAAGAGTTATTTGATTTTTGCAAGGCAACAGCGAGCAAGGCTGTGCTTTCTACAGGAAACACTGCACTTACTCACCGGTCACATGGGGCTTTGCAGGAGGAAGGGTAAGCCCCGAGAGCTGGGCAAGTTCCCGCAGGGACACCTACTTTTGTCAGCCTAAACCCCCTCTGCTTTTACATTAAAGGTGGGCTAGCCAGAGCCCGAGACTGTTTGCTCAGCAGGTGAGGTACTGCAATGCTGATTTTGTGTTAAACACACAAACTTGCACTCTGGCACCTTCTCAGTATGAATTTGACCTGAAATATGGAGTTTTACATTTCCTTACCCCAGGGGTTTGGTGCTGCTGCTCAAGGCAACTCTCTGCCCTGAAATAGCCACAGCTTACCGGGAAAAAAGCTGGTTGTCGGCAGAGCAGGTCAGTCCTTCACGATGACAGGAGGAAGCAGCAAATCTAAGTGTTACCCGCACACTGAGGCACGCAAGGGCGGAGGCGCTGGTAGCCAGAGCATACAGCTCTCCTCTGTATCAAGCATCAACAACACTGTGCTGCGACATATGGGAGGGGGAGCACAACCTGGGAGCTGCTCCTCCTTGCCCTCGGGCATCCTGCACACATACCCACAAATTTTTGCCCCCTCGGTGCACTCCAGGACTCGTTGAGTGCTAAGCAGGTGCCAGCTATTTTGTATGGACTTGCAGCAGGGCAGCTGTGGTGGAAGAGACCAGCTCTGCCTCAAGCTGCTGGTGTTCATCCATGGTCCTTTCTGCTCAGAGAGCAATCCAAGGCGGTTCAGCAGCCCTGCTCGCTCTGGGTGATGATGACCCCAAAGAAACTCAGCTTCTTGTAGCCATCAGCAAGCACACACCAAGCAGAAGGAAGGACCCCAGGACAAGAATTTTGCTCTACTTCTACCACTTAATGGACACCAGGCCCCTCTCTGCACATCACTGGGTGCCAAAATTTGGTAACAGCCTTGGGCAGCTGGAGCCTGGACAGGCAGACTTAGTTGAAACTGTGCAGATTTATTTCAGCACAGGACCATTCCTCCCTGCCTGCCCTCAGAGCTGGAACAAGCCACGATCTTCCTGGCAGGCCCCGAGCAGCGGCACCCAGACACTCTTCTGCTTCCCAAGGCCAAGGCAGCCTGGGAGCCGGTGGTTGCAGCAGCCCCATGGGAGAGGCACCTCCAGGGGCACAGAGGCTCCCGGGAGCCCTTGCTGGGTCCACAAGGAGACCTTTCACCCTGCCCTGAGCCATACGAGAGCTATACAGCTCCCCTCTCACCCGGTGCAAGGCAGGAGGGTCTCTATTCCAAGTCCCCTTTGGGGCAGTCCTCTGCTTCTGTCCAACAGCGAGGCAGAACCTGGACCACAGAGGAGCCCGGCAAGGTTCACCTGAACCCCTCTTGGCAGTGCCATCTCCAAATACCTGGAATCCTGGCGCTGCCCCAGGGCTGGCTGCAGATAGGGCTGCTCTGCCTTGCAGGACAGTGGTTCCTGGAACAGCCGTCTGGATCCGTGCGTGACTCGGCCCTGAGTCACCCGCTCCCAGCAGCCCAGCCCCACCGCACCCAACCAGCACCAGGGCAGCGTGGGTGCAGAGCCAGCCCTCTCCTCTGGCTCCATCCCACCGCCCGGTGCGTTGCAGGATTAATCCTGCTCCTGAGCTCAGCAGCAGGTCAGTCCTGCAAGCTACACCCAGCCTTGTGTCACCTCTTCTGCTCAGGACAAACCAAGGGACCTGAACGACCAACCCTCCACCCACAGACTCCAATGTGGCATCAGCCAGGGACTGAGCTCTGGCCCTAAGGCCTCCCACCCCCCAGCCTCATCCTCCCCCCAGGCAGATCCGGGCACCCCATGGGCAACAAACTTCCTAAAACTAAACTGTTGAGCCAAACAGAAAGTTTAATGCCTCTTTTCAGTGGTCTTTAGTTGTCTCAGCTAAATGCCACCCCACCGGCAAGGGGGATGCTGCTCGACAGCCCCGCCAGCGGCGCTGCCTGGTAATCCCCCAGCCAAGGCTTCGTCTGGAGGCAGTGAGGAGACTTCTTCATCCCGTCCAGGCTCATCCTCAGTCCTCAAATCCACAAGATGCTGCAGAGTGGCTCATCCCAGCCACTCAGGGGACAAGTCCGTCTGACATCCAAGGTCCCAGTGACGAGAAGAGAGTGGCTACATTCAACAGTTCTTCAACTGGCAGCTTTAGCTACTAGAGAAGGACATAAAGCTTGCCACTGAAGAACTGGTGCTGGTTAGCCAGGAGTGGGGCGGCGGGGCGGCACCTGGGAAGGGAACACACACATGAGCCAGGATCAAACCGCGCCGAGCTGAGACGTCACCCACAGCAGCCAGCCCAGGCAGCAGAGCTGCTCCTCTCCCCCACCCCAGCACCAAGTCCTGATTCACTGCCTCATCCTCCCCCCTACCCCCTCCCACAGCTCAGATCCTGCAGGATCACCCCCCTGATGCAGGGAATCCAAAGGCAGCTCCCACCTCGACTCTTCCCATCCCTCCTCTCTCCCAAAGCAGCTGGTGCATCAGCTCTGGCACCTGCAGCCGGCCCTAAACCACGAGTGACAGGCAGGGAAATTAAGGCCATTTCTACCAGAAAATAAGATATAAAGCAGCCTGCTCCGGCAGGGACCAGTGGCCACAGCAGGGAGGCTACTGCAGGTAGGGGTTAAGGCATTCCCCACTCACCTCGGGCATCCATGCTGGCAGGGTCCCACCTGGCCGGGGGCCAGCTGCTGCCGCCGGGGAAGACACTTTGTCAGGCAGCCTCTGCCAAGCCCCTGCCGGGGGGAATTTTGGGGAGCGCGGCTTTTTTTCGATGTTATTTTGTCAGAGGATGGGGATGCCCACGCTGGGGCCCGGTGTGTGACCCCACTGCTTTCCCTTCCACTCGGGAAAAAAACCCTTTTCCACACTGCCCAATGTTTCAGCTGCGAGATTTGAGTTCTGGGAAACCCCCGGGCACCCAGCCCCGCTGGGGGGGACAGATGGCCCTGGTGTGGGGACAGACAGCCCCAGGAGCCCCCCTGGCTGGCCATCCCGGCAGCTGCCCCACAGCATCCCTCTCGCAAACGTCACCCCAAAGGCACTCAGGATCCCGGCTGGCCCCAAGCCTTTGCGGGCAATGGGGAAAGGCCGGAGTCCCGGTGGGTGTCGTGGCGGGAGGCTGCAGGGAGGCTCCCGGTGCGGGGCCGGTGGCGGCGGCGGGGCGCAGCGGCGGCGGGGCCTGGCGGGGATGCCGAGCATTCCTGGCGTGCCGGGTACATCTGGTCCGGATTCCAGCGAGCGGGTCCCGGCCCTGCTCCACCCCCGCCGGCCCGTGAATCAGCACCACGGCCCCGCCGGCACCGGGGGCCCTGCTAGTACCGGGGGCTGATGGGGGGGGGGGTGGTGGTGGTGGCTGCCGGTAACGTGGGATCCCCCCCACCCCTTCTTGGCACCGACAGATCTCATTGGCACCGGGGAGGGCCCCAGTGGGAGGTTGCCCCTCTAATAAACCCCTCAACTGGTGCCCCCCTCCCGGTTTAACCGGGTCATCCCTCCCTCCCCCCTCGGTAAAACCAATTCCCCCTGCCCCCGCAAAGGAGACAGCTCCCCGTCAGCGCTCCACGGTAAAGCCGGTCCCTGCGCTCCCCCAAGGGGCACCCCGCCGACCTCCCGTCTCCTCCGCTGCCCGGGATGCTCCGGTCCGTGATCACGGTGGGGAGCGGCCCCGGGTCAAAGTCTGCCCCGCCCGGTCCCGGAGTGAAGGTCACCCCCGGGGCGGCCACCGCCCGTCGCGGGGCGGCCCCGGCCCCGGCCCCACCCGCCCCACCGGGACCCCCCGGAGCGGGGACCGCGCCCCGGTCCCGCTCCCAACCCCCCCTCACCCCGCCCCGCCACCATCGGGGGCGAGGCCGCCGGGCCCAGGCGGCGCCCGCGGAACCCCGGGAGGGTCGCGCCGAGCCGAGACCCCCCTCTACCGCCGCCACCCAGCCCCGGGGAAAGGTGACCTTCCCCGACGGGACTACCGGGCGCGGCAGGGCTGTCGGGCCCCCCAACACCCGGTGCACCGGCAGTCTCCGGCTGCCCTTAACGCCCACCCCGGCGCGGCCCCACCGGACCTACCTGCGCGGCAAGGCAAGGCCCGGCGCCATCGCCCCGCTGAGGCCCCGCTGAGGCCCGGCCCGGCCCGGCCCGGCCCGGCGCCGCCGCCGCCGCCGCCGCCGCCACCGCCACCGCCACCGCCTCCCCCCGCCGCCGCGCGCGCCGGCTCCCGTCTCGGATCAGCTGGCGGAGTCATGACGCAGCCACCCACCAGCCCCACCCCCAACCAATCGCCTGCCGGCACAGGCGGGACACGCCCCGCCCTCACCGCTCCCGCC